>NW_021604753.1:3694661-3764206 GCF_004785775.1 Grammomys surdaster | reverse complement strand
TGTGTGTGTGTGTGTGTGTGTGTGTGTGTGTGTGTGTGTGTGTGTGTTGGAGATACTAGCGGGGTTGAAAGCCTGAATGTACGTTAGTATACGGAAGCTGAGCTCAGGTTGGAAGCAGAGTTTGCTGGCTCTATAAAAAGCAAATTCTTCTGCGCCAGGCATAGAAGTGCAAGCCTGTGACCCTGACTCCTGGAAATCTGTAGCAGAAGATTGCCTGGCTGCATAGAAACAAACAAGCAGGTGTGATAAGGATCTAGTCGCTTGGCTTGGGAATGGCAGTACTGACACAGAAATGGGCACACTGAGAAAAGTAGCTCTAGCCATGTGAAGGCCTTCCTGGCCTCCTGGCCTGAACAGAGTCACAGAATCTCCCCTATGGCCTGCCCCTGCCAGTTCCCAGTTCCTACCCCCACCATGTACACAATCTTCCTTAGCCCCCATTTCCCTGCCCTGCTATCCAGGGACAGAGCTTAGTGACAGGAAGTCAAGAATGCTGGTTTTGCTTCATGGTTCCCCTTTCTCCCTGCCCACAAGCAGGTGTTAGCCTGACTCCTGGTGCCCCCCTTGGTGGATATTGGGCCACAAGCTTCAGGGCAGCTCCTTCCCTGCTGGCCCTGGCTGGAGTGCAGTAAGGAGCTGCCTCACCTTTGACCCCTTAGCTGGGCCAGAGCTGCCAGCACACACTCCACTCTAGGCCACAGAGATGCTGTCTGGGGGAAGAGGGGATAGGATGCCTTCTAGGACAGAAGACCATCTCAGGGGCCAAACTTTTTGAAGTGTTTTCCAGCCTGTGCCTGACATGGTAATGTTGGCCTATAATTACAGTACTGAGGTAGGAGGATCACAAATTTTAGGCTAGCCTGAAATACAAAATAAGTTCAAGGCCAACCTGGGCAAGTTAGCAAGATACTACCTCAAAAAGTTTATTTTTAAAATGAGGTAGGATGAGGGTAGGGTGGGAGTGCTAGAGTGTTTGCCTTTCGTACAAGAGGCTCTTGATTCAGTCCCCAGTGACACACACACATACACACACCACAAACATGTCTGTGTGTTTCTATGTATATGTATATATTTCCAAACCCAGCATCAGTTCTAACAGCTTCTAAAACCTCTGCCACTCAACTGACATGATAGCCCACTAAAATCAGCCCTGCAGATTGCCAAAGCTCCCAGGGGTCAGCTCCAGGGCCTTCTCTCGGGCTTCCCATCTGGTGGTGTTTGAGGAAGAGCCCGGGGGTCTGCTGGGATGGAGTCTGGCCTCATTACCTGGACAGCAGAGAGCTCAGTTCTCTGAGTCCAAGGCCTCCTTTATCCCCGAGGCATCAGGATCTAAGACCACCAAGGCAGGTTTTCTGGAAAGTGCTGTGGGCTCTTCCCAATCCATTGCTGGCTCGAGGCCCAGATATGACACTGAGAAGCCACAGCCACCAGGAGTGTCCTGGACAGAGTTTCCACAGTGGAGGCCAGGTGGAGGTGACAGGCCATTGTAGTACATTTAGGGGCTTTTCCTCTGATCTTAAAGACTAGCAGCTGCTGATGTCTGTTGAGTTGGGGCAACAGGGTGGAAAACCCCCTAAGAAGCCCCATCAGGGCTAACTGACATTCTCAAGGTGGGAAACCTCAGGACTGACCATTGCATCTGCCACGAAGTCACCGTATGAACATGAGCGTACCCTGTTCTCCACCTGCCCTGGGCTGTCCACACAGGGCAGAGGGCAGAAGGGCAAAGGACAAGAACTATGCAGGGAGTTTATCATTGGCTCTGAAGCAAGCTCCAGCCCCATTGTAGGTGGGGTTTTAGGTCTGAAGCCAGGGAAGTATCTGGCAGCATCAATAAGCTAGGCTCAGCTGCCTGTCCCTATACACCCACAGACAAGATGGCTGAGAGTGAAAAGCAGAAGAGATTTAATCAACACAGTGGGGAAAAGCAGGTGAAGGGGCCCAGTGACCCTGAGTTCATCTTCAGGGTATGGATACAAGTGTTAGGTTCAGTAGAGGAAGACCTAAGTCAGGAGCCAGAGGTATCCCAATTAAACAAACAGTCCTGGCTGAGTTGTGGTCCTGTCCCCTCACTGTTCAGCTTGTGCTGGTTGGTTTGAAACACTGTTACTCTCTTAACACTGATGTCAACAGGGAAACTAACCTGCTTATTCCAAGGTGAAGTCTCACCATCACAGACTGACTTCATCTGCAGCTGGTTGGCCTGAGAAGTTTGCTGTTCTGGAGTCCTGGTGACTGCAGGTTGAGCATACTGTCTTATTTCCCTTCAATCTTGAAGGGGATGAAGGGAGACAGACAGGCCTTAATAATTTCCATGTCCAGGCAGAATGAGGCAAGAAGCTGCCTGTGACTGAGTCACCTGTTACTAGGTAGGCTTGAGGATTCTATTCCAGATCTTTGGAGACTCCGGGGAGGCGTTTGGAAAATTACTTTTCATGAGGGGAATACTAGGAGTATTTGGAATACAGGGAGTGCTTAGAGCAGAGACTTGTGGGAAACACTAACCTTTTCTCCCATGCTTTCTGCTCCTCCACCTACATGGGGGCAGGGAGCAGAGCCTTGAGGCTCAGTCTTATCTCTGGTCCTGTAGCAGAGTCTTGAACCCCCAACAGCCCCTGGAGGGTCTCTAGGCTTGTGCATCCACTGGGCTCTGGAGATCCTTGAAGCTCAATGTCTGATCGTAACAGGCCTGTGCAGGAGACACCATGGCCTCAGTGCCTGCATCTATAAAGTGGGACCCCACTTCCTCCATTCAGGATTGCAAGGACTAGACACAGTGCATATAAAGAGCCCTTTTCAGAGTAGAGACTTAGCAAATTATTCCCTAGTGACAGTGATTTCATGGTCTTAACTGCGGAGCCGGGGTCTGAGGAACCCCGGTGACCCCGCAGCACAATGACATGCGTCTATGTTGAACCTTCCATGAGGTGTCTGTCTCTGCAGAACCAGTGAGTGATACACTTTAAAGGAGTGAATTTAAGAAACGTAAGTCAGAGTTTGTTTGTTTGTTTGTTTGTTTTGCGATGCAGTCTCATAGAATCCAGGCTGACTTCAAATTCATTCTGTAGCTGAGAATAATAACCTTCCACCTGATCTTCCCAGCTCTGCACCCAGAGTTCTGGCATCACAGTTGGGGGTCACCATGACTGGTTTTATGTGGAACTGAAGCCTGGCCCTAAAAATAGCAAAGGACCACCAGGTCATAAACTAGTCCTCTCCCAGCTTTTCAGGGGTAAGGTCTCCTTTGTTTGAAGAGATAAACCTGGGTGTCTCCTGGAGTCTACCTCCTGGGGTCAGTGCAAATTCTGCCTCCTATGCAATGCTCTTTCATCCTGCCCCTTTTTAATTTAAAATTTTAACCAGGGTCTTGGTGTCTTATGTATCCTGAACTGGCATCACACTTTTGGTTTGGATAACTGTGAACTTCTGATCCTACTGGCCTGCCTCGTGGGTGCAGACCACTGGGATTATGAGTGTGTGACACCACACTTGGTTACTAATTTAGTTGTGCTTTTATTTCTGTTTTGTTTTGAGACAGAGTCTCAGGTGGCCCAGGATAACCTTGAACTCAAACCCAAGAATGATCTTGAATTTCCAACCTTCCTGCCTCCACCTCCTGAGCTCTGAGATATGTACTACCAACCTTGTTATGCTGTGCTGAGGGTGAAACCCATAATTTGTATATTTTAGGTAGTCACTCTACCAACTGAGTTATACCCCCAGTGTCCTTTCCTGTCTGATCTCAGTCCAGCCTACTTCTAACTTGGCATTGACCTTTAGGGCCACATGGCCTTCACCATCAGCATAGAGTACCTGTGTGCAGACTACGTCCTTCTATAGTGTTAGCGTCTAAATCCCAGCTGGACTTGTTTCTGTTCTAGCAGTTTCAGTGATCGCTAATCCTCTTGTTTGAACTTTCACCTTATTACACTCTTATCTAGGACTTAACTTTAGAACAGTGGCTCTTAACCTTTGGGTCGTGACCCCTTTGAGGTTCAAACCATCACTGGAAAACGCAGATATTAACATTACAATTCATAACAGTAGCAAAACTACAATAATGAAGGAGCAAGGACACAACATTATGGCTGGGGGTCAGCACAGCACGAGGGTCTGTATTAGAGGCTCACAGCATTGGGACGGTCTTGACCTGCGGCAGCCACTGCTGCAGAAGATTGAATGTAACTTTTGACTGATGATGGAAGCTTCCAGAACATTCTGGGCACTGGGTGCTGTGTGGTTAGTGAGGAAAAGGTAAACAACTCAGTGAAGTATGCCCATTAGTGTCTCTGCCCAACCTAGAGAACCTGGTGATGCTATAGAACCAGGGAGCAAAGAGAGGCCCAGATACCCACCCCAGGTCTTGTCTGAATCTCCAACCCTCCCCCCCCCCACACACACACTTCTAATCCCAGGCCCCTTCTTCCCTGCCAGTCCCAGCTCTCAAACATCTGTTCTGTATATCCAGGATACATTTAAGCCAGGAAACTCTAAAGCTGAAGCAGTGGAGTCTGGACTAGCCTGGGCTGGGCAGAGTTCAGTTCTGAGGGCTTTCTCAAGATTGCTGTTCTTACTTGGAAGAAGTCCAAAGGCCCTGGCCAGAAGACAACAGGGCTATGCTGTCCTTGAGAAAAGGGCTGGCAGGACTCAGAGCCAGCAGACAAGAGTCACCATTTACGGGAAATGCACCCGTTGACAAGAATGGGTAGCAGGCTGTTTGCCAGGTCCTGGCACCCATCCAAACTGGAAGAGGAAGCCTCATGAGCCATGCCAGCTCTCCCTGGGGAGCATAACAGAGCTGCATGAAATGGCCCTGGGGCATGTGTCCTGCCCATTTTCACCAAACACAAACAATACAGAAGCACTACTGTTGGCTGGTGAAGAAAGCAGCCACTTCAGCTTGTTTAGATTTGAAGCTAGGTTTGCTTGCCTCTTATCAACCGGGATATCTCTGGCAAGTCACTAATCCCTCTGGGCCTCAGGTTCATCACAAAATGAGATTGATGATGCTGGAGGCAATGGTCTTGGGTCTTTTGCCTTCTGCTCCTGCCTCTTTTTGTCATAGAATGCAGAGGTCTCTACCAAAAGAAGGCTTTTATAGCCCAAAGCCACGTCTGAACTTCAGGTATGTTTGAACTGAACTAGAAAGTCTAAAGCATCCAGTTAATAACTAGACAAGTGGAATTTCTGACCAAGGTCACTCAGATGTCACCATGGTGAGATCGCCATTCATGATTTCTCTTCAAGACTAGAAGTTGAACCCGTCCTGCAGAGGGAGTGGCTTAAACCACAGACTTTTGTCTCCCAGTTCCAGGGCTGGAAGTCTGAGATCAAGGTGTCAGTGGAGCCTGCTCTCCTTCAGCCTGTCCCAGGCCTCTGTCTTCAATGGCCCTGCCTCCAAACAGGAGCATATCTTAGGGGACTGGAGTTAGGACTTTATTATACAAATAAGAATGTATTGGTAACTTTTATGTCACTGTGACCAACAATCTCACAGAAATATCTCCAGAGAGGGAAGATTTATTTTAGTTCATGAGTGTTAGTGGGTTCAATCCAGGGTCACTTGATCCCATGTATTTGACAGCATGAACATATGGCAGATCTAGTCCAGCCGTTTCCCTTCTGACAGGAAAAACAGAAGAGTGGTCACAGACCTCTTATTGTGACAGTCATCATGATTCACAGCAGGAGAAAGGGTTTATCTGGCCTACATTTCTAGGTCTAACCCATCACTGAGGGATTCAGGGAGGAAACTCGAGCTAGAACTGAAGCATGGAGGAATGCTGCTTGCTGACTCTCTCGCTGCTGCTCAGCTGAGTCCAGGCAAGGAAGCAAACTGCCAAGAGGTGAAACATGGAAATTTGGTTCAGACTGACTTGTCAACGTGGATCAAGACGTCGGGGAATCTGATATCAGATGGTTTATTCCCAACAAATTTAAGCACAGTAGGATTTGGGAAAAGGGTTCATCATCTAACACAATCCCCTGTGCACACGGAAGTAGAATTATACCTAAACTTGACGTGGTGTGCGTGTCTTTCCTCCAGGAAGATGGGTTCTAGAGATCAACTGCCTGCGCTAGCTTAAGGGCTGGGGAAGACTCTGGCCTGGCCTCAGTCCTGGTGTTGGAAGCTTTGGGAGCCTCTGACCGGAAGAGGCATTTAGATTACTAGCCACCTCTGGTCCTGATCCTGATTGTAGGAGCTTGACATGGCCCAGCCCATAACGCAGATCACCAGGCCAGTTCCCAGAGCACTTCCAATCCCCAGCTCCTGAGTGGAAGAACAGGTTTGTTGTTTGTTTGTTTTACTGCTTTCCCATTGAAAAGACAATCCTGCACAGCTAACATGCCTGATTTCTGTGGAGATTCATGGCCATAAGGACCTACATGCTATGCTCCTAACACTTAGCTGCTTCTGACAGCCCAGGGCCACCTGTCTAAGGTGGTATGGAATTTGAATCCAGCAGGAAAAGACCAAAGACTCAATCCAAATCATAGCTAAATTAACTCATTACCACCACTGGCAGTGCTACAGTCTTGAAGTCAACTGGAGTTTTTAATTGGTGACTCCACAGTTCACTCTCTGGAATCAGTGTCTGCATAAGAAATTCCTTTCTCTTTCCTCAGCTCTCTCTCGCTCCCAGTCACACAGCAATACAAATAACTGTGTCCCGTGTCCTGTGTCTCCCATGTTGTCCCCTATCAGGTGCTTATAGGAATGTCAGGACAAAGATCAATGGCTATAAAGGGGGCCCGCCTGGTACAGAGGAGTCATGTTACACAAACCAGGCCACTCTGGAGAAAGGAAAGAAGTGCCATTAATGACTGGGAGAGAGTGGGGTCTTCCTGGCAAGCAATAATACAGTGTCACCAGCTTAGGGCTCATGGTGACCTGAGCCCTCCTACAACAGTCATCCTTAGGATAATGTCTTACAGACCTGCCCACAAGCCATTCTGATCTGGGAAATTCCCACCTGAGACTCTTCCTAGGTTATGTCAAACTGACAATAAAAATGAACTGGCGCAAATGAAGAGGTGTTTTCAGGTGAGATCAGAGCCCTTGGGACAAAGTGAAGACAGGGAAAGAAAAAGTAACGACAGACAAGCAGACAGACAGGAGAGAAGCTGAGCAGGTTCAAAGGTCAGTGAACAGCATGAAATACCGCCAGACTTTGGAGAGGACTTCCAGAAAACAGGAAAATGCTTGGCTGGAAAAAAAGAAAAAAAAAACCCAGCTTTTTGCTTGATAATGGGAAGACGGTAAGACAAGGCTCTGGTTCTGCGTCCCTGATGGGACTTTGGCTTGTAAAGTGACCCAGTATGCTTTTCGTTCTTGGCAAACTTCCCCAGGGATCACACTGAAGCCAGACCATCTTACTTACTCCAAATGCACACTAGCCCCGGTGTGTCATGCTTGGCTCTTCAGGGTGTCTGGGAGAGGTTTGAGTGTGAGCTGATAACCTGCTATGAAAGCACAGTCACATGAGGAAGAAGCAGTGCTCACATTCGGCTATTTTCCTGAGGACCAAGCTCTCCCAGAGTTCTCTTCCACAGACACTGCTGTAAAATGGAAAATTTAGGAGGGAGCTGACCAAAAGTGAATATACATATTTGGAAAAAAATTGCCCTGGTGAGAAAAGACTTGCTATAATTTTCTCTAAGTATGAAGATTATTTTATTTTTACAGTATCATGGGGCAGGTCATTGCTCTCTTAAAGACAGGGTCTAATATAACCCAGGCTAGCCTCCATCTTGCTATGCAGCTGAGTTAGGCCTCAAACTCTCCATCCCCTGCCTCTACTTCCCGAGCACCAGGATTGTGAGTGTCTACCACCTCTATATCCCAAACGAAACTCATTTAAGTCAAATTGCAGGAGACACTTGGCGGGCTTTCCAGATTTTTACCTACCACTTGAGGTGATGGCAGGAATCTTTAAGGCATTTCATGGTGTTTCTTGTGTCTTAAAGACTATCTCTTTGTGTTGAGAATAAAACGTGCAATATTATGAAAATGTCTCTCGAAGTCTAGAGACTGGTACTTTTTCTAGACCTCACAGCTAATATAGTAATAACCCTAGGTCACCAAAGACAGACATGGTGGCACACACCTATAGTCCCCAGTATTTGGGAGGTAGAGGCAGGAGGTTCTCTGTAAGTTTGAAGTTAGCATGGTCTACACAGCAAGTTTGTTCGACCTGCCTTTAAAAGAACACTGTCACAAACAACCGTATCTGCCTCAGGTTCTCCATGTAATCAACTTTTACAACCTAGTTAATGCATAGCTGTAACTTTAAGTTATGGACTCTTCCATGCTCCTGACCCAGGTTAATGCATGCATGCATGTGTGTGTGTGTGTGTGTGTGTGTATGTTATGATAATCATTTACTGAAATCAGTAAATATAGACTGAAAGCAGTCTTATAAAATGAACATCTATCATAAATGTTGAACACAGTGTACAGATATCTCCTCACAAACAACAATGTCTGTAACACTGTTCACTATCTGGGTCAGTTGTTGTCAGTGACTTAATTCCTTGTAAAATTCTGTTTAAGATTTCTGTAAAGTATCCCTCACTCCTTCCCCGTGTGATGCTTTCTGTGTTGTGCAATAAGAACAGAGCAAAGCCCTTTGTTAGGGACATTCAGACAAACAGATACACAGGGACACAGTCACATGGCAGCCTTCAGTCAGACACAGATTCAGACTCATACAACAGACAGACAAGAGGACAGAAGACACAGGGAGACTGAAGCAGAGAGTTCTAATCTGGGTTCACTCTTGCTTTAGTGACCCCGCAGGAAAGGCTTTGATCGCTTTTATTCATGAGACACCCATGTATCATTGCTGACTAGAGTTTATTAATGTACTCAAATCAACTGTGGATAACCTTCAAACTCTGCTCTTCAGGTTATTTTGAGAGACAGAATATATTATTGAAAACAATATATTGAAGTTTATTGGAAACAAGCACTTATTCTGCCTAACACCTATCAACCAATACCTCTTATTAGTCCCTCCCCCCACTGGCCTCTCTTGCCTCCATCACCACTTGCAATTTTTTATACTTTATTTATTTATGCATTTTCTATTTATTCTTTGCATGTGAATCATGTGGCATTCAGAGAACAACTTTGGAAGTTGCTTCCTTCTTTCCATCATGTGGGGCCTCAGACATCAGACTTGGGTCCTCAGACTTGGCAGCGAACACCTTTACCCACTGAGACCTGTCGCCACATATGAGTGACACATTTTGCTGTAGCTAACAAGACTTCATTTGTTTGTTTGAGACAGGGTCTCCCATAGCCCAGGTTGTCCTCAAAGATGATATGTAACTGAAGATGTCCTCTAACTTCTTTTTAAAATAAATAATAATTCAATTAATTCTTTAATTCTTTGATAACTTAATAAATGCGCACAATGTATTTTGATAATATCTACCCTCTCCTTCCCTATCTCTTCCCAGACTCACTTCTCCCTCTCACCCCTCCCAAGGCCATGCTATCTATCTATCTATCTATCTATCTATCTATCTATCTATCTACCTACCTATCCCCCACCAAGTCCAGTTTGTGTTGTCATGCATTCATAGGGTTGTAGGGTCATCCACTGGAGCACTGTCAACCTACCAGGGACCACACCCTTAAAGAAAAGTGACTATATCCCCTGGAAACCATCGCTAGCTTCTCAGCTAGGGATTTTTAAAACTGAAAATAAATTCTCACTTATAGAATGTGGTCACATTCTGACCACAGTTTCCCTGCCTGCCACTCTTCTCTGCTCCCCCATCACCTCTCCTCTCCCCTAGATCCACTACCCCTCAATTTTCCTTAAGAGCAGACAAGAGACAACCACCAAATACAATAAAACAAAATATAAGACAAGGCAAAAGCCCTCATATCGAGGTGAGTCAAGGCAGCCCAAAAGGAGGAAGAGAGTCCCAAGAGCAGGTGAAAGAGTCAGAGACACCCTCACTCCCATGGTGAGGAGTCCCACAAAAAAACCCAAGCTAAAGCCAGAACATATATGCAGAGGACCTGGTGCAGATCCATGCAGGCTCCAGGATTTCCTCTTGAGTCCTGCTTAGTTGATTCAGGGGGCCAAGCTCCCCTGGTGTCCTCCATCCCCTCTGATACCTACAATCTTTCCTCCTCCTCTTCCATGGGCTTCCCTGAGGTCTGAGGGGAGAGATCCGATGGAGACTTCTAACTTAGACTCTCTGTGTAATGTCTGGCTGTGAGTCTAGTCCCATTCCCTGCCAGAGGAACCCTCTGATGATGACTGGACAAGGCATCAATCTATGAATATAGCACAATATCATTAGGAATTAGTTCATTGATTTTTTTTTTTTTTTTTTTTTTTTTTTTTTTGGTTCTACCCTTTGTTTCTGGCCTATCCAGTCTCTGGGTTCTGGTCATCCAGGCAGTATCTGGCATGAGATTCCTGTCCTGGTGTGGGCCTCAGGTTAAACCAGACAATGGTTGGCCACTCTCACAAGTTCTGTGCCGACATTCCCTAGCACATCTTGCAGGCAGAACAGGTTATAAACGGAGGGTTTTGTGGCTGGGTTGATGTCCAGGCTTCTCTTTCTGTAGTTCTCGGAGTACCTTCCCACACCGAAGAGACTGGAACATAGGGTTGAAGGCTCCATGCAGGCACCAGTTTGACCTCTCTACACATTTAATGAGCTCTATGGATGTTGTCTTCAGTAATGGGGCTCTATTGTCAGTTTTTGGAGAGAAACTCTGTCCTAGAACCAGCCTGGGTTGTTTAGGGATCTCTTCAGGACCCCCTTAACCAACAACTCAACCAAATGCAGCCCACCCCACCACTGGAAGCCTTTGCCTGCCTACAGAAGATGGCCAGCCAATTCAGACTCTGTATCCTCCACTACTAGGGGTCCTCAGTAGCATCACCCTGATAGATTCCAGGAAGTTTCCACTGTACTAGGTTTCCACAGTGCCCCCCCAAATGCTCTCCAACTCCATCCATCTCTCCTCATACTCCCTCCCTTCGTCCTCTTCCACCTGGTCCCCCTTGCTTCCATCTCCATCTGCCCCCAGGCCACTCACAAACCTACTTCCTCTTCCCAGGGAGATTCATGTGCAACCTCCACCCCTCAGGAAATTATTATGACTTAACAGTTAATAAGGGAATACATAGCATATTTGCCTTTCTGGGTCTGGGTTCCCTCACTCAGGATGGTTTTTACAAGGTTCATCCATTTTCCTGCAGATTTTGTGGTATCTTTTTTTTAATAGTTGAATGATATTCCATTGATGTAACACATTTTCTTTATCCATTCTTCAGTTGAAGGACATCTAGGTTGTTTCCAGTTTCTGGCTATCATGAATAAAGCCGCAATGAACAAAGTGTCCTTGTGGTAAGATAGAATGTCCTTTGTGTATATGTCCAGGAATAGTATAGCTGGGTCTTGAGGTAGATCAATTCTTAATTTTCTGAGGCACTGCCATATTGATTTCTATAGTGTCCTTACAAGTTTGCACTCAGCTCCATCCATCAGTGGAGAAGTGTCCCCTCGCTCCACATCCTCACCAGCGTGAGCTGTCACTTGTTATTGATCTTAGCCATTCTGAGAGGTGGAAGATAGAATTCGAAAGTAGTTTTGATTTGCGTTTCTCCGATGGCTAACAGTGTTGAACATTTCTTTAGGTGTTTCTCAGCCATTCGAGATTCCTCTGTTGAGAATTCTCTGTTTAGATCTGTACTCCATTTTAAAATTAAACTGTTTGCTTTTTTGATATCTAGTTTCTTGAGTTCTTTATATATTTTAGACTTCTATGTGGAGTTGCTAAAAATCTTTTCCCATTCTCTAGGTGACACTTTGTCCAGTTGATGGTGTCCTTTGTCTTACAGAAGCTTTTCAGTTTCATGAGATATCATTTATTAATTGCTGAGTTTAGTGCCTAAACTATAGGTGCGTGTTCAGGAAGTTGTCTCCTGCACCAATGTGTTCAAGGTTTTCCCACTTTCTCTTCTATCAGGTTCAGTGTTTTCAGTTTGTTTTGTGGTCTTTGATCCACTTGGACTTGAGTCTTGTGCAAGGCGATAAGCACGGACCTGTCTGGAATATTTAGGGTCACTTATGTAGACTATCACATCATCTGCAAATAAAAAGACTTTTACTTCGTTTTTCCAGTTTGTACCCCCTTGATCTCCTTCAGTTGTCATAATGCTCCAGCTAAAACTTCAAGTACTACTGAACAGATATGGAGAGAGTGGACAGCCTTGTCTTGTTACTGATTTTAGTGGAATTGCTTTGAGTTTCTTTTCATTTATTAAATGACATGGGTATAGGCTTGCTGTAAAATTCTTTTGTTATGTATGGTATGTGCCTCGGATCCTTAATCTCTCCAGTACCAGCACCTTTATCTTGAAGGGGTGTGGGATTTTGTCAAAGGCTTTTTTTTTGGCATTTAATGATATAACTATGTGGGGGCTTTGTTTATTTGTTTCAGTTTGTTTATATAATGGGTTACATTTACTGATTTTCATACATTGGACCATCCCTGCATCTCTGGGATGAGGCCTACTTGATCATGGTGGGTGATACTTTTTGGTGTGTTCTTGAATTCAGTATTTTTATATCAATGTCCATAAGGGTAATTGCTCTGTAATTCTTTCTTTGTTGAGTCTTTATGTGTCTTGGGTATCTAGGTAATTGTGGCCTCATAAAATGAATTGTGTAATGTTTTTTCTGATTCTACTTTTGTACAAACTTGAGGAATATTGAGGGATAGTCTATTACAGTCCCAGGGGAACTCTGAACACTGGGTCTGGAGAAACAGAAAGCGTGGAAAAGGTCCAGGAGCTGCGTACCTGGTCTTCTGGCAGGTATGGCCTGTGGTTGAACTGGGAGTGGAACACAGTGGTGAAGCAGGAAGAGAGGGGGTGATCTGTGGGATCCACAGGAGGCATGGGCAAGGGAGAGGGCAAGGTGCAGCTGCTGTTCTGCTGTAACACCAGGGCCAACTGTGAGGATTGGTGTGGAGGATTTCACATGTATGTGGGTACATGCAAACGTGAACGCACATATATGAACATGCATCCAGAGCCAGGTGTACTTTTCCATCACCCTCTGCCTTCTGTTTTGAGGCAGGACCTCTCTTGTCCCCAGAGCTCACTCATTTAGCTATTTAACCAGCTAGCTCACTCCAGGGATTCTCTATCTCTGCTTCCTGGGTGTTGGGATTCAAGACAAGCTGTTAGACCTTGAACATTAATAGTCTGGGGACTCGATCTCACCCTTACAGCAAAAATGCTTCTCTACCAAGCATCTCCCCAGCCCTGAGTCCTATTTCCAGAGTGGATGCAGACCATGGGTGTCAGTGGCTTCCTGTAAGTGTCTTCCACAAGGAGTCACGTCTCAGAGGCTGCAGCTCTCAGATGGGAGTGCTGCCAGTCCACCCTTACTGAGAGCACTTTGCACAGAGCATGGCAGACAGTGGGTCCTTGATTAGCTGATCCATTATCACTGGATCTCTGTGATTGCCCCTGAGGCAGGGTGTATTAGGGAGGGGACTCACAAACAAGGCTGGGCAGGGCCCATCGAGACTTGGGTCCAAACTTTGATCTCACCGTGGGAAACCCAGGCATCTGCAGTTACATAACTTTCTCAGAATTCAGATCAAGCTTGCTTCAATGCAAAAGTTGAGTACCATGATGCCAACTACAGAGACTCAGTAGCTATACCACCTGCTCCCAAGGCCCTCATCCAGATGGCCATCCAAGCCTCAGGACTAGGTAAACACTGCCAGGTACCTCAAGGTACCTCATTTCTCAGAGTCATCTCCAAACCATGGTAAACCAGGATTCTTTATTTTAATTCATTTGGGAAAACCCCAAACACATAATGAGACTTGGAGAGAGGCCCCACCCTGAACTTGATGGGTTCAGGCATAGCCAATTCTAAATGCCACATCCAGGAGACCCTGCCAGCTGTACTCTGGGGACTTCCACTCACGAGAGCCCAGCAGGCACCAAATGTTCTTTAGAAGCTTGTGAGGCAGGGCATGCCAGCCCATGAAGGAAGTTACAGTGCACAGAAAGGAAGGAGAAGCGTGAAGGAAGCCCATGCTTCCTTTCCAGCTGCCCAGTCTCCAGTTCACACCTGAGGTGAGGTGACTCCAGTAGCAGATGGCCCAAAGGCTGTGTACTACAGCATCACTGGATACCCACTCTCCAGGACTCGGCCCTGGACTCTCCACCATCTAGCTCCAGCCTAACTGTGTGACTCTGAAGTGTCCTCCACAGGCTCACATGTTATTCCCAGCTGCTGATGCTATCTCAGGAAGCAATGGAATCTTCAGGAAGTCCCCACTTCCTGAATACCCTATAGGGATACCCTAGTAGAAACAGGGAACTGTGAGCCCCTGAAAGTTATACCTGCCCTACTTCCGGTCTCACTCTCTGCTTTATGATCTACCATGAAGCAAACAGCCTGCTTCATTTGTTCCCATTGCTGGGAGCTGAGTTTCTCTGCATGTTCCCACCATAATGAACTGAAACCCTATGAAACTGGGTCAGAATAAATTTTTCCTCCCTTTAAGTTGTTGCCATCAGATATGTTGTCATAACAACACAAAAGTAACCAATACAGTCCCCCTACATGATCAACTCCAGTCACCATCTATTCTTATCAGCTGTCCTTGGGACTTACCAAGCCTTGTCCCTGCCTAGAGACTTTGCCTCGTGTGCCTGTCACATACCCTGAAGGCCCGTTCATACCCTTCAGATGGTAGATATGATATCATTTCTAGGGTTGGTGCTGTTCTGGGACTTCTTAGCCTCAAGACTCTCATGTCCACAGTGTTTTACACTCAGATAGAGAACTTTCTGTACCATCCAGATGCCACCAGACCCAGCAGCAGTGTCCAGAGGGACCAGTGCACTGTGGCCCTAGGAGCTTCCCAATTCACAACGCCTAGGAGCTAGTGTTCACATTTTGGGTCCCCTCACCTCTCAGCGGGTGGGGAACACTCTGAGGCTCGTGTCCTGCATCCTCCCAGAGGGACTTGGAGACTGTGCTCCCACCACGGACATGCTCAGTGGTGTGTTCCAGTGCCTCCTTCCCTGTCCCACATCTCTTCTCCCTTCCATTCTCTTCCCACATCCTGGCAAATAGTTGGCTTTTCCAGCGAGTTTCTTCTTCCTTTTCTCCTCCCATCCCATCATCAATAATTATTGAGTATTTACAGTATACTAGGCACATGAGAACACACAGAAAACAGTGTCCTTGTTCTTGTTACATGCTAAAAGAAAAAAATACTTCTTTAAAAAATAACATTTGTGTTTGGTGTTTTCTGTAAAGTACTGAAGAAACGCTTGGTAGGATGTGAGCTTCGGATATGACGTAGCTCTGTCATTATTTGTGGAAAGGAACAGAAAGGATTTTAAAGAGAACCAGTAAGGGAACCAGTGATTCAGGACAGGATGGCTATCTCCAGGGAGATAAACAGAAGCTCAACCGAGGAGAGCTGGGCTGTAGGAAAGAGGATGAGGGAAGGCTGTGGGACGAGCAGAGGAAGCGGGTTTCTTAGGCACTGAACGGAGCCAGAAAGCTCATGTGGCCTGTTTCCAGATGCAAGGCTGACAAATCGGAAAGGTTGATGACAAGATGGAAAGGTGACGTTATCCTGTGCACCTGAGATGGAAATGAAGGGCTGGAATCCCAGGCAGGCTGTGAGAACATCAAGGGAGTCTCTAAAACCAACAGCGGTTTGCACGCAAAGAACTTAACAGTTAACGCTGCTCAAGTTGTCTCTCAGTAACTATATGATTAACACGCTGTGTTTGCACGACTCTTCACTCAATGTCTCAAGCTCAGCAATGGAGTCATTAAAAGCTGTTTTTGCAGGAAAGCAGCCTGCTCTGGAGAGTTCAGAGTCTCATAACAGAACACAGTCAGTAAGGGCCAGACGCAACCTGATAGGGTGTGTCGGTGGCTTTTCCTTTTTGCTGATTTCAAATGCTCCTTGGTATGCTGGCTGTCACTGGTCCACAATTCCTTTCTTGTCTTCTTCAGCAGCAACCTCGGCCAAGTAACAGTAGTCATCGCCCTTCATTTTTAGACAGAAGACTTTGCTTTCTGCTCAAAACGTATTGAGGATCAAGAACTTTTCTAAAAGAGACAGTACATCACTGCAGATGTCTCAGCACGGTCTCAATTTCAGTGGCCTCTGTTCTCGAGCCATCAGCTGCTTTTGCTGCACCTGCCATCTTTTGCTCAATGCTTGAGCTGACCCTCTAAGGTGACTTACTGACTCCTACAGCATTTTTATAAGCAACAGAGAGAAGATTCCTCTCCTCCTTAGAAAACTCCAGCTCCTTGCTCAGTTACAGAGTTCATGCAGGCTACCATGTCATCATAATGTTTCTCTGACCGTTTGGCTTTCTGTACCAGCTCATTTTTACCCATAATGGTAAACACCACACGGGCCCACCTCAGCAGTCTCAGGGGGTGGCAGTGGCGGCGAGGATGAGCCTATCCCTGATCTTCTACAGTGATTCCAATAGAGCACATCCTTAAGGGTCTGCCCTGCCCACCTCATCTGTAGCAGGTTGAATTGTGGTCCTTAAACATACATCCACATGGCAAATATAGCATAATGTGGCTTTACCTTGAAAAAGGAACTTTGCAGATACAGTTTAAAAATCTGCGTACAAATGTGCACACCTTGTACCCTGAAGCTGCATGCATGCTAGGGCACTCTGAATTTGGTTCAATGAATTTATAGATCTCTGTTGCAATGTCAAAAGCCTTCCTGGCTGCACATGGTGGTTCATACTTAATGATCCTAGCACTTAGGAGGGAGAGGCAAGAGGATCAGAAAGTCAAGACTATAACTTTTTAATTATCATTTCATCCAGGGCAGGACACTGGGTGGTTTCTCCTGTGGGGCTATTATGAATAATACTACTGCTCAGAGCATTCCCATCCAAGGATCTTCATTCTCTCTTCAGAAGAGTGTTAACACAGGGTCTCAGATAGACCAGAAATGCCTTGAACTAATTATGTAGCTCAGGCTGTCCTTAAACTACTTATCCACCATGATCTCACATTAGTGTATATGAAGGGTGTGTCACACTTACTATAGAGGGAGGCCTGAGTTATGGCGTTATGGCGTCACTCCACCTTTATGTGTGTTTCAGGAGCTGAACTCAGGCTGTCAGGCTCGCAACACAGTCACGACTACCCCATGAGGAGTCTTGTCAACTCTCTGAGCTTTTCTTTCTCAGTGCAGGGTTGAACCCAGGGTGTCACACATGCCATGCAAATGCTGTCACCGAGCAATAGCCTCGCCTTTTTGTTTATTTTAAGGAACTACCAGACTGTTTTCCAAAGCCTTGAATTTTCTTCTCCAGGCTAGACTCATACTCCCTACGTAGAGGAGGACCCTGAACTCCTGATCTTCTGCCTCTGCCACCCAAGTGCTGCGATTAAAGGCGTGTACTGCATCATGCTTAGGACTGAATCCAGAGCTTTGTTTATCCTTGGTAACCACTTACCAATTAAATTACATCTCAGACACTCACTAAATTAAGTGTGTATGTGTGTGTGTATGTGTGTGTATGTTCTCTGACTACTTACACACTCAAGTATATGAACATATAAATATATACCCAATGAAGCTCAAAATCCTGCTGGTGGAGGCTCCTGGCTGCTGTCCCAGCACTAGGAAGACTGAAGCAGTTCAAGCACAGCCTGGGGTATGCATCAATACTGTCTCAAGGGAAGAAATGCAAAATCATGGACTAGGTATCCAGAAAACAAACCAGGACATGGCCACCCCCAGAAGTTGCTGTGGGTGTCTGCTCGCCAATCCCCATAGCCATCTCCTACCTTCCAACAGCACAGGTTCATTTTTCTGCTGGAAGGTGAGTATCTCCCATGCCCACCCCATCAACCACAGCTGACTCTGCAGCCCTTCCAGTACTGGGCTCCATCAGTGGTGGGGGTTCAGGGAATGCCTGCCACAGTGCTTCCGGTGTGAACCCTACTTTCTACTTCTTCTCAGGTTGTTCCTAAGTTGCACAGCAGGATTGGACTAACCAGAGACGCCTCCAAAAGGAAGCTAAACTTCTGGTCTCCCAGAATCTTTTTTGTCTCTCTGCCCTGGAGGGGGAGGCAGAAAGGTCAAGGGCACACAACTGCCATAGAGAAGTTACACTGTGTGACCTGGACTGGGGGAAGGGAGCTACGGAGGAGCCCTGGGGCTTCCAGCTAGCAGTTCCTTGAGCCTCCACACCTGCTGGGGTTTTCCAGAGGTGGTCAAGCAGGAAAGAAGTATTTTCCAGCATCTTTGGTTTCAGCTCTGGCTTTGAGTTCTTATTCTCAGCTTGAAATAGAAAGCTAGACCTATGATCTGGGCAGTAACTTTCCTCACAGGTATTTGGGCCAGGAGCCACAGAGAGACTACAGTCATATGGCTCTGAAGACGGCCAGGCCTGCCCAGTCTGGAAATCATAATGACTAATTTATAGAGCCTGAGGCATGACAGAATGCCTCTCTCAGGACTGATGTAGGACACAGGAGCATGGATCAGCTTCCTTGCCCACCCTATAGAGGGCATCTTTCCTTTCTCCAAACTTCCCCACATGCTGTCTGCAATGGAGCAGGACTAGTGGGTATGCCAATACCCATTGTCCAAGGGGACTAGTGGACACACCCAGAGGAGACTAATGGGTTGAGGAGAGTGGACAACAATAGGTGCATTGATACTTCCTTCTGGCATCTCCATCAAAGAGGATGAACAGCTGATAGTAGAAACTGATATCTATTCATTAATTACTGTTATCTGGAAAGAGACTGGTTAGCATGTCTCAGTTCAGCTCCTTTGAAGTCAACAGCTGAGCCAGAACTGATAGCCCATGCCTATAATCCAGGGTACTCATGAGACTGAGGAAGGAGTGTAATAGTCAGGGCTCTCTAGAGGAACAGAGTCTATAGAATGGGTCTCTGTCTCATTCATTCATATATACATATATACATATATACATATATACATATATACATATATACATATACATATATACATATACATATACATACACACACACACACACACACATATATATATATATATGTTATGTAGTTATGTATATATGACAAGGACTGGATATATACATATCCTGATATACATATATCCCTAGTATGGTGTGTGTGTATGTGTGTGTGTGGTGTGTATCCCTGGGACTGAATATATACATATCCCTGAGATTATTTATATATGTATACACACACACACACACATCTATCTGTCTGTCTGTCTATCTATCTATCTATCTATCTATCTAATCTATATATCTGTATATCTGTATATCTATCTACATCTATATCTATATCTACATCTACATCTACATCTACATCTACATCTACATCTACATCTACATCTACATCTATATCTATATCTATATCTGTATCTCTCCTTGATATGGTGTGTGTGTATTCCTGGGACTGGAGGTACATGTGCGCCTCCATGTGGGTTCTGGGAACTGAATAAAGGCCCTCTGTGTTATTGAGTCACAGTTTACCACTCCTGAGCCATCTCTCCAACTCATGCAGTTTTTATGATAACTCAGATGCACACCTAGAGGACGACAGCATATCAGTGTCAAATGTCAACCTTGCTTGGTTCATCTGGATTTGTTAATTGCCTCATACCTAAAAGGGGAGAGAGAGGTCCATGTGTTTAGGACAGAAGGCAGCAGTGCAAGCTGAAACTAGATGGCCATCTACTGCCACATGGCCTTGTAGTGACAGCTTTGGAGTTTTGATTTCTTTAAATACACAGAAATATTATAAGAATATGTTTTCTTTCAACCCCAGGTGTGGGATATGGGACTGCTTCAAATTGTTCAGAGCAGTTGACTGAGATTTGTCTCGTGCTCTAGTGAGGGCGTGATTTTGCCAACACTAGGTAGTTTCTGCAATTGTGTGATGTTTGGAAGTTTGGGGACTTTTCAGAGGGTATATAAATGACAGGGTGGATTGTTGGTTGGCTATTGGTTGTGTTTTTTTGAGTAGTCCTGGGCAAAGAAGAAACAACAACAGGAAATTGGATATACTGATGGCAAAGATCAAAGGTGCCCAAGGAACTGAACACCTTTAATCTGCAGGAAGTAGTCTAATGATAAGGTCACCCCCTTTTCCCTCTATCCTTTTTTCTCTCCTATCTAGTGTTAGAGGTTAAAAGGGTGGGGAACTGTGGAGAAGGGTGAAGAAAGAAAAACCTACAAAGTAGCAGATGCTGGCTACATGGCCTCTCACCCACAGGGCCTGGGGCTCAGTGAGTTCTGAGTGTTTGCATCCCGGAAAGATGCTCTCAGGGCCTGGAGGCAAATGTTTGAGTAGTAGATCCACACCTCAATGGGGGAGAAGGGATTAGAATTTCAAGACTTTTCAACTTTTCAGTGTAAAAGTGTGCACATACATTTTCAAGCATGTGGAGGCTAAAGACAACTTTGAGTACTATTCGTTCTTTAGGAATTCTTTATCTTTTAAAAACAATTATTACTTATTTGTCTTTCTTCCTCTGTCTTTTTCTCTGTCTCTGTCTCTGTCTCTGTCTCTCTCTCTCTCTCTCTCTCTCTCTCTCTCTCTCTCTCTCTCTGTGTGTGTGTGTGTGTGTGTGTGTGTATGTGTCTGCATGTCTGAGTTGCCCTCATAAGTGTACAGAAGTCAGGAGACTACTTTTCAGAACTTGCTCCTTGCCTTCTACCATGTAGGTTCCAGGGATTGAACTAAGTTCAATCACATTCCATAGCAAGCACCTTTACCTGCTGAGCCATCTTGCTGCCCATAAGCTTCCTCTTGAGATGGGGTCTCACATGGGCCTGGATTTTGTCACGTTGTTTAGCCTGACAGGCCATCAAGGCCCAGGTATCTTCATATCTCCACCTCCCCAGTCAGTGACATTACAAGCCGATGTCACCACGCCCGGCTTTTTCACATGGGTTCTGGGGTTTGAACCTAGCTCCTTATGCTTGTCAGGCAAGCACTTCACTCATTGAGCCATCTTGCTAACCCTTAGGGAAGGTTTGCAGGCAACAATAAATTATAGCAGTATTGAGATTTCTCAGGGTGGAAGATGAGGACTTAGCCGGAAGTTTGTAGAGCAGTGGTTCTCAACCTTCCTAAGGCTGCAACCCTTTAATACAGTTTCTCATGTTGTAGTGACCCCCAACTATAATGTTCATTGCTACCTCATAACTGTAATGGAGAATTTCTTTTTTTTAATTGAAAATAAAGTTATTTTCCTGCGATATACTCTGGTCATGGTTTCTCCTCCCAGATCCTTTTCACCTCTTCACCCTTTCAACTCCACATCTCTCTCTCTCTCTTAAAAAAATAGACAAATAAAAAAGACAAGCATACAAGGTTAAAACAAAATGAACACGCATAAACAAAAAATGAATTAAGAAAGAGCACAAGACATACAGACACATGCATAGATATACACATACAGACACAGAAAGACACACATACATGCATAGACACAGACACACACAGAGACACACATGCATGGACACACACACACACACACACACACACACACACACACACTCAAAATCAGGAAACTATAATAATATACAAGCAAAAGACCAGGAAAAGTACTCCCCAAAATATTATTGAGTTTATGTGTGTTGACCATGTTTTCCTGGGCATGGGGCCTGCCCTTAATCGTAGTTTGTATACCCAGTAAGATACTCTTGGAGAAACTAATTTTTCATTGTATAATTTCCCATTGTTTAGTGTGTTGAAACATGGCATGTCTGTTATGGGTGTCTATCAACCAGCTTTTGTCTTACTGCCCTGAGTATTAGAAAAACTTGATTCTCTGAAAAAAACCTGAAAGTGCTGGAAGAAGTGAGTTAGGCTTTAAGCAGAAGCAAGAGGGTAGCAGGCTTGATTATTGCTGGTATAACAGCTTTAATTTCACTAATTGCTAGCACCACTGCTTCTGCAATAGCATTGACGCAAGGAGTTAAGACAACTATTTTTGTTAGCAATCTAGCAAAAAAAGTTACTTATGTATTGAGTATACCAAAGGATTTATATAGGTATCTGGAACAACAGATGATGCTCTATAACCTAGTCAAATTATGTAAAGGAGGTTCAGGGTTCAAGAGTTAGGAACCATCCCAAGTCTCATGACAAAAACCATTGGAGTAGTGTTACTTCTAAAATTTACAATGATTGTCATTATAATTAGAAAAAAGTCTAAAGACAACTGTAGGATATTTGGCATAATCATAACACCTCTCTGGGTGTATTAACTTTGCATAGTGAGATTGTGAATTTAAAGAATGCTGCTCTATTGAGCTTTGATGCTGCAGATAATGCCGATAAAATTATGCATGGCCTAAGGTCAGTATTTCCATTTTGGTCAAATCTCAGGAATGGCATATATAGCTTGATCAGGCTAGCCCTTCTTGTCCTGGGAATACTTTTATTCCTGCCCATTGTGTTAAAGCTTGTCTCTAACTGCGTCAAAAGGCTGGCAGCCAAAGTACATGACTTGAAACTGATGGACCCCCAGACAGAGTTATTAATTTAACAGGCTGGCAAGCCAAGGATGGGTAAAATTCTGCACAGAGCCTTACCAACCTAAGACAGAAGTTCATTGCTTATGATAATGCATATTCCACGATGGGTAAGGAAGGCTTTCTTGTCAGAATGACCTAAGACAGATTCAGTCTGGTTTATGCAATAAAAAGGAGGAGATGTAGAGAGCTTTTGAGGCTGCCTGGCAGGAATCTGACATAGGCCAAGGACAAGAAAATGGACTGCAGGCAGGAATCTGACATTGGGCTGGAACAAAGAAGTAATTTCCTGCAGGAATCTAAATCCTAGGGTAGAACAAAGAAGAAATTTCAGGTAGGAATCTAAATCTTAGGCTAGAACAAAGAAGTAATTATAGGCAGAAATCTAAATCTTAGGCTAGAACAAAGAAGTAATTATAGGCAGAAATCTAAATCTTATGCTAGAACCAAGAAATAGGCTTCAGGCATGAACAAGACTTTGGGCTAGGACAGGGATGTAGGCTCAGATACTTTGATCATTCTGATAAGCCCTTAGAAATTGTTATCACAGGAGTGATCATGGAACTCTGTTTATTGTCGTGCATGTTCTTTGATTAACTGGGTTTATTTCTTCCTTGTTCCTGGACTATTTGCATCTATTGTATTGCTAGTTCCTCAACCTAGAACTGACCTTTAATACTTGTATGCAATTTAAACAGTATAAAGGCAAAAAAGGAGGAGGAGGGATGGAATAGGGGATTAATGGGTGGGGGGATGGGGGAGGGGGATGGCATCTGAAATGTAAATAAATAAAGTATTGAATAAAAAATTAAGAAGGAAAAAAAGAAACTAATTTTTCCTTCGTAGGCAGTTGTTAGTTGGAGATAGCTTTGGGTTAGGGATGAGAGCTTATGTCTTCTTCCCCCATCTCAGTACTGAGACCCATCTGGTTTGAACCTGTGAAGCTCCGTGCTGCTGTCAGAGTCTGTGTGAGTTCATGTGTGCATCAGTTCTGTTGTGTCTAGAAGGCACTGTTTCCTTGGAGTCCTCCATCCCCTCTGGCTCTTACAATATGTCCACCTCCTCATCTGCATAGTTCCCTGAACCCTTCGGGGAAGGATTTGACTGAGACATACCATTTAGGACTGAGTCTTCATTATCTTCACAACGTCCTTTCATTCAGTCTCCGTATTATTCCCATCTACTAAAGAGGGAAGCTTCTCTGATGATGGCTGAACAAGGTACTGATCTATGAGCAGAGCAGAATGCCATTAGAACTTATTTTATTGTTATATTCCTTTAGCAGAACAGTAGTATTTAGTTTTCTCCTAGGTCATGCCTATCTAGTCTTAGGTTTCTGGCCACCCAAGCAGTGTCAGGCACGGGCTCCATCCCATGCAGTGCCTTAGATCCGACCAGAGAGTGGTTAGTTACTCTGACAATGTTTGGGCTGCTATTACACTAGCCTGTCATGCAGGAAGGTCACTACTGTAGACTGAAGAGTTTGTTGCCAAGTTGGTGTTCACAATTCTTCCTTGTAAATGTACAAAATACCTTACATGGACACTAGTCAACAGGGGCAAAGGCTCTAGGTAGGCACCAGCAGACTTCTCCATGTTCAGTGAAATATGTAGGTGTTGTCTTCAACAAGGAGGCCTTCCCATCAGTTTATGGACAGCTACCAGTAGCCAGAATTGTTTGGGGGTTCACTTGGAAGACTTCTAAGGATAAAAATGTGTTTCAGGTGACTGCCCAATACTCTGGATGGTAACTAAATTGCTTTGGGTGGTACTGCTAGACCCTACCAAATAACACAGATGCTGTTCACTGGGATGGGACACACCTGCACTAGATAACTCCATTCACCTCTCTGAAAGTCAAAACCAGATAGAACTGGCCATCTTATTCCTGATATGACCGCCTCAGGCCCAGGTGTCTGGAGTATGAAGTCAGGGCAGGGGATGCTCAGGCTGACTTCCATGTGGGGCTAGATCGAGACCCTCTGAAATGAAGAGCCAAAGAACAACTTTCTTCCCACACACTGTCTCCCTAGAGGTTCCCCTTACAGTGACACACAAGTAATTAGCACAAGCTAGCAGCAGGCAGCAAAGCTTCTCAGATTCCCTTCGTGTGCAGACATCATTCTACTTTAAGCCTTTGTACTTGCCCATGTCTGGGCCATATGTACCTTGTTGTAAGCAACATCTTTGCACATGAAGGATGCTCATCAGCATCCCTTGACTCGTCTGCTGGAGCCTGCTCACTCTCAGTGGTGTTAACTGGAAATGTGTCCAGACAGCATCAGTGTCCCCAGGATGCCATCACTGCGACTGATCCCCTACTGTAGCAGAGTGCTAGCCTAGTACGCATGGAATCCTGGCTTCTACTTCCAGTGGTAAACCAGACATGACGAATAACCCCTGAGATCCCAGAATTTTGGAGACAAGTAAGAAGAGTGTTGTGAATTTGAGGCCAACATAGGCTACTTGAGTTCTAGGTCAGCCTTGGCTACAGTGTCTCAAAATGAAAACAACAACAGCAACAACAACAAATTCCTGTTTCATGGCATCAGGAACTGAAGGATTGAATAGATTTTCATGGTGTCATGAATTTGAACCCAGCTGTTTGTACCTTCAGGGCTATGATGATGAGAACCTGTATGACACACAAATGTGCAGACACATGTGCAGACACATGTGCTCACAGTTCTGGAAATGAAGATGTCAGTAAGACTGTGACCCCCTCGCCCCACAAACCTTGCAAAGGAGGACTTTCCATGGTCTCTAAGCTGGTGGGACCTACAATCTGTTTCTTGGTGTATAGACACAGGACTCCCAGCATGGCCTCTGCCTTCACATGGCCTCCTCTTCTGTCCCCACTTGTCTGTGTCTTAAACCTCTCTCACTTTTAGAACAGCAGTCATTGGAGTTAGAGCCTAACAAGCTTTCAGGATGTTTAACTAAGTCCACACAATTTAGTTAGATGAGGTGACTATAGTCCCAGGACACTGGCTGCTGATGCAGGACCGTGGGAATTCAAATCTAGTTACATGGCAAGACCCCACCTACCAATCAATCAGTCAAGCAATAACAGTTCAATTTTCCTGCCAATCACACTTGTTCCTCCAAAAAGCAAATTTGTAGGCTCTCTTGCTGTTTGTTCATTGAAAAACTGCTGTCAACAGATAAAGCCTGTACCTAGCTGAACTTCACAGAGCTCAGATTTGGAGAAGCAAATGAATGTACTTATTTGGAAAGGAGAACTTAGCCTGTGGTTTCTCCATCTTGGGAGGAAGTTCTGTGAAAAAACAACAAAAAAATTTTTTTTGAAATACTTTTTCCCAAAATATTTTGGATACTTAGAATTACCCCTATCTGATGCCCCATGGTGCCTGACATGGGAACACTGGGAGCTGCATCGGCCCGAGCAAGGCGCTGGCCCACACCCACTGGCCTTCCTCTGTGGCTCTGTACATGACCATCAGATACATTTATTCTCAATCTCTCCAGACACGGTAGCTTCAGATAAGCCCAAACTGAGTGCCTACTGAATATACAATGCTATAGGAAGGGCTGGCCAACAGGCTCCCAAGAGAGCACACAGAGAACAATGAGTGGGACAACTCAAGGCCCTAAAGCTGAGTATCCAGTGGGTGGTTGACTCTGGATGAGCCAGTTCAGGGCCAGAAACAGATGGAAGGAACAAGGCAGGATGGTGGTCCACACTAAGTCAGATTCCAGAAACTCAGGACATTCTGTCCAGGAGAGCATGCACAAAGTGCAGTCACCACCCTTTCCCTAAATGGTTTTCAATTTTAGAGACACCTACACTTTACAACCTATACATATTCTTGCATCTTATATATACACATAACGAAGTGAATTCTGGGTAAAATGGTCTCCTAAAAATAAGCTTGTCTCTTTTCTAGAAGTACTCACACCAGTAAAGGCAAAGAGTGAGGACAAAGGGAAGATGAAGACGTTCAAGCCCGTGACCAAGGTGGTGGTGTTGCTTGGCCCACCCTCTCTTCCGAGGAATATATTTCTCCTGTTGTTGCTTGCCCTGACTGAACTCTTTACTTTTTATTTTACTATTGTGTTTCTTGTGAAGTCTTCTCTTCCAGATGCACAAGAGCTGAGATGCATCTAGGGTTACACCAGAGGAAACCAAAGACTTCCCTGTCCTAGGACCTCCTTATGGTAAGAGGAAGAGGAGAAGGTCCTGGATTTGCAAGGTTGAGTGCTGGGTTACATGGCTTGTTTTATTTTGAGAGAAGGTCTCTCATATAGCCTAAGATAACCCTAAACTCACTAAAATGACCTTGAGTTTCTGATACTCCTTCCTCTGTCTCCCCAGTGCCATGAGCACCACACCCTGGTTAGCACAGGCACTCAAATGATGGCTTTTGCCACTGCCTGCTGGGGGATCAAGAGCAATGAATTTGTCATCAGAACTCTCAGTTCTCTCTGAGAAATGACTGGAAATGCCTCTGGCACACTGTGGGGTAGCAAAGTGAAAATGCCTACAGGAACATACCTCCGAAAGCTGTGGTGGCTTAAGGGTCACCGTCATTCTGGGTGAGGCTGAAACCTCAGGACTCTGAACTCATCTATGAGATGAATGCCCTTGAAATAGAAGACTTGAAATCCCTAAATATGTAACTAGAGAGGAGGTGTGGGAAGGAGGTCATTCCAAAGTCTAAAGCAAGTTTCTGCTTGCTACACACAGCTATGCAGATTGCTCCATCTTGGCCAAGTGTGGCCATGCATACATGCAGCTCTGCACTTGGGAGAGGCTGACGCAGGAGGATGATGAGCTTGAGGCTAGCCTGCATGGTGATACCCTGTCTCAAAAAACAAGCAAACATCCTCGTCTTATGCTTTGAGATCCTCACTGGTGAAAGTAGATATCACAGTAGCCTTGGAGACCATGAGGTTTTGAAGCCCACTCCCTGTTTCCTTGGTATCCCTCGCTTTGCCTCTCTGAAGAACATGGCTGCTATAGAAAAGGGTGAAGGCTACCTGGTTGTCTTTGATGAAAACCATGAAAACAAAGCTACTTCTGATCAAAAGAATAGAATCTAAGTTCTACCTCCAGCCTAGACGGAGACCTGACCTGAGCTGCCCAAAGCATCCTGTACAGTTGCCTCGTTCAGCTGGACCTGTCAGTCACCTACCTAGAAGCCCACCTGCCCCAGGAAACCTGAGTACTCCAAGACTGAATAAGGGGAAGGGAAGACTAATAATCCCTGAACGAGATACTATACTCTTCCTTCCCAGAAGTCCCTCCCTGGGGCAGCCGCCAGCGTAACGCCCATCACACAGCGCTTCCGAGTACTAACGTTTCCTTTTCCTTATCTTACTTGGGTTCTACAGTAGCTACTTCTCTAGCTCCGTGATAAGACACCATGACCAAGACAATTTATAAAAGAAAATGTTCAATGTGCCATGATGATGGAACAGGGACACGGCAGCAGCAGCAGCCGAGGGCTCACGTGTCAAGCTGCAAACAGGAAGCAGAGAGCCCCCTGGGAACGGCACCAGGATTTTGAAACCTCAAAACCTGACCCTCCTCCAACAAGGCCACACCTCTCAGTCCTTCTCAAACCATCCAAACAACTGGAGACTAAGCATTCAAACCACACAGCTACTGACTGAAGCCTGGGCACACTGTCCTCTAATGCTCCGTGCCTTCTAGCTCTTTCTGAAGCTCACCTCACTCCTCTGTCCTTCTATTCTCATAGCTGGCTTCCCTTTCTCCTCCTCCCACTTCTGGGCCATTGCTGAGATGAACAACTCTCCTGTTCTGTCATTTTCCTCATGAATGCTAACCAAACTTTTCTCAGGCTTCCTTCCAAGTCTGTTTCTAGCTTATTTTCTTATCAAGACTAACAACCCCTGAAAGGGAGTCCCCATTTTCCCAGTAACAAAACTATCAGAAAATCTACTGTGGGGTTGAAGGCAGGGCCTGGTTGGTGGAATGCTTGAAGCCCTAGATTTGATCCCAGCTCTGAACAAAGCCAGGCACAAGCTTGTAATCCTAGCATTTAGGAGGTAGAGACGGGAGGAACTGTGGATCAAGGCCATCCTCAGATGCACAGTGAATACAAGGCCAGTGTGTAATATACTAGAGGAAAAATTTCACTCCACTGTACACTTACGATATGTGTAATGTAGCACATAACAGTGGTAGATTACCACAGAGATCAGGATCTAAAGGAGCATAACCTGTTCATGTCTAACAGCTCAAGGGGCAGCACAAAGCCGCAACCACCATTAACTCCTGTTCCACCTTTAAGTCCTGTGCCCCACCCCCACTTCCCAGCTCTTATCAGGAAAAGCCAGGTGGGCAAGTTGAACCTGGGTGACAACTGTTCAAGAAGAACAACATTGGTGTAGCTAAAAAACTCTGTCAATATGCAGTATGTTTGTTGTGTCAATCTCCAACCTACCCAAGTGGCCAGACTTGCAGTCTCCTGTCTCTGTTAAAATTGTTCTTAGTATAACCTGGGGTGAGGACCTAAAGTGATTTAAGACTGACAGCTTATGTGGGATACATAAACCTACAGTGCATGTAAGTTAATAAAATCTTCTATGTAAGGCTGTCTCTTCCTTGGACATTAGCCACAGCCTGCTGTGCACCTCCCTCCTCCTTTTTTTTTTTTTTCCAATAAAGCCTTTCCTTAATTAACCTCTAAGTGTGCTGAGTTATCTCTCACTGGGAAGGGCTATCTCTGTTACAGAAGGAGAACAAACCACATTGCCTGGGAATCTGCCACTGCATGCAGCTTGTCATTCTGGTTTGTGTCTGGAATTCACACTGCTTATGTAGGTAAAAAAAAAAAAAGCCTCATGTGTATCATTTAAAAATGTTGAAAGTTGGAAATAAGTATCCAAGGGTCAACCGAAGTGATGCCAGCTACTCTCTGAGATCTTGATGGTGCTAGTTTGTACAGTCTCAGAAAATCAAAGACTGAGGCAGAAGGATAGTTTAAAGTCAGCTTGGGTTTTATAATGAGATTGTCTCAAAATCAAAGTCAAGGATGGTGGCTGACACTTGTAATCCCAGCACGTGGAAGACTGAGGCAGGAGGATTATAACAAGTTTAAAGTCAAACTGGTTAACTCTGCCTCCAAAAATAAAAAGAAAGATTGAAAGACAAAAAGAAAGAGAAAGGAGGAAAATGGACTTGAAATGAATTTAGTGGAGATATAGCCGAGAATGACCTTGAATCCTCCTAACCCATTCCTGGTGCTGGGATTACAGGCATGTGCCACCAATCCTAGGTTATATACTGAGACCAAACACACAGCTTCACAAATGCTAGCAAATACTCTACCAACCAAACCACATCCCCAGCGTGGTTCAATAACTAAAAATATGAAAGTCATGTTAAAATGTCCAGAATGTGTAACAGCACATTTTTGAAACTATGATGTGATATGATATGACATAGTATGGCATGGCCTGATGTGATGTGATATGACATGATATGGCATGATATGGTATGAAATGATACGGTATGATGTGATATGAGATGACATGACATGGTGTGATATAACATGATGTGATGATATGACATGGAATGATATGGTATAAAATGATGTGATATGACATGACATGGTGTGATATAAATATGATGTGATATGACATGATGTGAAGTGATATGATGTGGTATGACATGATGTGATATGACATGACATGGTGTGATATAATATGATCTGATGTGATATGACATAATATGGTGTGAAATGATATGATGTGACATGACATGGTATGAAATGATATGACATGATGTGATATGAGATGCCATGACATGGCGTGAAATGATATGACATGATGTGATGTGAGATGCCATGACATGGCGTGAAATGATATGACATGATGTGATGTGAGATGACATGACATGGTGTCAAATGATATGACATGACATGATGTGAGATGACATGACATAGTGTGAAATGATATGACATAATATGATATGAGATGACATGTGAAGTAGCTCCCAGAGAATGACATCCATATACATTCAACACAACATTCATCTCTCTAGATCAAGAAATAAAGGAACATCTAAGGGAAGGGAAAAGTGCCCTCTGATCTGGAAGCACTGACTTTCCCTTACTAAGTCCACACTAGCTGCTTTCATTGTTTAATCAAGGCCCTGTTAACATTCCTGAGCTGAGAGTCTCTGGGAGCTGGGTGTCAAGTATTCTCAGTGAGCTTCCTGGTTGGCCTTTAATTTTTGTCTTAGAGGCCACTTGTGCATGATTCTGGTCTCCTGTATTCCCGTACCTCAAAGGATACTTAGCTTGTTTGGTTTACCTCCAGTTGGAAATCTTCAAGAGGCTTCAGCTTTAATTTGTTGTTGTTGTTTTGTTTTGTCTTTGGGTTTTTTTTTGTTTTAAAAACAGCTGTAAAAATTGTATTCTTTACACTGTGCACAGGCTTTTTATACTAAATAAATACCCAATTACATTCTTTGAAAGGTATTTCTAGTACTTCTTACGTTATTTCTGTTATTGGTATGTACAGGAAAACATTTAATTACGTTTCCATGTAAGAATCACAGGGTTGTGCTCCTGTATAAAGTGTGCACACATATCAGTGTAAAATACTGACATCTGGGGGAAATGACTAACAACATAAGTTCTGCATGGGTAGGGATTTTGTCTTCTGTTTATATGTACTTTCCTCCCTGCTCATAGCCAGCACCTTTGAGTTGGACACTAAATAAATTAATAAATATGGCAATGTCTACTATGTACTGAGTCTTGGGGACATGATATGTGTGTGTGTCTATGTGTATGTCTGTGTGTGTGTGTGTGTCTGTGTGTGTGTCTATGTCTGTGTATATCTGTGTGTATCTGTGTGTGTGCGTCTGTGTGTCTTTGTCTTTGTGTCTGTGTGTGTAACTGTATGTGTGTGTGTGTCTGTTTCTGTGTGTGTCTCTCTATGTGTGTCTGTGTGTCTGTATGTGTGTCTGTGTGTGATGGAGACAGAGGGCACGTGTATGTGTGTGGTGTATATAAGTGTGTATACCTGTGCACACACATGGAAGATGTAGGGAACACTGGTGTCCTACTCTGTCATTCTTGACGTTACTCCTGTGAGAGAGGGTCTCTCACTGAACTTTGAGCGAGGCTGGTGGCCAGCAAGCCCCAGTGACCCTCCCATGTCCACCCCAACTGCACTGGCTGTAGATAAACGAAACCACACCCCGCTTTTTAGATGGCTTCTGGGACTTGTGCTCTGGTCCTCATGTGTGTCCAGCAAGCACTCTTATTACCAAGTCATCTTTCTGACCCTGGTTGCTATTACACAGTCAACACCATTTCTCAAATGCAGATACTGAGCCCCAGAGGTGTTCAAAGCCAAATTTGTTCATAATAAGACAAGGGTTAACTCCATATTCATAAACAGAGTCCAGTGGCACAGGCCTATTACCCCACATCTTAGAAAGGTGGGCAGGTGGAAAGTTCGAGGTCTTCCTTGTTTTTAGAATGAATTCTAGACCAGTCTGAACAACTAAAAGAAAGTCTGTCTCAAAACAGAAAGTAAACAGAGACTAGGGTTTCATGGTGGGGGAGGGGGAGTAGCTGCTAACAGATTGCCATAAGCAAGATAAGAAAGGGGACCGAAGAAAGGGCTCAGTTTTATGGTCAAGTGGTTGCCTTGCAAGTGTGAGCACCTGAGTTTGTTCTCCAGCATCAACATAAAGAAGCCCAGTGTGGTGGCACAGGCTTGCCATCCAGTGCTGGAGAGGTAGAGACAGGCAGATCCCTGGGACTGAAACCCTCAAGCCAGTGAGAGCTCTTGTTTTACAAAACCAGAATGGACAGGGACTGAGAAAGACATTTAAACTTCTGGCCTACACACGGACACACAGACACAGACTGATAGACACACACACACAGACATAGACACACAGAGAGAGAGATACACACACACACACACACACACACAGAGAGAGAGAGAGAGAGAGAGAGAGAGAGAAAGAGAAAACCTCACAGATGCTAGGAAAAAGTCCATCTCTCTCCTCATCATGGCTACTTTGGTGTGAGGAGTTATACCACTATAGTCCACTTACAGTAGTTTATAGTTGCAAGAAGATACCAGTGTGCTGTAGTAGTGTGTACCAGTGTATATAGGATCATTCTGCCTGACTGAAGTCCATTCTACCGGCAGAGGGAAAACAGTTCCCTGGCTGTGGTGTAAACTTGTATCTTTGTGTCATGTGAGAGCTCCCTAAAAGCAAACACCAACACAGAATTGGGGTACCAGAGGCTCTCAGATATGATACCTCTAAAGGACAGTAGGGTGTGGGACAGACAATTCAGGAGAGTGGGTAGGTCTGACATAGGAAAAAGAAGAAAGAAGGGGGTTTCTGTAGGGAAAGCTTTCAGCTGGGTTGGCCACACAGAGTGCCATAGTGTTTAGACAGGTCCAGATCTGTGTCATCCTATGTCTCACTGTCCAAAGCTGGGTGGGAAGCACCGGGTGTCTACTTACAAGCTGACTGCACCTGCAGGAGGCTGGAGGCTGCCACCATGGTGGGTTCTCTCCAAGGGACCAGTAAGTCACGTCTCAGAGGCCATGTTTGAAAATGTGTGTATGTGTGTGTACTTGTTCCTGTGTACATGGGTGAAGGCCACAGGTCAACTTCAGGTGCCTTAGGATATCCGAATTTTTACCTGAAGCTTACAGGTTACTAGGTTACAGCTTACTAGGTTAGCCAGCCAGCAAGCCCCAAAGATCTACCTCTCTCTACCTCAACAGTGCTGTGATCAAAAGTGTGTGTCACTATGCCGAGATTTTGTTTGTTTGAGCATGAATTTTGAGAGTCTAACTCAGGCCCCCATTTCTTGAAAAGCAAACCTTTGCCAACTGAGCCATCTCCCCAGCCCCGCACAGCCTTGCTATCTCACAAAGGACTTGAAGTCTAGCAGGCCTTGGTATCCATGCCCCGCATGAATCCCAGCACTTGTGGACTGTGTGAGCTTTCGTAGGTTACTTAATATCTCTAAGCTTCCGGTTCCTGTAATGTCCAGATTGCTTTCCTATGTCTTGGCTTCTTGTAGAGAAAATGGACCAGCAAGCTCTGTTTCTCCAAACTTGAATCACACACCCTCACACACCCTCACACCCTCACACACACACTTTCACATGTACATTCTCAACATGCACACTCACACATACATGCTCACACAATCACATACTCTCACACACACATATTTTCATACACACTTGCATACACACACATGATCACACACACTCACATGTTCTCTCATGCGCACAGCTGCACACACTCACACACACTCACACACACTCTCACACACTCTCTCACACACATACTCACAAGTGGTAACAAGTAGCCCCATACTTCCATGTATAGGGGATCTAGAGGACACACACTGACACTTTACAACTTTGAATCTTGTCTTCCTTATATCATAGTGAAAGTAGGACTACACCAAGGTCCCTGGCTATGCTAGAGATTACCTCATAGAGGAACGTGGGGTCAGTGTTGTCCATGACGGAGTTTGGAGCTAGGGAGGCCATGGCAATCGAGAAGGCAGAGAAGGCAGAGAAGATAACGTAAGGCCATGGTGGGGCTAATAGAAATGACAAAGGTGGTAGGGCAGATGACAGAGGGGGCAGCAGGAGAAAATATGGTGCCTAGAAGGTGAGATCGGTGGAAGGGGTAGGGGGTGACTGACGGGCTAATGATGGCAGTGGGGAAGAAGTGGATGGTGGTGATGGAGATGGTGGAGATGAAGGCGGAAGAAGGGGAAGTGGTCATGAACATAGCATAGAGACGGTGATGGTGACTATTACTGTGACGGCTGTGGAGATGGTGGTGATGGTGGAAAGGAGCGGAATGGGGTGGTAAGGTTGACCGACGCCCCATCAGAGTTCTGTCTTCTGAATACCACACCTGCCTTCGCATATGATCACAGATCACGCTATCTTTCTGGGCACTGCCAGTCTGTTCCTGCCCACTCTTCCTGTATCTCTTCAGTTACAAGCCAGGAGTGCATTCTACGTGCTGTGGGGGAAGATCCAAGAAGTAGAGGCGGCACCACATATCCCTAGAGAGTGGCTAAGGTGACTCAGGCTGAAATGTAGCAAGGCATGGCCTGTGAGCAGACAGGCAGCAGCCATAGGGACTTGCCCAGCCTTGCCTGTAGACCTGGAGAGCTGGCTTTCTGGCCAGTCAGAAGGAAGTGGCCACCCTGGAGAAGGGTAAGTTCCTGTCACTCTGCTTTACAAACCCATAGGTGGCCCTTCTTTGGGTCTCTAGACCAGGTCCTGTGACTACACGCTTTGGTTCAGGGTCTTGATGAATGTCATCCTTGAATCAGTGTGAGGATGACGGGTCCATAGAGGGATCTTCTCTCTGGGGAAGTCATCTGGGTTCTCATGATCTTTGAGCTCCAAGCCACAGCAGGAGGTAGAGACAGACAATTGACTCACTGGACAGCCCTAGCCCCGAAAGCCGCAGCGTGAGAGGTGGCCACATTGTCGCACAGGAGTGCTCCTCAGCATCACTCGATTCCCTAGTCACCAAGCTCCTCCTCCCTAAGCATCCCATGAGTCAATGGATCAAGATCCAGGTCTCATTTTATGACAAAATTTTGACTACAGGCCCTACAGCAATGTTTCTCCAGGCAGAGTTTCGGTGCCACCATGGTAGTCAGATGACTGGGGGAAGAAGGAAGCACCTAAGGGCCAATAGCCAAACAAGAAAGAGAGCCAGCCCCCTTTTTCAACCACCACCACCACCACCACCATCCTCACCACCACCATCCTCACCACCACCACCATCATCACCATCACCATGACCACCATTTTGGGTTTCACAGTGTAGAAAGATAATTTTAAACAAATATTTATTTTTTAAATTTATGTGTGTGTGTGTATCTGTGGGTTTGTGCACATGACTGCAGGTTTCTGTAGAGGTCAGAAGAAGGTATCAGATCCCCAGGAGCTAGAGTCACAGACAGCATCCTCTCTGGAAGGATTTCCACACAGAGCGTGCTATTCCATGTGCAGCTATGAAAACCTTCCCCTTATCTGTACACCTCGACAGGTTGACTTTTATGGGTCTGCATTGGTTGCCTTTTTGTTGCAATCATGAAACACTAGACAAAAGCAATTTAAGGAAGGATGAATCTCGTGTGGCTATAGTCACGGTAGGGAAGAGATGGCAGCAGGAGCTAGAGATGGGAGTTCCCATTACATCCGCGTGTGTGTGTGTGTGTGTGTGTGTGTGTGTGTGTGAGAGAGAGAGAGAGAGAGAGAGAGAGAGAGAGAGAGAGAGAGAAAGAGACAGAGAGACAGAGACACGGAGAGATGGAGAGACTGAGAGACAGAGAGAGACAGAGGCAAAGAGAAAGAAGGAGAGAGGAGAGGGGACAGAGGGGAGAGGAAACAGAGGGGAGAAAGGAGAGGGGAGAGGGGAAAGGAGAAGAGGAGAGAGGGAAGAAGAGGGGAGAGGGGAGAAGAGGGGAGAAGAGGGGAGAGGGGAGAAGAGGGGAGAGGGGAGAAGAGGGGAGAGGAGAGAGGGGAGAGGAGAGAGACGGTTGTTCAGCTACCCTTTCTTGTTTATTCAGTCCAGACTCCTGGCCCATGGGATGGGGCTACCCACATTCAGGAGAGATCTTCCCCCGTCAGTTAAGCATCTCTGGAAACGTTTTGACTGAGTTCCTGGGGATGCCACTCTGCAATATACACATGGATCTGCCTGCCAGGTGTCAGAGAAGTTTATCCACAAAATTTGGGCCACTCATGTTACCATTCCCTGTGTCCACTCCACTTCCCAGACATGTTTTTTAAGATTGTCCCAGATGGAATGTGAACTCACTGGGTAGCTGAGGCTAGCCTTGATTAGCCTGTGTCTTTCTCCCAACTACTGGGATTACAGATGTGAGCCACCATGCTGGCTCCAGCTTCTATTTTTGTATTCCATTTATTGAGAGCTTCAAAGCCATGAAATCCCCGCCCCTTTTAAATATTATTCTTTTTGAGGCAGACCCTTGTGTAGCTCAGGGTAGGCTTGAAGTCACTGGGTAGCCAAAGGGACCTTGAACTCCCGATCTTCCTGCCTCTTCCTCCAGAGTGTTAGATCCAAAGTGTCGGAACTATGAGCTTGTGCCACCACACCCAGTTTATGTTGTGTTGGGGATTGAACCCAAGGCATAGCAGATGAAAAACCATCGCTCCCCCAAGTGAGCTACAGTTGTTTTTCCTTTCCTTTTTTTTTTTTTTTTTGTTGTTGTTACAGAGTAACTAATCTGTAGTGATCTGCCTATCTGTGATAGTTTTTCCACCCTTCAGGGAGCTTCTTCTCTGTCTATAAAAAAATAAAATAAAATTTAAAAGCAGAAAGAAAAGCAGAAATTCTGTACTTTTATCGCTGTCCGAGTCACCCTGAATGCATTTCCGTTCACCAGGCACCCTGGCCTGCACAAGAATGAGGAAACATTCCTAAGAAGGAAAAGGCTACACTGTCAGCAGAGGTTCCTTCATCCTGGGTCTCACTTCATGTTTTGGATGCTGCAAGGCTGGATGAGAGGTGACTCCAGGCAGCTGACCTGTCTCAGAGCACTGCCATGAACCACTTCCATGCCATCCTGGCCCAGGTACAGACCCTTCTCTCCAGTCAGCAGCCCCGGCAGGTACGGGCCCTCCTGGATGGCCTGCTGGAAGAAGAGCTCCTCTCACGGGAATACCACTGTGCCCTGCTCCGGGAGCCTGATGGTGAGGCTCTGGCCAGGAAGATTTCCCTGACCCTGCTGGAGAAAGGGGACTTAGACTTGGCTTTCTTGAGCTGGGTCTGCAACAGTCTGCAGGCCCCCACAGTAGAGAGGGGCACCAGCTACAGGGACCATGGAGGTAAGCTGGCATCCCTTTGACAAGGCAAGGATGTGTGTCCTGTCTCTGAAAGGAAAATATGTGTAAAGGATACAGGGTGAGCTTTTGGAAAACCTGGGTGGCTGGGTGCTGCAAGCATGTAGCATGCTTTCCACACTGATCAGAGTATCCTCGGGGCATACTGCTGACTACCTGCTTAGTCCATGCCTAAGCTCCATAACAACGGGCTCCAAGGTGTACAGCGGGCAGGGAGCTCCTGCTTCCAACAGACACACCATCTATTGGGAAGACAGGAAGCGATACAAATAGTCACTGAATGCCAAATATAGAGAAACTGTATCTGGAAACAGTACAGTTGGAACAGTGCTTGTCTTAGATCACAGAGTGCTGGGTTCAATTCCCGAATTGCTGAAATGGGAAGTAGTAGTTCAAATTCGTAATCTCAGGACTTGGGAGCTAGAATCAGGAGAATTACAAATTCAAGCTCATCCTTGGCTGTATAGTGAGAATAGCCTGGGCCTATGTAAAACTCGTCTCAAAAAAAAAAAAAAAAAGACGAAAAAGATGTAGAGAGAGGGGTAGTCATGGAAACGAGGGGGCTAAAGAACTGGAGATCAGAAGGCAGTGTATGTGTGCATGTGCAACTGGTGTGTGTGTGTCTGTGTGTGTGTGTGTGTGTGTGTGCAAGCGCGTGCGCGAGAAAGAGAGAGAGAGAGAAAGAGAGAGAGAGAGAGAGAGAGAGAGAGAGAGAGAGAGAGAGAGAGAGAGAGAAACAAAGGCATAGAGAAAAAGAAAACCAGAGATGCCTAGGTGGACCAAGGGGGAAGGAGAGAGGAAAAAAATAAGAGAAACAGAAGGCAAGAGAATGAAAAGAGACAGAAACAGAGATATGGAGAAATAGACCCAGTCCACAAGGAGAGAGACTGAATGTCTTAATTTTTTTAATTACATTTATCTCTTTGTGAGGGAGTTACAGCATGTGTGTGGAAGGACAACATGTGGGAGTTGGTTCTCTCCTTCCATGTGGGTGTGTTCCAGGCTTGAACCCAGGTGGTCAGCAGCTTTAGCCACTGGTCGCCTCACCTGTTCCAGTCTCTTGGTTTTAAGGGTACTACTGCTGACAATCGAATGTGTTGTCTTGTTCACTGTCTTGGGTGCTGAGTCTGGAGGCGAGGGCTTTATGTGTCAAGCGTGTGCTTCACCACTGAGCTCCATCCTGGCCTGCTTCTGCTTCTTAAGTCAGGAGAGACACCAGTAGTGACTGTCTCTGCTCCCACCGTCACTCCTGCATCATGCCTGGCTTCCTCCTCAGGAACAAACAGATAATCCCTGAAGTCAGAGGTTGTTTTGTCTTCCATGTGTGCTGTTGTGGTATTGGTATTGGGGCCACAGATTCCAGCCCTGTTGGCTTCAACTTGGAAACATAAGCTATTCCCTGCAATTGGTACTTCTAGAGTCTAGGGCTCTCTCTCAATCTCTCTCTCTCTCTCTCTCTCTCTCTCTCTCTCTCTCTCTCCTCCTTTCTCTCTCTCCTCTCTTCTCTTCTCTCCCCCCCCCACACACACCAGCACTCCCTGCTTGGCTCTTCCATCCATCCCAGCCCTTTGAATGTACCTATCCCTCATCTAATGCACAAAGCAGAGACAAGCTAGACATCTCAGGGTAAGAAGTGTCAGAGACCAGTTTGGAAGGCAGACAAGCTGTGTTCCTCAATCTGGCCGGAGACAGGAGAGAGAGATATAGAGATAGAGATAGATATAGAGATAGAGATAGATAGATAGATAGATAGATAGATAGATAGATAGATAGATAGATAGAGATATGGATATCCATGTACTAGACAATGCTGGATTCGTCCATGTTTCTGCTAGGACATATGCATTAATTATATAATTGGGTTGGCTGCTCTTGTGTATAAATTCTCAGATTGGTGATATATTTTCTCTTCTGAATACAGCTTTTATTCTCTCTCTCTTGACATGGACACAATGGGGAACCTTTAGTCCCTTTCATCTCTCTGGATTTCCATCAAGGTGCAAGCAGCCAGTGTGGTTCTACTAGAACAATCGTACACCTGGGGCAGCAGTGAGACCCTCCCTCTTTATCTGGACATCCACCAGGGGAAGCTCCTTCCCTTAGCTGCTGCCTGAACTTCAGTCCCCATGTCCCATCTTTGTTCTGAATACACTGGTTCCTTTTTAAAAATTATTATTCCATTTCCTCCCTTGGGGTGTAAGATTTTGTTTTGGATCTCACGTGACTTCAGAAAGTGGAAGTAGCTTCAGGGTGTGATCATCTGGGGCTGGGAGGCAAAGTAACATAATACCTGTGCTCTCTCTTCCTGCGCTCCAGGCCACCTCTGCCTCAGACTGGGGCTTGACTCCTAAACACACACACACATCCTGAGCCTTTGTCTAGAGTGGCATTTTTCACCATCTATATAATTTATTTGTGTATGTCATATGTTGTTTATTATTTGTGAAGAAGCTCCACACAGATACAAGACTATGTTTTAATCATGATATGTCTCATATGCCCAATATATAGATTCAGTATGTTACACAAAGTGCCAATAAAAGAAGTACATTGGACCATGACAGTGGCGTACAATATACTATACAGGCACATCAGCAAATTATCAACTTGTATGAACATAAAACTACTAACATGTATTTGAAATATCATTTTAAATTTTCAACTGAACATTTTGATCTGTATGTGTTTTGCTTTTAGTTATATAGAACTACAGGGGAATTTTCTTGGTCAAGGAAATAGAAATTGTAGGCAATTAACTGTTACAGCTAGGTATGGTGTTACAGCTAGGTATGGTGTTACTCCCGGTGCACCTACCTCTGAAGGTTTCTGTTACGGCAGTATCTTCTTTGAACAGTTTTATGTTCATACAAATTGGTAATTTATAGAGGCTGGCTCTGATCTACATAGTGCCGTACAGTTCCAGTGAGACTGGAGTTCATGGTCCCATCACTAGGGAATTCAATGAGCTCAATGATAAATCAAAGCAGACGCCCAGAGAGAAGTCAACCAGCTAGAGATGACAGCCACTGCAAGGGTAGTCACAGGTCAGGGAAGGGAAAACTAGGAAGGGCCCTGACGAAGAACTATATGTAAAATGGAGGCAATAATAGTCACAGATTCACTGTTATGTGTGTTTGGAGACAGTGTCTCATGTGAGACATAAACCTTCTCAGTCACATGAGGCTGCTTCTGACTCGGAGACATCAAGGCTGGTGTCTTAGGTGACCACGGTCTGGTGTGAACAGGAGAGGACAGCTCCAACCTCAGGTTTTGTCCATGAGCTAGGTCTTTTGATCTCCTTTCTCTGGGCTGCGGGACATCTCTTCCAGGCTCCTGATTCCGGCCTGTTTTTGATTGTACTCTGCTCTGTTCTGAGTACTGTAATACTACACTCTGTTTTGGTGCCTCTGGGATTTCCTCATGTAAATTCTATTCTGTAAACCACAGCATAAAGCCTCCCTCTAGGATGTCGTCTGATTTATTGGAAAGGGGTATTCCCACCAGCTTCCTTCCTCATTCAGAGGTTAGGATGAGGGAGCTGCAGATCCTGGCTTCCCCCCTCCTCCAGAGTCCTCCCTCTCCCAGGTGTCCATCCCAGCTCCTGCCCTGCTCCCAGCCTCCTGGAAGTGGGTAGGCTTCACAGAGGACTCAGCTCAGCCTCCCGGCAGTTAGCTTGTGGTCCTTTCACTCCCAGGAGCCTCAAAAGGAGAAGTGCCTGTACCGGAAGTTGCCACTTTCCAGAGAATTTTCTCAGCCAGCCTGCTATGTATCTTCTTGCCCCAGAACTTGGCTCCTGACCCAGCCAGGGACTATTTCTGATTCTGTTGCTATTTCCTTGAGTGGCTCACCTGGTGTCCTATTTATCGTCCACACTTCCTTCTAGTCACCTGCTGGCCACTTCCTATGTCCCTCCAGCACACCTTCCTCAGCCCCCACCTACTCCAACCTACTGCCCACTAATCCGTTTATGACCCATACTGCCTTGCCCAATTCATTACTTTTTCTACTGTCTATTCACTCATCTGTGTATATTTATACTGCACCTTAGCTACCTACCTTCCCACCAGGGTATCCATGTACCTAGAGGCTACATGCTCAACTACCACCTAAATTCCATCTAGTCCCTTATCCTTCATTCTCTTCATTTTTATCTCCGTTTCTTATCTCCTTCTCCTTGGTGACTTATTTAGCTCCCGTGGGAATTATGTGCTTACCAACAGCCATGACACAAGGCACTCAGAGTATCTGTATTCACTTAGGACTCAAGCCAGCCTTGATCATCAAAACACCGACTGCCGTCCATTCTTTCAGACAATTCCAGAATTGTGTGTGTGTGTGTGTGTGTGTGTGTGTGATTGTGTGTCCTGGAGTAGCAGGGGTGCATACATGCACATGTTTGTACATCTGTACATGTTTGGGGAGGCATGTGTGCATGCATATGTGTATGCCTGTGTATAGAGACCATCGCTGATGTCTTCTTGAATCTCTTTCTACCTTTTGAAACAGAGATTCTCACCAGACTTGGAGCTTACTGCCAGCCAGCCCCAGGGATCCTCCAGCTCTGGATCACGGGTGCAGAGCTCCATGCCAATTTTAACATGCGGGGATCTGAGCTCAGGTCTGCATGTTTGCACAGCAAACACTTTGCCAACCGTGCAACTTCCCAGTTCCCAAAGAGGGGCTTTAAGAAAGAGAATGCCGAGCGTTAGCTTGACCCTCCTTCCCATTCTTCACTTCTGTTCACTACATCCTGGGGCAATAATTTGCTGTCTAAGCGATCCTGTATCCTTCCTCATATTTCCCCATCTCCGCTGGCCTCAGACAGGTCCATAACTCTGCATCTCCAGCGTCATCCTTTGGGTGCTCATAAGCGGTGCTTGCTGAGCAGATATGGCACCTATGGCTGTCCTGCCGGGAAGTCATGTGCAGAGACATGAGAATGCTTCTACTTAGCTCTTGTGGAGACGGGTCCAGGGGTGTCAGAAAGGATGTGGGGAGACCAGGTAGCAGCATAGGTGAGAGGTGCTGTTGCCAGCCGGGTATACTCAGGCTGAACCCCACTGTAACACAGACCCTTCTCGGTGATGCAAGTCTAGGGCAGTTGGGGCCATAAGAACTGGCTGCTGGTAAAAACAAGAAGAAATCTCCATGTGTCTCAGAGGAGCAGGGCAGCAGACACCAGCATGTCTCGATGGCATGCTGTCCTGAGGACAGGACTGGGGCATAGTGTGGTTTCTACTATTAACTGTGTTTTCTCATCAAATTGTTTAAAATTGACTCCTAACACGTCTCCTTTGTCCGCCTACTTCCTTCTTGGGACTTTTCTAAGTAGAGATGATGACTTTAAACCTGACACCATTCAAAGACAGTTACTACACATATTTTACACAAGGGGAAACGAAGACTCAGATGGGTTGATGGGTCTACGGTATTGTACCTGCCAGGAGCAGCCAAGCTACCCTTTGTCTCCCAGGCTGGCCCCAGAATCCATCCCCTTTGCCACCAACCTCGCAGCCCTCACTTTTTCTGTATACCACCCACACTAGCTTTTACTTGGTATGTTTTCCCAAACCACTCCCATGTGTAACTCACTTTCAAAGTAAGTTTTATTTTCCACCACAAGGAGGGGAACGTGCCCAAATAGCGGCATTGTTGGTTTGTTTTCAGATAGGGTTTTAGGTAGTCAGGCTGGTCTCCAATTCTTTACAGCATCGATGGTGACCTTAAAGTCTGGGTTCTATTGACTCGAGGTCCCACACTCTGGGATTACAGGTATGCATGACCACATACCATTTGTGTGGGGCTGGGGATTAAACCCGGGGTCTTGTCAGCTTAGGCAAGGACTCTACCCACGAAGCTACAGCCCCAGGCCCAGCACGTGGTTTTTAAAGAGATAATAGAGCTGTGTTATTCGATCCAAGCCAGATACTGCTTCCTGTGTGTTAGAGAGGCGTTCGAAGCAGATTGGTTCCAGGCTAAAGCTTTCTCGTTGATGTCACCTGAAGGATGGGCAGAGTAGAGAGGTACTCACTCTCCCCCTTCCAGTGTCAATGTTACTTATCACCACAACCCTGAACCAGCTAGCTCTCAGGTTATTGAATTAGAGTCAACACTAGGGGTGAAACTTGGGTTTTAGTTCATCATGTTGGAATAAAAGATGATGGTATGTCCAGAGAAATCCAAAGCAGTTTGCTGTGAGCAGAAGCAGGAGCTTACCATGTCCCTGACAGCTCTTTGTTATCTTCGGGGCATGCATTGGAGTCTGAAGCAGGCCCTGTGCTGCAGAAGGTTGTGTGTTCATTGCAATTATCATTTCAGTGTCTTAGCCAAGGTGCAGCATTCTGTGGTTACCCAGTTTGGCCCACAAGAAGGAACTGAAATTAACATAAGAAGCTGTGGTAGCAAGGGAGCATGGGCAAACTAGAGGGTATCCAAATACAGGATGTGAGCTGTGTGGGCTACATCGCTGTGGGGAATTTTCAGTTGGTCCCTTGCTTGCTTTCTTTGCATGCTGGCTGAGCTTGGTAGGCTCTGGGCTCCTAACTGATTAGGGAGGGATGCGGCTGCCTGCTTCCTACCTGGGCATCTGAGGACTCCCTTAGAGACGTCTGACACACCAGGAGGGGCAGCTGGACCACAGACATTGCTGCATCACTCTGCTCTCTACACCATGAGGTGCCTAGTTCCTGGCCCGTCTGGGTCTTACCTGCCGGAGTTGCAAGGTAAAGAGTGGGCCAGATACAATGGTTAAGACTGGAGCTTTCATAGGCACACTGAGGTCTTGGGTGGTTCCAGCATCCCTAACAGAGATTTAATCTGCACTCAGACTTCTGGGGTCCTCTGCTGGCAGCTCTCAGCACCACCAAGGTTTGGGGGTAGTCATCAGCACTACCAAGGTTTTGGGGTTATTTAGACTATCATCTCCTCCTCTTCCTCTTCCTTCTCCTCTTCCCTAAGGAGATTGAACCTAGAACCTTGTGCATGTTTGACAAGCTCTCTACCCTTGAGTTACATCTCAAGCCTACATCTGTCTTTGGGTAAACTGAGGTGTACCTCTATAGGAGACCTCCATCCAGTCCCTGGGATGCTTGGCACTCCCAAACTGTGATCAAGCCTGTGGTAGATGTAGTAAGCAAAGAGTCTCTGGCAAGTTCTATTCTCTCTAGTTTCCAAGTGGGTTTTGAGAGTGGGTACAGGTGGTGTTTAGTGTGGCAACTGCTTAGAAGACAGCGCGGTGGCCTTACCACCTAACTACACTCTTGGCTGCATCTGTGTTGCGCCTTTGAACCACCGACAGCCTCTTAGTTTCAGTTTTCCTCAGCCACCACACAGTGGGCTCAGGGGAATGTCTGTGTAGCAGGGTAATGGCGAGAATCAAGGGTTCAACAGCATCTGGTACCGTGAAGTACCAGAGGTCCCTAGTGTAATGTTGGTTAAAAAGGGGTGAGGTCCCTTTTCTCAGACTATCCTGAAATATGCTACCTAAATCATGAGTGTCCCAGCTCAGCTCCATGGCTATGCAGCTGGATGTTCTGGGTGGGAGAGAGAGAGGTCAGAGGCAAACTCGACTCAGTCCCTCAGCTGCAGATGAGGAAATCTGGGCTTGAGAAAGGGAAGTGACCTCTCTAAGGATGCATGCACTGGGGAAGAGTGGATCTAAGAGCTTTACGAGCAGATCTCAGGTCTAAACACCTCAAGGAGCAGCTTGCCTGTCTTTGTGGTTGGGCTGAGAAAGGGCGACATAGTGGGCCACCAGGGGTGTAGATGAGGTGGCTTGCAAACCAAACACCTACCTTGGAATTCAGCTCTAATGGCTTAAATCTGCAGTCCTCTCCTCCTGAGCAGGGACTGGTCTAAGTGAGATATGCCTGGAGAGAAGGGTCCTCTGGGAACATTCAGTCCCAGCAAACTTGGGCTGCATGTGGATGCTTCTGAGAAAGCACGAGGTGGATATCACTTTTCAGGGGAGGAGGTGTTCCTGCTTAGCTCTGCCTTTAGCCCAAAGCTGAAGGTGTAGATAGAAAGTGAAAGGTAAAAAGCGCCATAGATACTCCCTATTTGTGAGGTAGCTGCCAGAAGACTGCCCGCCCCAAGCTCCTAGGAGCCACGGAGTTGGCGTCAGGTAGATTACCGGCAGCACCCAGGAGCGCGGGGCACAGCCGCGGTAGGTCTCTCCAAGATCCCCTTTGCAGCCGCTAAAGTTAGGCTGGGAATCCGAGGCTCTGAGGCTGGCAACTATTTGCCAGCAGTCAGACAGCGGGCCGGAAAAGGTGTCCTAGAGAGACTTCTTGGATCCTGGACGGACTGTATGCAGGACCGGGGAGCAGGGAGCTGGGAACTGGGAGCTAGGAGTCAGAACCCCGAGGCTATGCGCAGAGCTAATGGTGAAGGCAGATGGCAGGACAGCTGCCCAAGAGTGTCTGTCTGCTGTTCTGGGACTCAAACGGGACTCAAACTGGGGGATTGGGAGGCTGGCGGGCGTGCACTCTATCAGTCCCCAACATCTACGGAGAGCGCAGGGACCTTGGACCAGGTGCTGCCCTTCACTGGATGCCCTTCATTCGCATGTTGGGACAGACCACTTTTGACTCTGGAGTCTGGGTACAGGGTCCTTCTTGTGAGGACTTGGCACAGAGACAGCATAGGGTGCACTTATTTGACCATCTAGGGGGAGAGGTGGAGGCATCCACCTTATTTTGTCACATCCCTTAAGGAGAGTTGCTGAGTGCTGACAGCGGTGGGTAGAGCTCTCCTGGGGACCCAGGCAGTGAGAACTGTAGCCACTGTGCCTAACTTTGAATGGTACCCTAACCATGAACCTCCTCCTATAATGCCCTACGGCTTCTTGGACACTCCAGGCCTCACACACCTATACCCCACAATGTGGCTTTCTTCCTATCAATGTTTGGAGTGCCTCACTTCCGAGCAAAGTCTTACCTCTGTGTTTCCAAATAAAATAAATACAACTTCTCAGGCAGATTACGAAATTGGGATTTTCCTCCTCTGTAGCCTGGAGTAGCCAAAGAGCGTCCCCTTCCGACTACAAAATCTGCTTTCCCAGAGGCTCGAAGGTGGGTGAGGAGGAGCATCCAGAGATGACTGAACAGGAGGTTCCAGTAGCCCAAGCTTTGGAAATCTTCTGGGAGGCCGTTGATGACAGGTCCCAGGGCCACAGGGTCCTCAGACCCACTCAAGGTCCTTGGCTCCGTCCAGGTCCAGGCCCTGTTCTCCAGTTGCAGGCCCTGGGCACCAAGCCCCAGCTTCTGTCCTCCGCATGTTCCCTGATTGCAGAGCCTGGGAACTTGGGTTAAACCACCTCTCCTCAGCGATTCTCATTAGTTTCAAGGAGAGGCACTAATGTGTGGCCACCTCTTTACTATCTATGTGATCTGTGGAAACTGAGTCCAGAGAAGTGATCTTTGTTATAGTTTTTAAAGACATGTTAATGTACTCACATATGTTAATCTACTTTTTACATATAATCAAGTAATACATAATAATTTTATATACACATAACCTATAATGGCATATATTGTAACACTTACTGATTAATATGTTTATATTTCATTTTGTTTTGCCAAAGACCATATAGCAAGCTGTTGAGCTTAGTCAGGACTTGAACCCAGATCTCATGAAAACCCTGTCTACTGACTGAGTAGCTGATGTGAATTTCCATGAATGCTGGTGGGTTCCGAGCAGGCTGTTCTTGGTAATACATCAAAGACAGTCTGAGGGGACAGAGGTTTTATTCTGCTTTGCTGGCAGGCAGCATCTTTCTTTCCTGGCCATTCAAGGCAATAGTGTTTTCATAAAATCATGGTAAAAATATGCAGCATACATTTACTATTGAGCATGTTCATAGTGTTCTGGAACCATTGCTGTCTCTCTTTCTAGAACTTTCTACCCTCTAAGATGGTAACTCTGGACACTAAAGCAGTAACTCCCCCTCTCCTGGTTCTTGGTGACTTGCACTCTACCATCTAGTTCCCTGGTTCTGACTGCTCTAAGTGCTTTGTAATTGTGGTTATTCAGTGTCCTGCCTCTTGTGTCTGGCTTCCGCTGTTAGCACAGCTCAGGGTTCATCCCTGCTGCACTCCCAGTCTGAACACAATGGCAGAGAATATTCTAACAGGGAGGTCATGTGGTGTGTGCCCAGACAGTGTTGGTGGGACTCCGCTTGTGTCAGCCTGTGAATGATTTCTTGTTTTGTTTTTTGTTGTGTTGGCAGTTGTTTGAGTTATAATTTTGAGACCTTGGGGTATCAGGTTCTCTGAAACCCAAGCTGGCAATCTCCTGCCTCTGCCTCACCAAAGTTCGGACATTACAAGTGTACACCACCATGCCCAGTAGCCTATGGTCTATTTGTAATGTTGCTACCTTTACATATTGATTTCAAAGAATCTGTTTGGCTACTTGCTTTTGATTTTGAAAAGCTATTTCAAAGAAGGAGGAGGAGGAAGAAGAAGAGGAGGAGGAGGAGGAGGAAGAAAAAGAGGAGGAGAGAGAGAGAGAGAGAGAGAGAGAGAGAGAGAGAGAGAGAGAGAGAGGCTATTTCTAGAGTACTGGGGTCACAAATGTGAGCCATCATACCCAGCTAGATTTCTTTCTTTTATTTAGTTTCACATTTGCTAATTTGTTTGGTTGTGTAGGGTAGGGAGGCTAAAACCACGGCATGCCTGTGCGGGTCATAGGATATCCTGTGGGAGTCAATTCTCTCCTTCCAGGGTGTAGGTCCTGGAGATCCCCTTTACTGGCTGAGTCATCTCTACCGCCCAAGGATCTTTTTGTAAAAGAAGTGTATTTGAGCCACACACATGAGTAACTCCAGCACACAGAAGGCTCACTGAGACCCTTACATAAACAAATAAAGACCATGCCCAACAGTCTGGTGTAGTGGCTCACGCTTTTAATCCAGGTCTTGGGTAGCAGTGGCAGGTGTGTCTCTGAGAGTTCAAGGCCAGCCTGGTCTATTTAGTGAGTTCCAAGACAACCAAGATTAAATAGTGAGACCATATCTCAAAATACTACTACTGCTGCCACTACTGCTATTACTACTAAAACAATAATAATAGCCCAAACAATAAACCCCACATTTCTGTTTCTTCAAAATATTAGTATACAGAAGACACTAAGGTCTTGTCAAAACAACAGTCCAGGCAGGTCAGGTGATAGAGCTAGAGGAAAGAAAGATGAAGCCGGGGAGAAATCCAGGAAGTCTGATGAGAAACTTTCAAAAAGGAGCCCAGAGGAATAGGAGAAGTGTCCGATCTGCCCTTGAGGTTTCCAGCTGAGGGGAAGAATGGAAACCAGGACAGAATGTGAAAAACACTGCAGAATCAGAGTCGCACTGGAGGCTGCTGGTCAAGGGGATAGACTCGTGACCCTGGAAGTAAAACCTCCCTTTAAAATTTTTAATTAGTTTTAATTATGCATAGGTGTGTGTGCATGTGGGCATGAGCATGTGACTGTAGGTGACTGCAGAGGCCAGAGGCATTTGATGCTCTGGAGCTGGAGTTTCAGAGAGCTGTGAGTGACCTGACATGGGTGCTGGGATCCAAACTCGAGCCCTCTGCACGAGGAACAAGTGCCCCTAACCACTGGGCTACCTCTTCAACCCCAGCCTCACTTGCTCTTCAGCATCAGTGGGGAGCAAGCATGAGGTGAGGAACATAGTGGGGGATGCTGGATTTTAAATGTGGATTGCTGCCAGGTAGAGTCAGTGCGCGCTGGTAACCAACACTTGAGAGGCTGAAGCAAGGAGATCAAGTCCCAGGCCAGCCTGGGATGCACAGGAAAACCCTATCTCAGAAGCAAAACAAAAAGTAACTCCCAAGGAAGCCATATACAAAAACCAAGGCCTGGTGCTCAGCTCAGTGATACAACTCTTGTCTGGTATACACAGGACTCTAGATTCCCTGCCCCCGCCACAAGGGGAAGGGGTTGGGATTTCGTAATTGTTGTGTTTTATAAAAGATAAAAGGAAGCCAGGGATATGTTTGGTAGAGGCATGGCATGGTGAAGTGGAGGCGGTCCCTCTACAGGGTCCATGTTGAAGCATCCCTTCCCCCTGAGGTACCAGCCATAGACTGGTATAGTATAGAATAGAGTTTAGTAGAGTACAGTACAATACAGTACAGAATAGAGTTTATTTAGGGTATGGAGAAGGGAGTTGAGGAAGTAGAGACAGAGAAAGGCAGAAACAGAGAGAGAGAATAAATGAGTAGAGGCCAACCATGAACACGTGGAGAGAGAGTGGGGGATGGGGGGGAGAGAAGGGGCATAGAGGGAAGAGCGTAAGAGACTAAGGAGGGGGCAAGCAGCCCCTTTTATAGTGAGTCAGGCGTACCTGGCTATTGCCAGGTAACTGTGAGACAGAGCTTAGAAGAAATGCTAACAGTAATTACATCCTGAGAGGGAGAGACGCATATTAAATGACAGGAAATCGGTGCCAAACTCTCAGGATGATGCTTTCAGACTTGTCAGGCATCAAAGCTCAAAGAGGACCCCAACCACCAGAAAGCATCCCACCAGGTGCCAGGTATGTCAGGGCACATCTGTAATCTGTCACTTGGTAGGCTGAGGCAGAAGGATGGCTGTGAATTCTAGACCAGACTGGCATAGAACATAGCCTGACCCTGTCTTTTAAAACAAAAACGAACAGTCAAATAGCAAAACTCACAAAAAGTGAAGATCCTGGGCTCGCCTGCAGAGCCTGTGCTAGGTATGTTGCATGCGTGACCCCTGCCCTTGGATATTTGTGGAAGGCCAAGGCTGAGACCACCGAGTTGGCCCAGAACCCACTATATGCCAAATTCTCAGTACAAAGGAGACTTATGTATCCTGGAAGAGACAAGCAATGGCAGGGGGTGGGGGCTGCCTCTAGATTGGGCAAAGACAACAGCAGGTGTCTCTGCATAAGTAGTTTTTAAGGAGAAAAAGAGGAAGTCTGTGTTAGCTAAATCTTGATTGGATATATTAGTCCGTGTAGCCAAATAATGCACTTTGATTGCTAGCCTCAGGAATGGGTTAGGCATAAGGGAGTAAATGGCCAAATAAGGGAATGGACTTTGGTGGCTTTCTTTAGGAGTGTAATCTAATGGTTCAACAAGAAAGAGGGAATCAGGGAGGGCAAGACCTGCTGATGCCGTGCTAGCCACTCTCAGGCTTGTTAGAGCCCTTCACTGGGACATCCTCGGATCTCCACCACAAACTCCCCGAAAGCAGGGCCACTCGTAATTCACATCAGGCTTAAGACTGGAGCTTTGGACCCTGTTTTGCAAAATTGCAGCCATAGGACCCTCCCTCTCTCTGCTCAACATCTGGCGTGGGTTCCTTTCTAAGAAAAATACGCTCCATTTTCTTTCCAAGCCGCTGACCTCGGCCTCAGGAATGTTGGGACGTGTTGGGCTGCCTGGAGCTAGGAAGGTTATAGAAAGGTGCTGGTGACTCTGCTCCTCTCGTTGCTCCTCTTCCTCCTGTCCTTGATCCCAGATACCTGCCATGTACCAGTACCCGTGAAGGCTGCGTTTGTCCCATTTGTGGACCAAGATCTTCCAAGTTGTGGCTCAGTGGGTGTTTCCATTCAGGGCTCAGAGCACAGGTGGAGGAGGCTTAGCTATAGCAACCACAATGGTGTCTTTTGTGGGATTCCATATGATTTGCAGGTATATTCAGAAAACAAATTTCAAAAAATTATCAGAGGTGAGGCCGTCATGGAACCCAGCACTGAGCTGGGAAATGTCCATATCAAGGCTGTCTGCCCTGGTTGGAGGGAGAGCTTAGCTGCAGTGAACTCACGATGCAGATCATAGCCAATCCCCTAGGGAGCCTAGAACTGACTCTCAGCAATGTCTCACGTTAAAGTGAGGAGACAAGAAGACCTTTGAGCCCTGTGTGGGCCTCTGCTTGGGTCAGCCACCACTGGTGTCACAGTTGGGTGCAGCTAAGTTAACCTTAATGCTGGGAAGATCAAGAGTGGGATTGGACACCTGTCAGGGGCCTTCCTGGCGTATCTAAGCGTGACAGAGAGTGTCATGTGGCAAGATAGAGTCAGTGCACTGCTCAGGGCAGTTCCTCTTTCGGAAGGCTGCTAACCCATCTTGAATATCTCATCCTAGTGACCTATTCTAACCTTACTTTCTCCACCTCTGAGTGCCAGCAAGCTAAGGTTAGGAGACCAGCACATGAATTCTGAAAGACATCATCTGGAGACGTGGTGTGGCTTTGGTTATTCCAAGGGAGAACTATTGGGAACTACAGGGTGCTGGTCAACCCACACGCTGTCCTATAGGGTGGATCTGAATGGTACTCCAGCATCAGCACAGGCTGACTGCACCGAGTCAGAGCACACCGGGCAGCACTTGAGCTGTTGTGTGAGATGGTTGTTGGTGTTTGTGTGTTCATTTACTGTCTGTCTGTCTGTCTGTCTGTCTGTCTGTCTGTCTGTCATCTATCAATCTATCATCTATCTATCTATCATCTATCATAAATATATATGTATATTTGTTTATTCTGTCTCTCCTCTCTTTTCTTCCCTCTTCCTTTTTCTTTCTTATTTCTCTTTTCATTCTTCTTTCTTCTTTCCTTCTTTCTTCCCTCCCTTCTTTTTTCTTATTTGCTTTTCTTTTCTTTTAAAATATGTGTGCTTGTATGTGTGGCAGAGATCAACCTTGAGTGTCACTCCTCAGGAGCTATCTACCTTCATTTTTGAGATAGTGTATCTTGCTGGAATCTTGGTCTCACTGATAAGGCTAGGTAGCTGGCTAGTATGCTCCAGAGACCGTCTGTCTATCTCTGTCTCCCCAGGGTAACACCATGCTCAGGTTTGTTGTTGTTGTTGATGGTGATGTTGATGATGATTTTCTCTCTCTCTCTCTCTCTCTCTCTCTCTCTCTCTCTCTCTCTCCCCCCCCCCGTGTGTGTGTGTGTATGTGTGTGTGTGTGTGTGTGTTATGGTGTCTGTATGTGCATGCAGATTCGAGAGTAGCATTGTGTATATCTTATTATTTTAGCAAGGTCTCTCACTGAACCTGGAGGTCATTAATTAGCTATACCGACTGACCAATGAGTTCTGGCAATCTGCCTGAACCCCTGCCCAAGTACTATGAATAAGACACACACGTCCTTGTTTTTTATGTGTCCTTCGGAATCCAAACTCAGGCCTGAGCTCTTACAAGGCATGTTACTGACTCAGCCATCTTACTAGCCTTAGTCTTCTTTAGTTAGTTTGTTTGCTTGCTTTTTAAAAAAATGTTTTTAATAGTTGCAGCAATATTTAACAGAAGCTGCAGAGATGTTTTTCTTATTTACTATGTCCATGACATAGTCTCCTCAGCTGCTGCCTTTCAGTCTGCAGTAACACCTCATCATCACTTGACATTCAAAGTCTAAAGTTTAGGCTCTGTCTTGGTAGGATGCATCCCATGTGTTTGGACAGGTTGTAATGATGTGTCCTGCTTATAACAGCAGTGTCTTCCGGGTGGATTCACTGCCCTGTAAACTGCAGCTCTACACCGGTTCATTCCTGTCTCTGCCAGCCTCTGGCAACCATCAGACCCCTCTTGCTTTTCCTGAATGATGTGAAGTTAGAACTGTACAAGCTGGGTTGATGTCTTTCGTGCAGAAAAGTTGTGTGGAATAGTTCTGTTTGTCTTTGTCTTGCAGACCTAGGGACAGAACTCAGGGCCTCTTCCAGGTTGAGCCACTCCTCTATACACCCCAACCCTGTTTTTACTTTGTTGTACAAGCCCAGACTGGCCTTGAACCTCAATCTTCCTGCTGCCACTCAAAACCTATCACAGGATTCTTCCATCAGGCTTGGATCTCAGTTTTGCTGCTGTTGCTTTATGTGTTTGAGACAGGGTCTCACTACAAAGCCTAGGTTGCCCTCAAAATCATGATCCTCCTGCCCCAGGTTCTTTAGCAGCTGGGATTGCAGACCTGTATGATCATACCCAGCTACAACTGTGTGTTTAGAGTGCTGTGTGAAGCCCCTCTGAGGGAGAAAGAGGTTCCGGGCTCCTCCATGCCCTTTCAGCTGACAACCTTTTCTCACTTGTTAAAGGATCTGGAATTCTTGTAAAATGTCACCTGAAAGCCACTGTTCTACTACAGCTCTCTTATTTAACAGATGACAGACCTAGGAAAGGGAGACAGGAAGGGACTTTCCCAGAGTCACACACTCTGCCAGAGCAAAGTGACTCTTGTATTAATCCTGTGATACTGGACTGTTGTGAACTTAGCTGCCCCCATGTCTGGGCTACCCTGGGTTCTTCTGCCCCACCTCCACCATGGAAAAGCCCTGTGGCTTGCTGCCAGGGACCAAAGCCAAATCTAGTTCCAGTTTTTCTAATTACTGTGTCTTCCCATAAACTGGCTAGCTGCTTTGAACCCAGGAGAGCTAGGGAGCTGGGACAGAAACGCCAAGATGGTTGAGGGTACTATGACACAGAGAACAAGCTTGGGAATAGGCTGAGGACAACCATAGGGTGATTTCATCTCAGATCCCTTAACCACCTTCCCCCAATGAGCTGCAGTGGGAGCCCAGCACCACACAGCTGCAATCCTGGTGTTCCCAGTGCCAACCCTGTGTCCTCAGGTAGTCCCCTCACAACTTCAAGCATCTCACTCTCACTGCCCCATCCCAGTGACCCTGTATCCTGAGCTATGTCTTGATGCAGGCCAAGCCAGAAGGACTTGAGACAGCCTTCAAGGCAAGAGGTGGAAACCAGGAGCTGAAGAAGCCATAACTGTGAGAAGTATTGGCCAGGAGCAGACAGTTGGGAACTGGAGCTGTTGTATAGAAACATTATGATGGCCATGTGCACAAACGTTGTGTGCACTTGCACTCAAATGCACTTACTAGCTTGGGAAACAAAACCACTAATATCATGGATCTGATTCAAGCCCCAGTTTTGAAGCCATACTTCAACCTGCCATTCATAGCGGCAACCTGGGGTCAAACAAGAATCGTATCTCCAGATGTTCCTGATGTGGAGCTTCTCATACACAGGTCTTCCACTCTTCCTCCTTTAAAGGAAGTGCCCAGACCTCCCATTGTCTTCCAGATTCCAAAGTCCCTCAGCAATGCTTTCCATGGTGTGTGTGTGTGTGTGTGTGTGTGTGTGTATGAGTGCACACTGGGGATGAAACCAAAGATCTTTCACATGCTAGGCAAGATCACGACCATTGAGCAACACTCTAGCCCGGTCCCTCAATATTACATACATCCCCCAGTTCCCTTCTGTCCCTTGTGATCACCTGAAGCCCCTGAAGGAAGTGAAAGTCTTCACTGAGACTAGCAGTTTCTGCTAGCCTCCTCTGTGCATGTTCCTGAGCTGCTCACTCTGAGGACACACAAAGCCAGAGAGTTACTTCCTTCTTTGTCTATGGCACTCGCCTCCTCCTGCCCAGGCCTAAGTCTTCATCTCCTTCCATGAGCTATTGGACCAGAACCTCCCTCCCTGCTGTTGTATTTTATAGAAAAGAAAGAGCCAAGGGTATGTTTGATAGAACCAGGTATGATGAGGTGGGAGAGGGTGCCTCTGCAGGCCCATACTGAGGCATCCCTTTCCCCTGAGGTACCAGCCACATGACAGGTATAGTATGGAAATAGAGTTTATTTGGGGCATGGGAAAGGAGAAGAAAGAGAGAGAGAGAGAGAGAGAGAGAGAGAGAGAGAGAGAGAGAGAGAAGAGTGGGAGTAGAGGCTGGCTAGGAACACATAGAGCGAAGGGGGATGGGGGAAAGGGGAAAGAGGGAGAAAGGGTTCAGAGAGAGAAAGGACAGAGAGTAGGAGAGTAAGAGAGTGAGGAGGGGGTGAACAGTCTCTTTTATAGTAAGACAGGCATGCCTGGCTGTTGCCAAGTAACTGGGACAGAGCCTAGAAAGAATAACACCCCCACCTCTGGCTTTGACAACTTACAGGGTGTTCATTTAAAACAAACTATACTGGGCTGGAGAGGTGTCTCTGGTGTTAGTGGTGCTTGCTGCCCTTCCAGAGGATCAGAGTTCCGTTCCTGCCAGCTACATCAAGCTGCTCACAACTGCCTGTAACTCCAGCCGCAGGAGCTACCACACCCTCTTCTGACACGTGTGGGAACTTCGCTCACATGCACAGACACAAACACATACACATAGATATCATTTTTCTTCACATGCTGAAACACAGCAGCAGCTACCGGCACCATGGAGCTGCCTGCCAAGACTTTGACTTTTATGCTGACCTTTTTCAGACATCTTGGGATCTTTAAATTTGTTGAGCACTTCAGCTCACAGCATGACCATTAACCCAATCGAAACAAAAGGAACCCCACAAAACCCAAACCCTCTACTGAAGTGTGTAGTGGGGACAGAAATCTCCCCAAAGGACTAACGGTGGAAAGTGTCGGAGATGTCTTCTCAAATGGGTGTGGAAGCCTCTGGGGAAGGGTAGTTTGCAGAAGGCCTTCACCCAGTCACCAAAAAGGCACCCCACCTCAATGTGCACAGACTCGGAAGAGGAAACTGTCTTGTCACCTGCGACTTCATTTCTCAAATGGCAGCAGAGGATGTGGCCCTGCCTTCATTACCCTAATCTGGTTCTTCATCTGAGACAGGAACATAATTAGCTAAGGGAAGCTGGAGGGTGACACATGTGAAGCTTGGCAAACAATTCTAGGAAGTCGGGCTGTGTGTAGGGAGAGCCTGGTGTGTGCCGCAGGCTTGGGGTGTGGCACCATGTTAGTTATTTATCTCACTGCTGTGAGGAAGAACTTGACAGAAGTAACTTAAGGAAGCACTGATTTTGGCTCACAGTTTGAAAATGCAGGCCATTGTGTGAGGAAGGCCTGGTGACAGAGATGGGAGGCAGACATCACACTGCATATGCTCTCAGGAAGCAGAGACAGAGAAGAATCGTGATGCTCAGCTCATATTCAGGATGGGTCTTCCCACCTCGATCAACGAAATCTAGAAACTCCCTCAAAGATATGGCTACAGGGTAGGGAAGTTCAGTGGACAGGGTCTTTGCTCATCCCCATATGGCTTGAGCCCCATGGGCTCGGGCAGCTAAAGAGGACACTTCTTCATATTGGGGGTGAGCATGGTCATCTCTGCTTCCCATCCATTTCAGAACCGCTGGCAGAGGAGAAGGAAGGTCTATTTGAGAGACTTATGAATCAGTTCCAAAGCAAGTGGAAACATAGGAAGCATGGCCGTGGAGGCATTGGGAAATCCCAAGCTGAGAGCTGAGGAGACCAGGGCATGAGTGGAAGTGGGTGCACATTCTGGTGAGAAGATCCAGTCTGGGAGCGAAGAGACCCTTCTCTGATGTCTCCCCAGCATGGGGAGCTTTCTTTGACTGGAGGCTTCCATGTGACTGTCACATGGCACAGAGCCACCCTTGGCCTTTCAAGGTTCCACAGGAACACTCCCTCCCCATGCTCCAGAAAACGGATGCTTAGAGAGGATAAGTCACTTGCCTAAGGCCTCACAGATGGGACTCAAACGCTCCTCTAGTGTCCGGAGCCCTGCTGTTTATATCCTCAGGTTCCTCCCACCCCCAGCCCTCAGCAGCAGTGGAAGTTCATTCTCTGTCATTTCCTACCATCCAATGACATATCTGAGTGTATCTCTCCTCCCAGGCCATAGTCTGTGTGCCACCATGGAACTGGGGCCTCCAGAGGGCAGCTACTTGGAGCTCCTTAACAGTGATGCCGACCCCTTACACCTCTACCACCTCTATGACCAGATGGACCTGGCTGGGGAGGAGGAGATCGAACTCAGCTCAGGTGGGCCTTGTTCCCTGGAACCTCTCTTGACCTTCTCAGTTCTTCTGCTGGCATCACAGTTAGCAAGCTGGAGAAAAGCACTGGCTGCCCGTCAGAACCATGGACACCTCCTGGGCCCTTGCTAATTGTGCTGACCTTCTGCTGAGGCTGTCACCCTCCTTCCTCACTACCCCTCCTCTCAGAAACCCAAGCTTCACCCTATGGGCTTTCCCCCTTGCAGAGCCAGACATGGACACCATCAACTGCGACCAGTTCAGCAAGCTGTTACAGGACATGGAAATGGATGAAGAGACCCGGGAGGCCTATGCCAACATCGGTAAGGAGGCAGCAGAGGCCAGAGAAAGGACCAAGAAGAATTCTCTTTCATTAATTTCACTAAATCCTTCCCACCAAAATCACAGCTAGGGTCAGCAACTTGGGCTGGAAAGGAGGGGACATGGAGGAAAAGGAAGAAGAGGAGGAGGAGGAGGAGGAGGAGGAGGAGGAGGAGGAGGAGGAGGAGGAGAAAGAAGAGGAGGAAGAAGAGGAGGAGGAGAAGGAAGGGAAAGACTAAAGGGATGCTGGCCCCTTCTCTAATGGCTACCAAGCCAACCATGTCCCTTTATGGTACTTCCCTTACTTTTTTTCCGTTTCTTTATGCTTTTTGCTTGTTAGGTTTGCTTTGTTTTGTTTTTGATACAAGGTCTTTTGTAGCCCAGGCTGTCCTGGAACTATGTATCCCAGGCCAGTCTCATGGCAGTGCTCTAGCCTCGGCCTTCCAAGTGTGGGATCACAGGCACGCACCACTCCAGATGTACACTTCCAGTTCGTTCTGCTCTTCTTTTCCACAAAGCCCACACCACATCCCCTTCCCCAGCACCTAAGCCAATGAGCTGCCATTGCAGCCGCTGACGCTTGCAACACATTAGTGGTTACACCTGTAGGACCACACTGACACCTTGGGGGCAGCTGATGAAGTCTGTGATGTGAGAATCCTCTGTTCACAGAGGAGGAAACTGAGGTGGAGAGCGATGAAGTGGCCTCAAGGCTGAGTTAAATGGCAGATCTGAAATCCCACGCCAAGGCGTCTGCATTTGCAAGCCCTGACTTAAACACAAAAAAGACGTGCCCGAAATTGAGCAATTTGACAAGGCATGTCTAGCCTTAAAAAGAGATGCAGGGCCAGCAGGGTAGCTCCATGCAGTAATAGCAGTTGCCATCAAGCCTGAGGAACTGAATTTAGGCCCCAGGAATCAGGTAGTGGAAAAATAGACTCCTGCCAGTTGTCCCTATGATCTCTACACACATTTCATGGCACTGGTGCATAGAAGTGTACACACTCACACACATACACTCTCACACACACATGAGTATACACACTCAGTCACATATACACACTCACACATATGAGTACACACACACTCACACACATTCACACAGACATGCACACTCATACACATGAGTACACACATACTCACAAACATGAATATACACACAATTACACACACACACTCATACTCACACACACACATCACTACACACACCCACACACACATGAATACACATACACAGACACATACACACACACACACACTCACACACTCATATCCACATGAGTACACACACACACACACACACACACACAAAACACACTGATACATAGTGAGTTCCAGGCCATGCAAATGTCTTCCTGCTTCATTTAATTTACCATTATGTATGGGTGCCTACAGGTATGGAGTGCTTTAAACATACTTCTAGCCTTCCTGACTCCTGCCCACCTCTGGATAGTACCCACTATTTGTTCTCTTCATTCAAATGAGGAAACAGGAACCAGAAACATTAAGTGACCAGCCCAAGGCCATCTAGCAAAGGGAGCTAGTGGAGAATAAAGACAGAATTTGAATTCAACCCCAGTGCCAGCATTACTGTTCTGCTTTGCACTGTATGATGGCAGATGTCTTCATGGGCACACACTTTGCTCATCTACTAAAACAGAAAGCACATGAAAAGCAGTGTTTGTTCATTCATTCAAAGTACACTCAGTAACCTTTATAGAGACCCTACTGTGCACCGGCCCAGAAGGTTCTTGGCCTGAGGCTAGACACACAGCAAGAATTCAGAGAGCCCTTTGTTTGGTTGGTTTTGGTTTTTGGTTTTAAGATAGGATCTCTCTACATAACCCTGGCTGTCCTGGAACTCTGTAGACCAGGCTGGCCTCGAACTAAGAAATCTTCCTGCCTCTGAGGCATGTACCACCACCGCCTCCTTGGGAACCCTTTGACTGACTGTATGCTTCCTCAACTGGCAGCGGAACTGGATCAGTACGTGTTCCAGGATACCCAGCTGGAGGGCCTGAGCAAGGACCTCTTCAGTAAGTCGGGGGAAGTTGATCTAGGCTCATCCTTAATTCCTTCCTGACCTAATGAAATGGCTGACAGCCACACCTTCTCACAGGAAGGACAGTAGTGGCTTTACCAGGGATTCTGTGATTGTGTGATCCACATCACATCTCTGGTGTTTCTCCAAAGTAGAGCACATTGGAGCAGAGGAAGGCTTTGGTGAGAACACAGAGGTCTCCGTGGAAGCAGGACAGAAGCCTCAGAAGAGACGTGAGTGAGCCCCTCCTTGACCCAGCCTGTCCTTCCTCAGATCGGGTCCTTCCTTCCTTCTGTCTGCAGCCTGCTGTGTCCCAGTTGTCTCCATTTAGCGCCATCTGCCTCCCCACACAGCCCCATGCCACAGCTCCTTAGGAGGAAGTGCACCGCTCTAGAGCCCCGGAGGGTCTATGTGGGATGCTTTGATTCCTGTTCCTCAATGACTGAGCCCTGCTTCCCTCTGGGTCTCTGAGGAATATCTCTTTAAGCAATGGGTAAGGCCTCAGGCAGGACTGGGCTGGAATCCTGAATCTGCTGTTTGCAGGCTGTGTTACCTTCACTAGGTACCTACACCCCTCTGAGCCTCCTGCCCTGTCTCCTGCCTCCTTAGTCTGTCCTCATCTGGTGGCCATTGGTGCTTTCCCGTGCAGATTAGGACATCCCTGCCTCGCTGACCCTCTAGTTGTCATAAGACACATTCTGAGAGGCCTGTATGGCCTGTTCATCCTCCTCTTCTGGCTCATCACAGTGGGACACTACTTTGGCAGCCTACCCCACTGTTCCTGAAGTGCGTTTTTCTCTCCCTTACCATAGTTAGGTCCTTCAAAGCCATTAGCTCACTTCATCCAGGAAGCCCTCCCTGACCACACATCCACATAAAGTCACTGTTGTATTTATGCTTATTTCTCTTTTTTTAATGTATTTATTTTATGTCTATGGACATTTTGCCTACATGTGTGTCTGTGTATCACATGAGTGTTTGGTGCCTGCAGAGGCTGAAAGAGAACATGAGATCCCCAGAGACAAGAGTTACAGATTGTTGTGAGCCATCATATGGATCCCGGGAATTGAACTCAGGTCTTGTGAGAGAGCAGATGGTGCTCTTAAGCACTGAGCTATCTCTCCTGTGTGTGTGTGTGTGTGTGTGTGTGTGTGTCCAGGCCTTTTGCATGCCAGGAAAAAATTCTACATTAAACTGCATCCCCAGGCCCTGTATGTTTATTTACTGGTGGGCATAAGAATCTGGCTTGTGCTATAAACATCTAAAGTCCTAAGAATAGACAATGGCTGAGTTTGCATCCACTCCCCTTTCTGGCCTTAGCATCTCTCCCTGAAGGCAGTTTGTGTCCATCACTCTCTTTGAGCCTTGTTGTTATACTCCATTCACTTGTTCCACCCCCACATGCACACTCACACCCACACACATGAGCATACACACATCAACATACATATTAACACATACTTATACATACACACAGTGCATAGACACGTGCACATAAGCATATACACACAAACATATGCACATATATACAAATGCACACATGCATATGCACACACTATTTCACTCTTTGCCCGCTGCCACACTTACAAATACACACAGTGCATAGACACGTGTACATAAGTGTATACACACAAACATATGCACATACATACAAATGCACACATGCATATGCACACACTATTTCACTCTTTGCCCTCTGCCATGTCTGGGAGGGCATTTCTAGATTGCTGCTGGACAACACAAGGGTCTGTCTGCAGATCCCCCCTCCGTCTTCTCCTCTCTCCTTCTTCCCTTCCTCCCTCTACACTGAGCTAAGGCAAGAGTCCCTCTGTGAGAATACCCCTCACTTGGATTCCACGGTTGATATTGGGATCTATTTGGCTTCAGCTGCTCCACCCATTGGTAGATTCCTTGGTCCATCTACCCATCTCCTTTGGGTGCCTTGCCAGTAAATTACAGCCTATGATTCCCTTTGCTCCATGCATCCTGGCTCTTTCACATCTGACCCAAGCTGCAGAGGAAGTATTACAGCTCTCTGGGAAGCTATGGGGGCAACCTGGGCAGAGCCCAGAGCAGTTGGCTGCAGTAGTTTTGTAGCTCTAGTTTCCCCTGGCCTGTGACTCTGCCTCTTCCCTACTCTCGCCTACCTGCCAAGATGCCTTATAGCTAAGACTTGGGCTCAAGCCCCTGAACTTGCCAGCACCTTGAGGTGTAGGGAAGAAGTGGACACAGTTTCTCAATTCCTCAAGCAAGGTCACATAGCCTGCTGGGACCCAAGAAATCTCCATGGCTGGGGACATCCCAACCCAGGGCCACTGATCACAGGGTTCTCTTTGCAGGCTTCCCAGAAGAGCATGCTATGGACTCAAAGCACAGGAAGCTAGGTGAGATGGGCAGGTGGTTCTAAGGGTCCCATTTAGGGGTGCACAGGCACCCCTCAAATGCAGCACAAGCCAGCATTGAACACCAGGGCTCAGGGTTGGAGTAGTTCAGAGGCAGAGTGTGACTACTATGAAGGAGACCCTGGTCGAATTCTAGCATCATGGGAGAAGGAGGAAAGGAGGGAAGGAGGGAGGCAGGAAGTGGGGTGAGAGAAGAGGAGAGAATGGAACATCCCCACTGAGGAAATTCCACTGCCACCCCTGCCCACTTGTCACCCCTTATGTCTCTGTCAGCCACACTGGCTGGTGAGCTAGGGACACTGCTATAGGCAGGACAGGTTCAGCTGCTGCTCCTGGAGAAATGAATGCCCTTTCAGAGGGAGTTGGTCTCTCACTCCACATTACTAACAATAGTACAAAGATGGGTGCTGTGCACAGTTCCCCTCACTGCCTCTGTCTCCTGCAGTGCCCCCCTGTAGGACCTCACTGAACTATTTGGATCTCTCCACTGGGCACATTCAGATCTTCACCACTCTGCCCCAGGGACTCTGGCAAATCTCAGGGCCTGGTGCAGGGCTCTCCAGTTTCTTAATCTACCACGGTGAGTGTGGGAGCCCAGCATTGAAACTGACTGCCACGCCTTCCTCCCTCACCCCTGCCCTTGTTCTCTCCCATTGCAGACACTGGCAACCGTGACATAGCACCTAGTCAGAAAGCCTCTCTCCCCAAACCTTTCTCTATCTTCGTTTCTCCCCCCAAAAATAAAAAGTACGGGAGTGTCTCTAAGGTGGTCTGCCTATGTGACCGGTCTTGTAGCCTTGTCTGTGTTATTATTTCCTTTCCCCTCAGTTTTTAGGCATTAAAAATATTTTAGTTTATTTTAATTGTATTTGTGCACGCACACATCAGAATGCATGACGGCAATGCTTGAAGAAGCCAGGGGTGACAGATCTCTCTGGAGTGGGAGTTACAGGCCGTTATGAGCAGCCTGACATGGATGCTGAGATCCAAATCAGAATCACTGGGAAAGTGCATGTTTTTAGTCACTGTGCCATCTCTCCAGCCCTTAAAAACAAAACAAAACAAAAAACTAACAAACCCCTCATTTTTATTTTTAAACTCTGACATTTGTAATACTCATTACTCAGCCAAACAATAAGAGACTGGAGACTTAACTGTCTCCTCCAGTGTGCTGGGATGAAGTTTACTGTGCATCTGTGCACAGCTCTCTCTAATTGCCTTGCTTTCTGATCAGTTAAATGTTGATCCACCATAGAGACGCTGCCAATAAGCACTGGGAAGACTTGGCTGGGATTTAAGGGATGAGGTGGGGACATTTCCACTCAAGTCCATGGCCTCCTTAGACAAGGGTTTCCCAGAAGCAAGGGGGCAACTTCTAACATGTAGGGAAATGAGCACTGCCCATACAGTGGGGGTGCCAGGGAGCAGCTTCTTTGAGCACCCTGTGTCCACTTCACATGGGGATAGGATGCAACTCAGACTTCCCTCCCCAGTTTCAGCCTGGATGCCTTCAATGGGAGGTTCCCTCTCTCCCCAAACTCAGCAAGCACTCACCTCGAGAGCAATAAAAGATCATTTATTCCAAAGCCAGATATAAGTGACCACAGCTAGGAACACAGAGTCAGAGTGCCTCAAATGCCATATTCCAACATGGAGACAGCTCAATGACCGTTTTATAGTAACAGGACAAAGGAAGTTGTAAGTCAAGGTATCTTGCAAATACATTGAAACCTCAGCATTATATAAAGATGGGTGCCTCCACTGGCATCCATGCTATCTAACAGCATTCTTCGCCTTTGGGTTGGTGGAAATAGCATCTGGTACATTCCAAAAAGGATTTTTACCTGAAGTCTTAAGGATGCCAGTCTTAAACACAGAGGTGGGCAATTAATGTTTGCAGGGTGGGTGCTAAAGATTCCCCAAGACAATTTGGTTCTGAACCTGCAACCTTCCAGCTCTCCACAGACAGAGAGGTCCTAACAGATGAAACCCCAGAGCACTTCTGGATGTGTTCCTAATGGTTATATCTTCTTATCTTTGGTGTAGGTGAGATGCCCCAGGTCAACCAAGTACTCTCTTCAAGCAGCCCCACTGTCCCCAGTCTCCCCGAGGCCCCAGATAGGCCTGGCTCTGCCAGCCCCTTCGCACCATCCGCAGCTGACCTGCCCAGCATGCCCGAACCTGCGCTGACCTGTCGAGTAAATGAAACAGGTGAGCCTGGGGCCCTGACAGAGGCATTGGAAACAGGCCCTGGGGAAGGAGATTTCTCAGACAGTCAGAGCTGCCTGAGGACATGGGCAAGCCACGCCCATGGATGACTGACCTTGAGGGTGGCTGTGTGAGGACTGGAGCCGATAGTGTGACTGAGGGTATGTCCATCCAAGCAGAACCACAAGCCACATCCTCCTGTTGATCCTTAGGGTATGAAAACAGACTCTTCTGAAACTGAAAGCCTAGGCTTTACTTACATAGCATGTTTTTGAATGTTGCTTTTCTTTGTTTGGAGTGAGGTCTTGCTATATAGCCCTAACTGACCTGTGATTCGATATATGCCTATTAGGTTGACTATAAACTTGCAGAATTTCTCCTATCTAACCCCCCGAGAGCTGGGATTATACATATTACAATGTCTGGCTTACCATATCTTTAAACATTGGTTTAAATTTTGTTTTAAAGTACAGCTAGCTAAACTGGAGATATCAGATAATCTTGGGCAGCTTTCTTTACCCTGGTCTTGGAGCTCAGGCTTGTGGTTCTGCCCTCTGCATGCCCTACCACTTGGAGGAGTTTGTGGGTACTCCCCAGACTCTAACTTGACACTTCTCCATCCTCAGAGGACACTACATCCCCCTCCTCATGCCAAGAAGGTCCTGAGTCTCCTATCAAGTTTCCAAATTGGCCAGGTGAGTGACAGTAGGCCCCCTGTCCTGGAGACCTGACATGAGAGTTCAAAAGGCACGCCGTTCATTCATGCAGTGCCTTGTTGTGGGCTCACTTGCTCATTCATTTGCTATTTAACCCATTCATGGATCATCCCATTGATTTCCCCATTGATTAACATCTGTTCTGCCATTGGAGCAGCGGTACACAGGCCATAAGTCCCTTCCCCTGGGAGGCACCGTGGGAACTGACCTTGCATTTGTGAGGGAGACAGTGGAAAGGGAAAGCCAGTGTGTGAGTGGAGGAAGTTAAGTGAGGAACAGAACAATGGAGGACGTCAGCTATTGGAGAATAGCTAGGCCTGGGTGCTCCCACAGAGTGCAGCCCTAGGCTTCGTACTGTCCCGGGGTCACTTCTGCTTCACAGATGAACTAGCCTGAGGCAGAGCAGGCCATACAGGAATGAGGAGCGGCCACACAAATGGAGGAGTCAAACTTTGAACTCAAACATATGGGCTCCCGAGTCTCAACCTTTTGAGTTTTTTGTTGGCTGGTTGTTTTTTGTTTTTTTGTTGTTGCTGTTGACACTGTTTGTTTGTTTGTTTGTTTTGAGATGGACTTTCACTATTTGACTCACACCCTTGAACTGACTCTGTAACTCAGGCTGGCCTCACACTCACATCCCTTACTTTACTGTCTCAGCCTCTGGAGTACTAAGATTACAGGTGTGCAACACAGTGCCCACTACCTTCATCTCTCCTTCCCTCCTTCCTTCCCTCCTTCCCTCCTTCCTTCCTTCCTTCCCCCCTTCCTTCCTTCCCTCCTTCCTTCCCTCCCTCTCTCCTTCCTTCCTACCTCCTTCCTTCATTTATTTATTCCTTTCTTCTGTTTTCTTTCTTTCTTTCCAACTTGCTATGTAGCTGAGGATATCTTTGAACTTCAATCTTCCTGCCTCTACCTCCCAAGTCCTGGGATTACAGGCCTGCACCATGGACCACCAGAGGACCATGGGCACCAGAGTACCACTTGGGTTTCTGGTTATGAAACCCAGGGCGACATACACAGTAGGCAAGCACTCTGTCAACAGTTGCAACCTCACTAGCCCCACTGTATTTTTTTTAAAGGCTTCAAATCACATTTGATTGCTTGATTGTTTAGTGTGTGTGTGTGTGTGTGTGTGTGTGTGTGTTTTCCAGGCTCCACATATGAAAGGAAACATGTGATATATGCCTTCCTAAGCCTGGTTCATCTCACTTAACATGCTGAATCCACAAATAACCAACTCCCCTCCCAAACCCCATAGGGATGAGTGGCCCAGCCTAGTGAGTAACTGAAGGGTTACGGCAGGTCATAGAGGGGCTGGGAAGCAGTTCGGTGGCAGATAACATGCCCTGGGTTTTATCCACAGTAGACATCCCCCTGTCCTCTGGGAGAGCAGGAGGGTGTGCATGAATGACTGAGTTGGCAGTGAGCAGCTGTGAGCTGTAGATGGAAAACCTGGTGAGCAGGGCAGCTCTGGTCTCACCTTCCCCATCCCCTCACTCTGCTAACACTCTGAGTCACTCTGGCTTTTGTAGAGTCTGTGGAGCAGTTTCAGCACTCCCTACAGGACAAGTACCAGGCATCGTCCGAGAGCTCAAGTGGTCCTCTGGTGCCCATGGAGTTGGTGCGAGCCAGGTTGGAAAGAGGCAGCAACAAGAGTCAGGAAAGGGAGCTGGCCACTCCAGACTGGACAGAGCGCCAGATAGCCCATGGTGGTCTGGCCGAGGTACTTCAGGTTGTCGGTGACTGCAAGCGACCACGAGAGACACAGGTGGTCGCTGTGCTGGGCAAGGCTGGCCAGGGCAAGAGCCACTGGGCCAGGACAGTGAGTCACACTTGGGCACGTGGCCAGTTGCCACAATATGATTTTGTCTTCTATGTCCCCTGTCATTGCTTGGATTGTCCTGGGAACACCTACCACCTGCGGGATCTGCTCTGTCCCCCAAGCCTGCAGCCACTGGCCATGGATGACGAGGTCTATGATTACATTGTGAGGCATCCGGACCGTGTTCTGCTCATTCTAGATGCTTTTGAGGAGCTAGAAGCCCAAGATGGCCTCTTGCATGGATCCTGTGGACCTCTGTCCCCAGAACCCTGCTCCCTCCGGGGACTGCTGGCTGGGATCTTCCAGCGGAAGCTTCTACGAGGCTGCACCCTGCTCCTCACAGCCCGGCCCCGGGGCCGCCTGGCTCAGAGCCTGAGCAAGGCAGATGCCATCTTTGAGGTGCCCAGTTTCTCTACTAAACAGGCCCAGACTTACGTGAGGCACTACTTTGAGGACTCAGGGATGGCAGGGAATCAAGACAAGGCTCTGGGCCTCCTGGAGGTCCAGCCTTTTCTCCTCACCCATAGTCACAGCCCTGTTCTGTGCAGTGCTGTGTGCCAGCTCTCCAAGGCCCTGCTAGAACAGGGCACAGAGGCCCAGCTACCTTGTACACTTACAGGACTCTATGTTGGCCTGCTAGGCCCTGCAGCTCGGAACAGTCCTCCTGGAGCCTTAGTTGAGTTGGCCAAGCTGGCCTGGGAGCTGGGACGAAGACACCAAAGCACCTTGCAAGAAACCCAGTTTCCATCAGTGGAGGTGAAAACCTGGGCAGTGACTCAAGGCTTGCTGCAGCCAACCCTGGGGACTGCAGAGGCCCAACTGGCCTTCTCCAGTTTTCTGCTTCAGTGTTTTCTGGGTGCTGTGTGGCTGGCACTGTGCAATGAAATCAAAGACAAGGAGCTGCCTCAGTACCTGGCCTTGACCCCGAGGAAGAAGAGACCCTATGACAACTGGCTGGAGGGGGTACCCCGCTTTCTGGTTGGATTGGTTTTCCAGCCTCGTGCCCACTGCCTGGGAGCTCTGGTGGAGCCTGCAGTGGCTGCAGTGGCGGACAGGAAACGGAAGGTTCTTACCAGGTACCTGAAGCGCCTGAAGCTGGGGACGCTTCAGGCTGGCAGGTTGCTGGAGCTGCTACACTGTGCCCATGAAACACAGGAACCTGGTATTTGGGAGTATGTTGCACACCAGCTCCCTGGGTACCTCTCCTTCCTGGGCACACGGCTCACCCCCCCAGATGTGTATGTCCTGGGCAGGGCCTTGGAGACAGCCAGCCGGGACTTCTCCTTGGACCTTCGTCAGACTGGCATTGAGCCCTCTGGACTGGGAAACCTCGTGGGACTCAGCTGTGTCACCAGTTTCAGGTGTGGGCAGGGCACAGGGCAGACATGGACTATAACTTTGGGGACCCCTATTCCATGGGTATAGCATCAGATGGTACAGAATAGTCCCCTCCAATTATAAGATGACAGTACTGAGGATCAGAGAAAGGTAACCACTGCCACTAGCCATGCAGCCTGTGGGGGGAGTGTCATTCTGCTAGCCAATATTTAAATACCTGCAGTGTGCCTGGCACTGCAACACATCTAGAATCTCAGCCTAGCCTGAATTTAGATTGGTTTCATCCTTCGGTCACCAGAGTGTGACACCATTTTCTCAGGCTCAGAGACACAGCCCCTCTTAGCTTCTCTGCCTCTGGTCTTTCCTGTTTTGCTGTTCTTTGAATTCAAGCAGCAGAGCAATCTTCCTAGAATGTGAATCTGGTCAGATTCCAGTGCTGCTTGTGGTCCTGCGAGGACTCTCTGCACCTCTCAGGATAGGGATCTAGGCTCTTTCATTCAGCTCAGCCAAGTCCGTTTTGCAGGATGCTTGAGCACTTCAGGGTAATCTCCAGAACAGTTCCTCCCACATTCCTGACAAACCCAGTTTACTTAAGTTAGAAGGCCTGCCACAGCTGTACCCAGAATTTAGCACTGAGCTTCCTGGCATCCAGAGTAAAAAGTGTCCCTTTTCAAGAAAGGTGAACCAGTAAGGGCTGACATGGTCATGGAAGAAGGAGATCAAGTTAAGAAAAGTATCTCAGGAGGTGGGAGGTCCCTCTGTAGAGCCCTACCCCCTTGTGATCTCACCTTGCTGCTGTGCCTGGGTCTGAGGCCTTCCTTCCACAGGGCCTCCTTGAGTGATACAATGGCATTATGGGAGTCACTACAGCAGCAGGGAGAACCCCAGCTACTCCAGACAGCAGAGAAAAAGTTCACCATTGAGCCATTTAAGGCCAGATCTCCAAAGGATGTGGAAGAGCTGGACAGCCTCGTGCGGACCCAGAGGTGAGGAGGCAAGGGGTTGGAGGTAGGTCAGTCTGTGCAGGCAAGCTACATCTGTAACATGCACGTCCTGACTACTGAGCTGCCCAATGCCCTGACTTGGCATGGCCACCCAGGTCCTCTACTGCAGTCCCACCCAGGTCATTCTAAGCATGACACCCTGTACCAGGCCCTTCACAACTGAAGCCATGGGGATAACAAGGAGACTGTCTGCATCTGCTAACTGGTGGGACCCTCCTAGCCCCTCAGGCAGTCAAAGACCCAGTGCCAGCATCATAACAGAGCCAAGGTGCAGAGGAAAGGACACAAGGACAAGGACAGCATTGTCTAAGACCTACGTGCTGCTGAACGCTTTCTTCACATCTCTCCATGAATCAGACACAGATACTTCCCTGGGATATTCTGCCTCTCTGCCTCTGTCTTTGTGTCTCTGTCTCTGTGTCTGTCTCTGTCTCTGTGTCTGTCTCTGTGTCCCTGTCTCTGTCTCTGTGTCTCT
>NW_021604753.1:3652714-3694651 GCF_004785775.1 Grammomys surdaster | reverse complement strand
GTCTGTCTCTGTGTCCCTGTCTCTGTCTCTGTGTCTCTGTGTCTGTCACCATGTCCCTGTCTCTGTCTCTGTGTCCCTGTCTCTGTGTCTCTGTGTCTGTCTCTCTGTCTCTGTGTCTGTCTCTGTGTCTCTCCCCCACACACACACATATACCCCACATGCTATGCAAGTACTCTAACACCAAGCTACATCCCCATTCTTTTACTTTTTGTTTAGAGACAAGGTCTTACTAAGTTGTTCAGGCTGACCTTGAATTGGATATGTAGTTGAAGCTGGCCTCCAATTTATGATTCTCCTGCCTCGTCTTCTCAAATAGCTGGTAATGTAGGCCTATGCCACTCTGCCTGGCCCTAAGGATGCTCTTTTTAAAAGTATTTTATTTTTTAATTGAATTGTGGTGTGTGTGTGTGTGTGTGTGTGTGTGTGTGTGTGTGTGTGTATACCTGTGCGCCTGCGTACCTGTATAGTCCAGAGGAGGGCATCAGATCCCCAAGAGCTGGAGTTACAAGCAGTCATGAGTCAAACTGATTCTCTGCAAGGGCAGTATGAACTTAACCACTGAGCTATCTTCAGCCCCAGAGATTGTTCTTTTCAGTTTAGGATCAGCAATAACTCCCAAGGAAGGCAGTCCTGGGGTCAGCATGTGGGCACAGAGACACACCAGTGTGGGCTACACCTACTTACCAGAGCCCTTTCTCTAATAGGCTGAGAAACCCCTCAGAAGATTCAGCTAAGGATCTTCCTGCCATCCGGGACCTTAAGAAGCTAGAGTTTGCGTAAGTGAAGGGGGAATTACCTCAGTGCCCCATGGATGTTTCTGCAATCTTCTCTGATCTTGGGGCAGAGACATGGTGAGCAGGAGGGGAGAGCTTGGAAGATTCCTGCCCTCTCACTTAACCACTGGGAAAGCATTCTCCACCTGCTGAGTGTGGCTTGTCTGCATAAGTGCAGGGGAGGCTCTGATCAGCATAGAATTAGCCATTTACATGGCAATGCACAAGCATGGACACTCACACACACACACACTCACACACATATGAATATACATGTGCTTTATAGTCACACTCATATAGCACACACATGTACACACTCAGACACATATGCATGTGCACATATACACTCTTACACATGCACATATACACACACATGCACATGTCACACCACACACATGCACACACATGTACACACACATGCAGACACACAGGAGCTCATGCTCATCAAAAAGTTCTTGGAGGAGCAGCGGCTGCTGTCCATGCTGAACTTATTCCAGCAAGTTCCTTTGCAGGGTGGGCTGGGGGTGCTTCCTGGAAGAGGTGACATCTTCACAGAAGCTTGAGAGACTGAGAAGGAGCTCACAGGGGCTAGAGAGGAAGCCTTGAAGGAATGCATACGGACTTAAGAGCCCAGTGTGTCCCAGTCCATGGCCCAAAACAGAAGGGTGTCCTGAACCTCAGTTTGAGCTGTTTCCCTGCTGAGCTAGGAATTGCACCCTGCTCCTGCACCTGGCCTGGTCACTCCCCTGGCCACCTGTACTCCTCCAGGGGCATGCATGTACATAGCCTGGCCACAGTCTTCTGAACTCGGGTGTCGTTACCACAGGCTAGCCTCGGCCCAGCCCGACTGCTGAGTAGACAGACTTACTAGGGTTCCCAGTTATGTGCATACTCAGACCCCATTTGCCTCTTAATTGTTTCCCTGGGTCTTCCCAGGGAAATATCCTTCTTGAGAAATTTGAGTGTGTAGCTCAGTGGGCTGGGTGCCAACTTGCCCAGGACTGGTCTGGTCAGGCACTGAGAGTCTTGCATGCTTAGGATCCACTCCATTCCAGCAAACTGGGACAGTTGGTCCCCTACCCTGTGTAGCCAGGCCTGGGAGCCACCATCCTGGGCAGTGCCTCCAGGGTACTAGGACTAGAGATGATGGGAAGCGGTAGGTTCTAGAGAGACAAGGATGTCTGGGCTATGACAGAACTGCTGCACTCCAGTACATGGGTCCTGAAGAGCCCCAAGAGTTATATTTAAGTCTGACTGCCTGCACAACGTTTTCCCCCAGTGCTGAGGGTTGAGCCCGGGTTGTACACACCTGTCAAGCACTCTAACACTTGGGTACATCCCTACCCAATTATTTGCTTGTTTGTTTATATTCCAGGCTGGCTTCAAACTTGCTATATAAACCAAGCCAAGCTGTATAACCTCAAACTTCTAATCTTCCTGCCTCTACCTCCCAAATGCACACTCCACCACACCAAGCTTATGCAGTGTAAAGGATAGAACCCAGGGCTTCATGCATGCTAGGCAGACAGTCTGTGATCCAGCTACATTCCCAGCCCATATACTTTTTATTTTGAAGGGGTTTTAATATTTAGTCTAGCCTTGAACTGTTACTTCTTGCCTCAGCCCTGCCAAGTACCTACCCAGGATTGTACGCCCACACCACCACTCGGCTTTAACATGCGTTCCAACTGTAAAGCGTTTCACTTCATATCTTAGACAGTCATGGAGAAGGCCATTGACATCAACTTTCACTTACAAATGGGCATAGTGAGACCGAGAGGTGAAGTGGTTTCTTTAGCGTTATAAACACCAGGTTAGCTTGCCTGGCTGACTAACAAAACTCTTGTCAGTGTTTGGTTCTGTTAGAGATTAGATCACTCCAGCCAGGAAAACTTTGTCTCAAAATTAAGAGAGTCACCCACAAGATCCTCAGGGAGTTTTAAGTAAAGTCCTCTCCATGAGAAGAGTTGCCCTAGAAGACAACATTGGACAGATTTGGAAAAATGAGGCTTGGTGATGTTAGTGATTTGCCTGCAGTCCCAGCTGGTCACACACTCACCACCAGCTTCCCTGCACCCCCCACAGATAATCAAGTTTCTCTTGTTTTCAACAGGACATAAGATGCCAAATATGTACAGGGGTAAAAAATATTGCTGAAAAGAGGAAATGTCTGAAGACAGCCACAGGGTGTTTTCTGGCTTTCAATTATTTTCAGCTTAAAAAGCCCCTCCCTAGTGATCGGAACTGCACTCTGGGTACCAGAGGCTGCAGAGTGGAACAGGCTAGAGCCCGGTCAACAGCCACCTACACGCTGGAAGCCCTGAGACAGTTCTGAGGAAGAAAGGAAGGAAACAAAGGGCTATTTTGGGGTGTCTATTGCAGCCACCCCCGTGCTCCCCACCCTGCAGGCCTCTTTTCCTGTCTGATCAGTCCACTTAAAACCTCCCACATGTGTAGAGGTGGAGGTTCAGTTGGCAGAGGACTTCCTAGTTCAATCCCTAGCACTACCTACCCTGAGCACACATCTGCGGTAGAGGCAGGAGAACCAGTTCGAAGTCTTCTTATAGAGCAGGTTGGAGGCTAGGCTAGAGAGCTTCCCTATGCTCCCTCTTCTGGCTTTCACCTGAAACAAGGTCCAGACTCAAGCCTCTGCCCTGAATGCTCTTTCTTACACAGAAGGTCCATCCCGGCCCTCACTTTCCTCTTTTTTTTTTCTTATTTATTTAGATTATGTGTGTGCATGTGTGCTGTGGAGGTTAGAGGACAATTTGCAAGAGTTGGTTCTTTCTACCATGCCAGTCTCAGGGACAAGACTCAGGTCCCCGGGTTGGATACAGGCACCTTGACCCCACAGAGCTTGTGCCTCAGTGTTCTGAGGCCCTTCCCGAACTCCCTCACAGTGAGTTCCCTCACAGTGAGTTTATCTGTCTATCATTCATAAGCAGCGACTGAATGGGAGAGCTCATGACCCAGTACAGGGTTGGGTCTCATCTTGGGCCTCCAGACTTTCCCCACACTGACAAAGACCCTTCTGGCCTTCTTCCCTGCAGTACCTAGAGTAAGCCTCCTGGATATCATGGTCCAAGACCATGAACCAATTTCTTTGATTATCTCAATGCTAGCTTTACGCAAGTGGTATCCTAGCACTGGGGAAGAGATGAGGTTTTCCCAGTATACTGAATTAGTGAGTTACAGGTTCAGTGGCCTCCAAATCTGTGCAGATAAACACACACACACAAAACACACACAAACACACAAAACACACACACCCACATGAGAGGCAGAGAGAGACAGAAAGAGAGAAAGAGACAGAGAACGATATTTAAAAGCTCAAGGGCAGGCGATCTGGTGTGACCCTGGAATAGACCTTGGCCAGTGTGGGGACCTCTTTATGGGGAAAGGTGAGCATGTAGGGACATCAGCAGCAATGAGGACAGACTTGCTGCTGAAAGCAGAAAGTGAAGCGGGAGTGTCCCAGCAGGCCTCTCAGTGGTCCCGAGCAGGAGCCATCAGCCATCGGGATGAGTCAGGGAAGTCAGGGAAGGAGCCTCAGACTGTTCTTCCTGTTTGCACTCCACTGGCTGGTATCTGACCTCTACCATCCATTGCTTCCTAGGTTGGGCCCTGTCTTGGGTCCTCAGGTTTTCCCCACACTGGCAAAGGTCCTCCCGGCCTTTTCTTCACTGCAGCACCTGGAGTAAGTTACAGACCCTGAGGAAACCCCCCCTCCCCCGTATCCCCACAAGCCCAGACTTTGTCCCCAGGGCACAGGGAGTCTTTCCCCTTTTTCCTCTTCCCTCCCATCTCTTCCCCATAGCTTTCTCAGTGAGGAACTGTGTGGGAGTCAGATGACCCCACCACAGGGACTTATGACCCCTAGGACAAGGAAGGGACAGAAGATGGGACTCCCCAGATTTTTTTTTAAAAAAAGTTTGGAGTTCTGCAAGTGTTGACACTCTTCCCACATAGCCCCTGCACTGCTCTTAGCAACCACAAAGGGCAGACAGGTGGGAGCAGGGAGCGGCTCAATAGTTGAGGTTCCAAGAGGTTAGGGGAGCTGACCAGCTCAGCAGCTCCTACAAAGCCAAGCAGAAGTTCTAGCCCATGGGGCATGGCCAGCCGAATGGCGCCCCCAGGTGGTTCAGGCCAGCTCCCATAAGCTTATGCTTATGGGACTAGAGAAGAGGACCAGGGCTGGAGGATGCTGACCTGGGATCACAAGGTAAATGGCCGCCATTTGATCCCACCTGTAGCCTGGATTCGCTGAGTGAGAACAAGATCGGGGACAAGGGTGTGTCGAAGCTCTCAGCCACCTTCCCTCAGCTGAAGGCCCTGGAGACGCTCAAGTGAGTATGCTGAGTCTTCTTCCGCCATGCTTCTGGTACAGCCCACCCTCCATCCTGTGATCTGCCCATCTCTTCACTCTTTCTGTTCTAGATCACGCGCTCTCTCACTCAGTCACTGCTCATCCGTTCTGTGTTCCTCCATGTGTGTACAGCCCGGGGGACCACCTCAGGAACAATGGCCACCTCTTTGAGACATGGTCTCTGGCTTGGAACTTACTAGTTAGGCCAGGTTACCCAGCCAGTGAGCCCCAGAGTGCCACATGTCTCCGCCTCACCATTGCTGAGAGTACAAGCATACCCAACATGCCTGGCTTTCTGAGTGGGTTCTGGGGATTGAACTCAGGACTGAGAGACAAGCACTTTATCAAGTGATCTCTCTAGACCTCATTTATTGGTTTGATGAACAAAGGAAGCCTTGCTATTCTGGGCAACAGTGGAGACTTCAAAGATCCTGCTCCCAGACCTCAGGCCTCTTCACATACAATAAACCAGAAGCAAATAAATAAACCATAATTAAAAATCAGTAAGCTGTGCATAGTAGCCCTGGGGAGGCTGAGACAGTGGGATAACCACAAGTTTATGGCAACCCTCTGACTCAGACTCAAAAAACAAATGGTAGGGGAGGAACCAGCAGGGCAGCTTAGTCAGTGACAGTGGCTGCTGCTAAACTGGGGCCATTTGAGTTCCATCCTCAGGACCTACAAGGTAGAAGAAGAGAACCAACCAGCTCCTGTACATTGTCCTTTGAGCTACACACACACTAAAAAAGAGAAAGAGAAAAAAGTATCAAAATAAAATACACTGTAAAAAAATTTAATGCATGAGAACTATACTGGGGTGCTGGAAGAGAAGGGACAGGCTGGGGCTCAGCGGTGAAACGCTGTGTGGTGGAAGTTGTCTTTAGCTGTTCCACTCTTTGGAAAGTTAAGGTGGAATAGGTGTGTGGGAGACGGACATGATTTCCCATTGAACAACTGGGGGCATACACCTGTGATCCCAGCACTGGAGAGACTGGAGCAGGAGGATCTTTGAGTTCAAAGCCAGCCTGGGCTACATAGTGACACCGTGTCTCAGAACAACAACAACAAAAAAATGTAAAGGGGGCCAATAAGATGCCTCAGAGGGTGAAGACTCTTGCCCCACATGCCGGGAGATGTGAGTTTGGTCTCCAGATGTCATGTAAAAGCGTATCAATGCAGAAACACTGTTCTCCTCCTAAAAGGGGTTAAGAGTTTATTTGGGAGCCATCTTGAGTGACCATGGCTCAGAAACACATATCCAGGTCACCCCAGACTCCATGTTCCAACCTGGAGGTAGTTCCATGAAGTTTTATAGTTTTACAGAACAAAGATAGTCATAAATCCAGCAAGTTTAAAATACATTAGCAGGGCAAGGCAGTGGTGGTACACATCTTTAATTCCAGCACTTCGGAGGCAGAGGCAGCCAGATCTCTGTGAGTTCAAGGCCAGCCTTGTCTACAGAGTTAGTTTCAGGACAGCCAGGGCTACACAGAGAAACCCTGTCTCAACAAAACAAAACAGAAATTATATTGGTAGGAACATCAGAGAATCAGGTACATTAATTGGTGGAAGCTTTTCTACAGGCCCAAGATGTCATCTTAGCTTCTGGATGGCGGAAGCTAGTGATCAGCTAAGTTAATAGATTCTAAGAGGTTTTTATCCACCAGCCACGGGATGTTAGTTCTGACAGAGGTGGGAAAAGGACTGGCTGTTCTTGGGCTTCTTCCTACCTTTCCACAATCCAACAATCAGTCTCTGCAAACACAGAGTCTTTCAAGGAGTTCTAATTCACGACTCCACAATATAAATGACAATAATAATAATAATTACTATTATTATTATAACACTACTGAGAACACAGTGATGGTAAAGCAAATTATCTAGCACACACAAGGCCCTGGCTTCAATTCCCACAACAAAACAAACAAACAAAACATTTAAAAAATCTGTGAACACTCCATGTTATAAACAAGGTTAAGAAGGCTGAAACTATCCCAAGGGTTCGTGTGTAAATTTCCTTGATGGACAGTGTAGATGTCTCTGTAATTTACAATGGTCTAGGTACACCACAAGAGAGATTCCCTCCCTTCTCCTCCCTCCTTCTGACTTTTTCATTTATATATGTATTTATTCACTTTACATGCCGACTGCATCCTCCCCTCCTCTCAAAATCTCCCTCCAGACAGCCCCTCCCTCCAGACAGCCCCTCCCTCCAGACAGCCCCTCCTCCATCCCCCTTCCTTTCTATTCCTGGATACATAAGCATTTATTAAGTACCTACTGTGTGCAGAGCTGGAAAACAGCCCTAAGGGGAAAGGGCACTATCAAATTAGACAGCAAGTGAAGGAGGGGGGCTCTTTCCTGTAGGCCCATCCTCATTACCCATGATGCTTCCCAAGGCGGGCTATCACGGGCATGTGGCTACAGGCCCCTGGTGAGGAAGTGCATTTCCAGCCAGTGGGAAAGGGTCCTGAACCGTTTCCTCTGTGTCCTCCTAGCCTGTCCCAAAACAGCATCACTGATGTGGGTGCTTGCAAGCTTGCAGAAGCCCTACCGGCCCTAGCCAAGTCTCTCGTAAGGCTGAGGTGAGTGAGGTGCCCCGCTGAGTGGGCTGGGGAGACAGGGATGGGGAGGTAGGATGTGTGCGCGCGCGTGTGTGTGTGTGTGTGTGTGTGTGTGCGCGTGTGTGTGCGCATGTGTGCGCGCGTGTGTGTGTGTGGGTGCGCGTGTGTGCATGTGTGTGTGTGTGCGTGTGTGTGCCTGTGTGTGTGTGTGTGTGTGTGTGTGTGTGTGTGTGTATGTAGGGGGAGGAGGTGTAGGATTTTGCTGGCTGCAAGGTCTTGTAGAACATCACCACAGCCTTGGGGCAAGTCGCTTACTAGTTCCAAGTCTCTATTTCTTCATCTGTAAAATATGAACCATGTCAACAGATCATGTGTCATACTCCAGTCCTGTCTCTAGTGAGCAGTAGATGGTTGACCCTTACTGGTGGAAGAGTCAATTAGAGAGAGCCCTGCAGTGCTGGCTTCTGGGCTGTCCACTATCGCTCCAGCCAGTGCTTACACTGCCACCTTCTGGAAGAGCTCAGTGTAGCATCTCCAACTTCTAAATTCCTTTCGCCAAGTTTTTGGTACTAGGGGACTGAGAAAGGAACTGAATTTGGACCAGAGCCCCAGTCAGTCATTCATCTCAGCACTACCAGCTCTTGACTGACCAGCTGGGAAAGGATTTCCTTCCCTAAGTCATGCTCTAGGAAAGCTGTCTTCTATCCACCTCTACTGAGGCAGCTACTCCTGTATCCTTCCACCCAAGTCCTCTGTATGATGAATGAGTTATGCCCTGCACAATTCATAATGTATGTACTTGGTACCCACCTAACACCCTTAGATTGTGCTAAGTGTACAGTATTCCCTAACATGGGTGTCTTGGCGGGGGAGGGGGGCGTCGGAGGTCAGGAAAGTCTTGGTCACACAAGCAAGTGGGCCAGGAAGGCATACTAATACCAAACAAAGACAACATAAGAAAGGAAGGAGTTCTTTGGGCTCACAGTGTGAGGTACAGCCCATGATGGTGGGAAGGTGTGTGGCAGGAATGGGAAGGCGACAGTCCCACTGTGTCTGTAGCCAAGAAGCAGAGAGCAGTGAACGCTGGCGCTCAGCTTGCTTCCTCCTTTAAAGTTTTTAAAAATATTATTTGTTTATGCCTGTTTTGTCTGCATATACTCCTGTATGACAAATGCACACAGTACCTGCAGAGACCAGGAGATGATAGTAGGTCCCTGAGACTGGACTTACAAATGGCTTGTGGCTATCTCATAATAGTGAATACATTCATTCCAACTTCAAAGTCCCCAGAGTTTCCAGGTTTTCTTCTTCCCACGGCCAACACAGCTCATTTTCTGTGGTATCTCATATGGCCCTCAACGGTTTCTGTGTCACACTGTGAGACCTGGTTGACATGTAGCCAATAGCATAAACCAGCAAGAATCCACCTGCTCTCCCTATAGTGACCCCTCCTACCCATTCTACAGATGAACAATGTTGTGGTAGGAAACTGAGAGGCGTGCCTTTGAAACTGGTGAGCTGTTCCCTTATAGTCTCAATGCTTTGGGCTGACAAAGACCTCTCTCCCTTCCCTTCCCCTCTCCCTCTCCCTCTTACCCTCCCTCTCCCTCTCCCCCCTCCCCTCTCTCTCCCATCCCTTCCCTCTCCCATCCCTTCCCTCTCCCATTCTTTCCCTCTCCTTTTCCTTCTCTCTCCTTTCCCCTTCCCCCTGTCTTTCCCCTCTCTCCCCTTCTCCTTCTCTCCTCTCTTCCCTCTCTTTCCTTTTTTTCCATCTCCCCCTCTCTCTTTCCCTCTCCTCCTCCCCTGTCCCCTCCCTCCCTCCTGCCCTCCGGGGGTGCGTACATACATACATGTGTATGTGCGTATGCATGTGCGTGTCTGTGTTTTACTGAGTGTGGAACCCAAAGCTGCTTCATGTATACCGGATAAGCATTCTACTACTGAGCTATAACCCCAGCCTTCTTCTTAACTTTCTATTTTTGAGGGGCTGCGGAGATGGCAGTTAAGAACACTGGCTGCTCTTGCAGAGAACCTGGATTCCATTTCTAACACCCACATGGTGGCTCACAACCATCTGTAACCTCCAGTCCCAGGGGAATCCAATGCCCTCTTCTGGCTTCCTCAGGCACTACACCCATATGAAGCATAGTAGTACACAAAGGCAAAACACCCATACACACATATATTAAATTAAAAAAAAAAAGTTCTAATTTGAGACAGGGTCTCATGTATCCCAGGCTGGCCTGATGTTGTAATCCCTCTGCCTCAGTTTCCTAAGTAGCTGGAATTACAGGCCTGAGTCACCAAGCCCAGTGTACAACTTACTGCCCATGCCTTTATACCTTGAACTCACTGTGGAACTACATATAAGCGGCCTCAACAATCTGGGCCTCAATTAGTCCATCTGTAAAATGGAGCAGTAGGACCTGCCTGAGGATATAGATCCATTGGCAGAGTGCTTGCTTAGCAGGTATGAAGCCCGGGGTTCATTTCATCTCCAACACTGTATAAACTGGATGTGGTACACTGAAATCCAAGTACTCAGGAGGTAGAGGCAGGAGACTCAGAAGTTAAAGGTCATCTTTGACCACATACCAAGTTCCAGGCCAGTATGGGAATACATGGGACCTTGTCTGGATAGATAGATAGATAGATAGATAGATAGATAGATAGATAGATGATAGATAGATGATAGATAGATAGATAGATAGATAGATAGATAGATAGATAGATAGATAGAATGGCGCAGTAATCTCAGTTGAGAGTGGCTATTCCTGGGCCTGAGCTGGTCCAGCATCCCAACCCCTCTTCCTTCCTCTGTTGCCGGCAGCTTGTACAATAACTGCATCTGTGACACAGGAGCCAAGAGCCTGGCACAAGTACTTCCGGACATGGTGTCCCTGCGGGTGATGGAGTGAGTGTAGGGGCTGATTGGTATTTGGGAGGCAGAGGATCTCCCACCTGCACTGTGAGAAGGGTTAAGGTGGGAGTCGCCCCGCCTCAGGATGGGTCTCTCTCTTCAGTGTCCAGTTCAACAAGTTCACGGCAGCTGGTGCCCAGCAGCTGGCCTCCAGCCTTCAGAAGTGCCCTCAGGTGGAAACACTGGCGTAAGTCACATTGCCCCAGGGCTGGAGTATGTGTGTGTCTCTAAAATTCAAATCCCAACCCTGCCAAGCAGTAACTGATCCTGGGGTGACAAGTGATTTGCCTGCTGGCCTCAGGGATGAAGACAGTAATATCTGCAGACAAGACTTGTAACGGTTATGGGGTGGGGTTTCGTGAGGATGACTGCTCCCAAGTGCTGGAATTATAAGCATGCACTGCCACAACCAATTTCATGTGACATTGGGGACCAAAGTCAGGACTTGGTGTGTGCTAGGCAAGCAGGCCACCACCTGATCCATATCCCCACCCTAAACTTTTAGGACAACACTGTCACACAAAACACTCAATAAATATTTCATCAGGGCAAATCATATGAAATTGCCTAATCCAGTCATTCTTAGACCATAAAAAGTAGCAAATTCATCTTTTGTTTGTTTCTGAAACAGAATTTCACTTGAACTCATAATTCCCCTGCCTCATCCTCCTGAGTATGAGTCCTATAGATGCATGTACTGTGCCCAACTTTAAACTTATTAAGCCACATTGATGTTTCAGGTCCAGCACCTTCTGCTCTTCAGATGGCTTTGATGTGCACAGTTGTGCCCATCTTCTCAGATAGATGGTGGCATCTCTAATTTCTTTCTCATTGTGACCATAATACCTGACAGAGGCAAAAGAAAGGGGGAGGTGCAGCTGTGCTCACAGTCACAAGGCGTGCAGTCTATTGTGCCTGACTGCCGCTCCTCACATGCTGGCAGGGAGCAGTGAACTGCTAGAACTGGCCAGGCTATGGCCTTCAGAGATCCATCCACAGTGACCTACTTCTGCCATCCAGGCCCCACCTCCTAAAGATGCCACAGCTTTCAAGCTAGTGTCCCAAGTCTGGGGACATGAGCCTGTGGAGGATGGACCGAACTGAAACCGTAACAGGATCCGTTTTACAGTGAACGAGAATATGACAGAGTAGACGTTTGCAAGGTCACACAGCAAATCGGGACTGAAAGGGGGAGTCCTAACCTTCTGTTCTCCCCGTGTGGGTCCGTGCCTTGCCAGGTGGGGTGTGGTTAAGGCTCTAGACAGAGTGGGAGGCTTGTGGGCAGCTTGTCCTCGGGCGTCCTGCTACATTTCCACTAACCTGGCCCTGGGGTCCCATGTCCCCTCCACAGAATGTGGACACCCACTATCCCCTTTGGGGTTCAAGAACACCTGCAGCATCTGGATGCCCGGATCAGCCTGAGATGACCCTGCTGTACCCTGGACAAGGTAACCATGTTGGAATCCAGCAGGGAGACATCTGGGTCATTGTCCTTGTGAAGGGATGACTAAGGGCATCAAGCAAGGCTGGTTGGGTGTCCTGGATCCATGTGTCATCTGGAGCGATCCCGTCTCCAAATTGGCAGGTGTTCTCCAGACTTTGGGGACTTGGGCCAAGGAACCTCCCTGGGGTCAGACTTAAAGACTAGGGAAAAACTGGCTGAGCCAGTCTCCTACAATCCCCATCCTTGGCACTGGGAAGTCCTTCCTTTGAAGCTTTATGTCTTTCTTACTGCTGTGTCATCTTCACAGGAAATTAATAGATTTCCTGCCAGCAACATGAAGACAATTGTCCCCTCACCCTGTGTCTGTCCATTTTCTCCCCTGGCCTGTGTTGTAATTGTCCTCGAGCCTTTCCTTCAGTCCCCCACATTGTGACATCCCCTACTCCTCTGTCAAGGCTGTTTCTCTGGAAGCTCACGGAGTCACCTGCCTCTCCTGATCTCCCACAGCATGTACTCTGGGGACACTGACCACGCTGGACCTTGAACTGGGCGCTGTGGACTCAGCTCTTCCATGGGCCATGAGAGTCAGCTTCCTGTCACCCTGCCCTGCAGGCTCAGGGTTGGCCCTGCCTACATGAGGAATGGACACGTGTCTTGCTCCTCAGCAGGCTCCAAGACCAGCTCCAGGTTCTCACAGCACCAGGTAGGAAGACAGCCCCATGCTGTGGCTGTGAGCTGGCAGACAGGCCTGGGCTGCCTTCCTTGGGCTCACCCAGGAGGCCGAAGGCCTTCTCTTCAGTATTCCAGGCCAGAGTGAGGAACTGAAGCATCCAAGCGCCTGCCTGTCCAGGCCAGGGCCAGCCTGTAGAGAAAGCATGTCTTCCCACCGCTCCCAAGAGGGCCTCCTAGAGGCTCTGAAGATGCTGAGGACAATGCTGGCCTGCAGCCCTCTTGATGTGACAGGGAGCCAATGGCAGCTCTTTCTACTCGTGGTACTGTTTTCATAAACTTTAGGTCAAAGCTGAGTCAGGCCTGACCCAGACCTTGGATGTGAACCAAGAGCCGGGGAATGGTCCACTTCAGGGCTGCAGCAGGCAGTTCTGGCCTCCTTCACACTCACTACGCTTTAAATGCACCAGCTATACTCACTGGAGCTCTGGGTCTTGGTTTATCCCATGAGTTCCATGTGGGGACACCTTCTGTCCCATCTAATGCAAACCAAAACCAAAAACAGACAAACAAAAAAACAATTCACACTCCAGCAGCCAGCAGGCTCAGCAGTCCCCACCAACCCAGAAGTCAGGCTGGAATCATGCGTGTCTGGCATGTGACACTGTGGGACAGCTGGCTGGGGCTTGCCCTCCTTGTGGCATTATAGCTATGTCCCAGAGAGGAGAAGTGAGGAGAGCATCTGTAGACTATTCAGAACAGGTCTCCAGGCCACCCAGAATTGTTTGTACAACACTCTGCAGGCACCCATGTATGTACCATGCAACCCACCACTGCTGAGAGCGTCTTTGCTGCGGAGATTTTCATAGCTTCCAGAGATGCAGTGAAAAGTTCTTACTCCTGGGCCTGAGGACGAAAGCAGTGACCACTGTACAAAGTGGAGTGTTCTCTCCTACCGACCTGCTGCATCTTGAGAGTGCTGCATTCTGGGCATGCTGCATCCTGGGAGCAGCTCTGTAGCCAAATTGGCCGGCCTTAGCTGCAGCTAGCCCATTCCTGTTTTCTCTGGGACACCACCTTTGAACTCAGGCATCATTGATCCCTCCATCGGGACAATGACAGCTTGCTTTCTTGTCTTGGCAGACGGAGCTGTCTGCGTGGCTCCAGCATGCCCGCCCTGATGCCAGCAGGACAGGCGTATCCCAGGAAGTGGGAACTGGGCTAGAGGGCCTGGGGTCGGGGTGGTCTGCATGGCTGCTCGGGGAGATTCGTGGAGAGGCAGGTCCAGCTGCAGCTCAGGATTACCTTATGAACTGTCGGGACCTCGGGCTCAGGGGTGGCCCATGGAAGTCCCATTTGTGTGGCCACAGGGGACAGCACTGAGGCACTCTCCAAGCATCTGTTGTACCTGTCAGGAAGGAAGGCAGATCTGTACCTCTGCCTTTGGTCTGTCTGGAGATGCCAAAAATGTCTCTCACTACTCTGTGCTGATGGCTGCCATCTTTTAATGAGTTGAGTAGGTAAGGACTCACTATAGTGCCAGGGACATAGTAAATACCCAACAAATCTCACTGGGGCTTGATCCTGTGTGCTGGGAAGCATCTTAGGTGCTTTGGCTCCAAAGGACTGCACAACATCAACTCTTGGTTGAGCTGCCTGGTTCCAGGCTCCATTTTGTCACATATGCAAGGCAAGTTTCATCCGTGCCTTAGTTTCCTTGCAATGGGCAGAGTCACGGTATCTCCTCTCCTGGATTATATAAAGACTCAATGTGAAAACAATATTAATAAAACGGGTCAGCAAAATGGCTGAGGGGGTACAAGCCTGGTGAGCTGGGCTTGATCCCCAGGACCATACTATGGAAGGAAGAACTAAGGATCACACATTCTCCTCTAAAGTTTCTGTGCACTGTGTACGCACTGGAACTACAGGTGGTGGTGAGCCTCTATATTGGTGCTGGGAACAGAACTTGGGTCCCCTGCAAAGGCAGCAAGAGCTCTTAATCACTGAGCCATTTCTCTAGTCCATTTAAAAAAAAGAATTAAGAGTTGAAACCAATGCCTGGCACAGGGGTTCTAATGCCCTCTTGTGGACTCCGTGGGTACTGTGTTCACTTGGTGTACATATACACATAGGCAAGACACTCATACATATAAATATATCTTGAAGACCACAAAGGTCATGTGTGGTGGCATACACCTCTAACCCCAGATCTCTGTAAATTCAAGGCCAGCCTGGTCTATGTTACACAGGGAGGCTCTGTATTAACAAATAAAAACCCAGTACACAGCTCAATGCGGGAGCTCCCAGCCTTCCTTTTGCCCGTGTGTTATTCCTGCCTGGAATGTTCCTTCCCAGATTCTGTGTGGCTGACTTCCTGCAGGACTCTGCAGGACAGACTCTCCTGCAGATCTGTCTGTCTCTTTCCTCTGTGCCCTGCTGTCCATCTCTACCTCAATATTTTCTTTCTTGAACTTTTGTTGTCTGCCTGTGTAGGATGTGAGTTCTAGGGAAGCAAGGGTTTTGTCTGCTCTGATCATCCTTAGGCTCTCTATACCCAGCCAGGAGCCATGCCCACAGTAGGAGCTCAGTAAATGAGAGAAGGGTGGCTAATCCTCAGCACAGCCTCATGTTGGGGCTTTCTGTAATGTGCACTGAGGACACACGTGAACAAGATGCTCTAGGTTCCTGTGCTGGAAATCTTGCATCTTAGCAAATTTAAGACACCTCCTAGACAGAGCTGCTAGGTGTGGCTGGCCAGGCCATGCACTGCACGAAGGCTCTGGGGCAGTGAACACTTGAGGGTTGCACCAGAGTGGGGCCTGGAGTAGAACAGCAACAGTTTAGAGACCCTTTTGGTAATTAGCATGGTGCCATCTCAGGGATAGGTAGGTTGTGGGTCCTATGTTAGAAAGTTCATAGGGAAGGCTTTGTTGTGACCCCTGTGAAGGATCTCTGTGGGTATGGGCGCGGCATGCTAGAATAGGTCACCAGGCCCCACCTGGGATGCAAAAAAGCAGTTCTGGGGGAATTGGCAGGCTGCCCATGCAGTATACTTTCAATCTAAGCCTCTCCTTGTGCCCTGACTTTCCTCCAGGCCTTTCTCCAAGGGAAGATTTCTCTCTTCCTGTTATGTGTGACTGTCCTTGGAGCCAAAAAACCCTGCCATTTTGGGAAATTCAGCTAAACAAAATTAAAAATTCCATGTTGCAAAAAATCTCATCCCATCATGGAGGCGAGGAGGGCCACAGAATCCTCCCATGAGTACCCAGTCGCTCACATCTGTGGTATGCAATGTGCCCGAATTGCACATGGCTTTGGGGCAGGGCTACAACTATATTCTAAACGAGGTTAGACTAGGGAAGAGAGCTCCATTTTTTGTGGGTTTTGGAGACAGGATCCAATGTAGCCCAGGTTGGCTCCTAACTGGACATATAGTTGAGGATGACCTTGAACTTCTGATCTTTCTGCTTTCCCCTTTAAACTTCTGATTCTTTTGTCTCTGCCTCTGGAACGCCTCCTCACTGTGCCTATTTTATGTGATGCTGGGGCCTAGGGCTTTGTGCAAGCCAGATAAGCATTCTGTCAAATGAGTTATTATATCCCCAGCCTCTTACACATTATATTAAAGCAAGGTGTCACTATATAGCCCTGGCTGGCTTGGAACTCACTTTTATGACCTGGTTAGACAGGTGGGGCAAGGTTAGAGATCTGCTTGCCTCTGCTTCCTGAGAGCTGGACTGAATGTGTGTGCCACCACATCCACTCCCTCCTCCTAAATGGAGGTGTAGCCTAGGCTTTATGTGTGGGAGAGCACACAGCCACCTCTGTGAGACTCAGGACCAAGCTCCCCAAGACGACCTAGCTTTCCACCAGAACTTGGGCTTTGAGAAGATAAGAGGAGGCAGCCTTTCTAGAGTGAGTTCCCTAGTCTCTGATTGCATCTCCTGCCAACTGTCAACCATGATGCCCCATCTCTAAAATTCAACACACACATATGCACACGCACACACACACACAGAATAGCAGCAGCAGCAGCAACCAGACAAAGCAAAGGCGATTGGATTTGCTTACATTTTTTTAATGAAATAAGTCAGCCTCTAAGTATTGCTTTTACAGGTTTATGGAAATCAAGGATCTACATCATTCACACTTTGCACACCACTCACACTTCCAAAAATAGATTTCTAGCCAGAGACAGCATGGCTTTCTCCAGTGCAGTATCTCAGTTCTGTCAACCTGGAGAGGTTAAACCCTGCCTGGGCCCTGGCACAGCCCTCTTCAGAGTGACTCCCTGAAACTGTGATCCACAGTCTTGGGTCTGAAGTGTTCCCAGGCTTAAGGTCGCCTGGCACCACACGATGCTGACAGAGCAGCCTACGTATGAGTCCCTTTACCACTTCAGCTCTCCATGTCCTTCCCAGGGGTTAAGTGGGGGAGGCAGGTGCAGCTGGGGGTGAAGTGCAGAGAGGTGACATCTGGTTGGGTTCCTGTAAACATCCATCACAAAGGTGGCGAGTCACAAGCCAGATCCAGGACAGCGAAGAGCCAGCTGGCAGGCGAGGCCTTCGGAGGTCCTGGCAACTCCCCATCCTGGCACTGAGTCCTCACTTCTCCTGGCAGACGCCTGGGTTGGGGCAGGAACCCGGTTGTTGGCACGAGCAGGCCTAACCAAGAAGACAAAGGACAGTTATCACCAGGGCCATGGGACCTCAGGCTGGGCTGTCTCCTGCAGCTGGGGTGGGCGAGGAAGACTTGCTCCAACCCTTTGGTTCTAGACTCTCCAGAGCCCCATGCTCAGGCTGGGGAGACTTTTCCTCTACCTTCTTCATTCCTTATAAAAACAATTTCTTAATTTTTAAAAATGTATCTATCTTTCAAAAACTTTATCTGTTTTTTACTTTATGTGCATTGGTGTTTTGCCTGCATGGACGTTTGTGTGAGGGTGTTAGAGCTTGTAGTTACAGACAGATGTAAACTGATATATGGGGTGCTGTGAATTAAACCCAGGTACTCTGGAAGACCATTCAGTGCTCTTAACTGCAGAGCCATCTCTCCAGACCTTTAAGAATAACTTTTAATTCTTTGACAAGTTCATACACGTATATAATGTAGCAGGATATTTCCTCTCCTTTCCTCTTTCATACTGTCTTTCCTCTATTCCTCTTGCTTTCCACGTTAGCATCTCTTTTTACGGTGACTGAGTGTGACTGGGGTTGCCTGCATGGACATGATTGAGGAATCGTTTGCAGGAACTGACTAGCAGCTACACATCACTGAAGAAAATGAGTCCCACTCCACCAGCAGCCATTAGCCCACTAACCGTCACCAGTACCTTAGCTAGCACAAGGTCCGCTCGCACCTCAGTACCTTAGCTAGCACAAGGTCCGCTCGCGCCTCCTCCCCCAACCCATTTCCTATCATTTCCTGCTGGTTTTTGTTTTTGAGGCAGGGTCTCATGTAGGTAGCCCAGGATAGCCTTCAATTTCTGATTCTTCTGCCTCCACCTCACAAGTGCACTGCTAGAAAAGGAACTCAGGGTCGCTGGAGCCCATGCTGAGTGAGCATTCTAACAACTGAGCTACATCCCTAGCTCCCTGGGGCTTGTTTCCAGTTCTTATCAAGGAGTTTGCTTCATGTCTATGATTCTGGAGAACCATGGTACTTTTCCATGGTAAAGGAGGGCTGGCCAGGTGCTTAGAACGAGGAAAAAGATGCTATAGTCAGAGAAGGATCTCAGCCAAAAGGGAGATCAAGTGGGGGCAGGGAGTGGGCAGTGCCTCCCATCTCACTGGGAAAGCGCTGTGCTTACAGGAAGGCAGCCAGTCAACTTTGTGCCCCTACTTGGCTCTTCTCTCTATGACACAGCATCGCTTGTAAGGCCTGGCCCTACGTCAGGTTGTCTCCTCCAGTCTCCTCAATCCCACGTTTAGCTGTCATCAGCATCTCTGTAACAGTGAGGTACCCAAGTCCCCCTACTTTTAGCCCACCTCAGACTCTTCCTTCTACAAACAGCCCTGAGCATCATGAGGACTGATCTCTGTGAAACATGCGTGTGTCCTGCTAAATAACATTCAGGAGTGCGTGTGGTGATCATCGGTGTCACAGAGTTAGCAGTAGCTCTAGCCCCCAACCAGCAAAAGCTGGTAGCACCTCCAGTCCATCATGTCTGCTAAAACTGTCCCCACCTACTTCCGAGAGCCAATAAGCAGGCATAACCATGTCCACCAGGAACCGCACCTCTCCTCATTTTACAGGTTTCAAACAGAGGCTTAGGGAAGCAGGGGAGTTTCCTGCAGTTCCACAGGTAGTGCAGGCAGAGCTGGCACTGCACTGGGAACAAATGGGGACAATCTCAGTCAAGGTTGCCACTGCACCTGACACTCTTGTCATGCAACATGTCTCATCCTTCTGCCTACCTTCCCCAGCCCTGGGTACCCTGATCCCGAGACCTATGTCCTGTTTCCAGAGAATGACTGGCCAAGAGAGTTAATGACTTCCACAACAAGCTCTTCCCACCAGTGACTGCCAGGAAGGTAGTGTACTCACACCCTAGGCCCCTCACTGGTACCTGGGGTGACATCAAGGTACCCCATTCTGGCTCCTGGGGCTTCTGAGCAGGACTGAGCCCCAGACTACAGTAGTAGTCTGCTTAGTGCCCACCAGTCTATCTTGCTGGCCTCACTTCCCACTCTCCAGAGCATGGAGTTCCTGAGATCTCCTCCCAAATAAGCCCAAGGGCTCATGGCTATCTCCACCCTCCTTACCAGCCCATGAGTTGATATTGTTAAGTCTGTTGGACAGATAAAGACACCAAGGCCCAGAAAGCATAAGATACTCATTAAAAGATGCTCAGCTCAGAAGTACCGAAAGCTGCCTAGCTGTGGTGCCCTGGCCCTGTGTTTCCAGCACTAGGAAGCCAAGTTCAGAGAATGGCAGCTTAGAGGCCAGCCTGGGCTACAGGGTAAGACTGAGTTTGAGGCCAGGCTGGACCATTGAGTATGAGCCCACAAACAGAGCAAGTGTACTTCCGGTTCCTGTTCACATCCATGTTTTACATGCTTGGGCCCCATGCATGTTTACAAGCTAGAAGACAGGGCCAGGCACTGAGACAAGTTGTGAGCAACTTTAGCTTGAAGCAACCCTCTCAAAGATAGGACGAGGTATGAGCACCGCTGGAGATCCACACAGGGCTGCGCTGCACAGGAAGGGCACCCCACAGAAGACAAGGCATATCGTCTCCTGTGGTTCTCAACATGGCGGGGGTTGGAGCTATATGCTGAAGTTTCTCCCATCCTCTACCAGACTTATCTGCTGACGGCCAACTGGGAATACGCTCTACCACGTCAGGAACCTCCTCTGGTTCCCACTGACCCTCCCACAGACAGGCCCTCCACCCATCTGTCCCTCCCACCTGCCCACAGACCCTGTGGGAAGCAGGGGCTGTAGCTACATTGGGGCTTCCAGAAAGGCTTTCTGAGACTCTTGTCCCATCATACCAGAGCCTACTTATGGTCTCTCTTCCCTCCAACGAGCCTTGGGGAGACACAGTAGTCTTAGAAGCCTTCATGTTCAGAAGCCTGCAGCAGAATAATTCACTGAGATTCCCCCTCCTGGGTGTCCCAGCCCAGGGCAGGGATGGGACAGGGACCACTGAGGACGCCTCACTTCCGACCAGTCCTGTGACTGCACAGGAGTCCCAGAAGCTGCTGGCCTCACTGAGCCTTTTGTCCTCAGTAGGTGCTGCTGAGTCTGTTAGTGATAGCCAGTGATGCCAGGTGCCTGATAACTCAAGTTCCTTGCCTTTAAAGCTGTTTTGTTTTTTCTCTTAAAAGCCAATTTAAGGACTGGAGAGATGGTTCGGTGGTTAAGAGCATTTGCTACTCTTGCAGGGGACCCAGGTTCTGTTCCCAGAACCCACATGGTGGTTTAGAATTACCTATAACTCCAGTACCATAGAATCCAATGCCCTCTTCTGACCTCCATGGTCCCCTACATGCACATGGACTCACATAGGAACAGATGCATAATAAATAATTTTTTAAAGTTGACTTAAAGCAAACAACCATATCAAAAAATAATTCAGGGCCAGCAATGTGGCTTAGCTGATGTATGTACTTGCTACCAAGCCCGATTTCCTTAGTTTGATCCCAGGATCCACACGGTAGAAGGAAAAACCCAACTTTTACAAGTTTCTCTCTGACATCCACATGTGCACCATGGCATACCCATGCTCACCCCTGCATACATGAATAAACGTAAAAAAAATAAAAGGTGAAGGTGGTCGGTGGGAAGCAGAAGACAGCCTTCTCAGGGCACGGACTATGTTTCTCTTATAGACAACCTTCTAGAAACCCACGGCACACCCCACTTTCTCCACATACCCAAAATTGCCCAGTTCTGCAGACATCTGGGATCTCTGTGCTAAAGGCAGACTGTGTAGCATGAGGCCACCTCCCTGGCAGCTGCAAGGACAGAAGAGGAGAGAAGCTTCCAATCTCCACACGGGTCAGTCCTAGATGAGAGCTGGCGTCTCAGGCCTGGATTCCACCCCCACGCTGGCTATATGTGCTCATTACTGTGGGCCATCTAGAGTGTCTGCAGCTGCCCCGATTCCCTTCATTTGCCTGCCCAGGAGCTCCTGTGGCTGTCACACACCACCTGGACATTACGCATTCGGACAGGCTGAGTATCCCCTCTAGAACACCTGGCCCAGAGTGTTTTGGCTTCTACGCTATTGGAGTACAGTAATGAAACGCCTGGAGGGACTGAAGCAAGTCTAAAATAGATTTCATCCACCTGCCAGGGCATGACTATAGATGTCCGAGGACAGTGTTCACGAGACAGGTCTCCTTCTCCCGGGTATGTCCTGGGGTTCAGGTCACTAGGTTTGGCAGCAAGTGCTTTTACCTGCTGAGCCATCTCACAAGCCCCAACAATGTAGTTTTGTGCAACTTCTTTTTTTTCCTCTCTGAGACAGTAGCCAGGGCTGGACTAGAGTTCTGATTTCTGCCTCAGCCTCTCCAGTGCTAAAATCAGAGGTACTAGCCACTTCATCCGGCCCAATTCAAGAGTATTTTTATTGTTTTGATGTAGAGTCTTAATACAACTATTGGCTGGCCTCAAATTCATGATCTTCTTGCCTTTGTCATAACTATGAAAAAAAAAAACAGCACTTGTAATTTAAAAAAAAAATGTAATGGGGTAATGCCAAGGAAACAGTGAAGAGGACGCCTATAGCCAGAGAAAGAACAAAACAGGAAGGCTAGGGCACCGTGAGCCTGACTCCTCTGGTACCTCACAGGGATTCCTCCAGCCCAGCGCCTCACTTTGGAAATGCTGGGCAATTGTGGATGGCTCATAGCTGGGCGTCTAAGGTGAGTCATCAAACTGCCCCAAGCCTCAGTTTCCCTCAGTACCTAATGAAGCCTTCTAAGTGACCATCCAAAGGTGACACAGGGAAGCTTTGTGGGAGAGGCAACCAGTTCTAGCCTCTCAGCCAAGGTCCCTTCCAGGCAGGAAGCCTGGGGAGGAGGCCTTCCTTTATGACAGCTGCAAAGGCGTCGGCATCAGTTGACTCTCAGTGGGTACCAAGCATTGCCAACCCCAGTCTGCTTCACAGGAAGTCCATAGTGATACTCACTTCTGGTTACTGGCTCCAGAAGAACACGGAACCCCAATAAAGGGGGGGGGTTTCTGGGGTAAGGGTCCCTTGGTCTAACGCATCACATGGTGCTGCACTCATCATTAACAAGTTACCAAAACATCACTATCAACCCACTCAATCACTGTAAGCCCCCAGGCACGTTCCACTATTCCCAATTTACAGACAAGGAAACTGAGGCTTGGGGGAGGTGATGTCACTCATCCAAAGTGTTGGTAGAACTGGGGTTTAAACCCCAAATGTGTAGGACTACAAAAACTCTAGAAAACAATTTTAGAGGTCATGTGAAATGGCTAGAATAATCACACATCAATACCAAACATACAGATTGCTCTGCGGCTCTAGGTCAAGCCTCACTACTTCGCAGAGAAAGTTCTAGGTTGGTGCTAGGAACCTTCATCTGGTAGTACCAGCTCAATACACAGAGCAGGCCCAGCTCTCACCATTAGCTGACTTTACTACTTGGCCAGAAGTTAATGACTTTGGAGGGTGGTTTCCTTCTCATGGTGACATAGCATTCACTTAATAATAAATCCATGTAGTCTGGGGGTGCACCTCAGTAGTAGGATATGTGAGGCACTGGGCTGGATACTCAGAAACACCTAAAAAATGGTAAAATACAGTCTAGAGGGCCTGGGGCTATAGTTCAGTTGGCAGAGTGCTTTCCTAGTGCTCACGATGAGCTGGTTTCCATCCACCTACACTGGGCACTGTGGTACACATCTACACGCACAAAGCAGGTGCAGTGACCTACAGTGACTACAGCCCCAGCATTTGGGAGGTGGAAGCAGCAGGAGAGGAAGCCCAAGGCCACCGGAGGCTAGACAGGAAGTACAGGGCCAAAGTCCACATGAGAAAGCATGTGGCTTTTTTGTGGCTGCTGTTCTTTAGTTTGTTTGGATTTGTTGTGGTGGTTTGTTTTTCGAGACAGGGTTTCTCTGTATAGTCCTGGGTGACCTGGAAATCAACCTGTGTACCAGCCTGGCCTTGAATTCAGAGATTCTGCAGTTCTGAGGTTAAAGGTGTACTCAACTTTTGTTTTGTTTTTTTTTTAAACCAAGGAAGCACTAAAACAGGCATTATTTACCTTAAACTCTAAAAGGAAAAGCAGTAACTCAGCGGTGGAGAGACCTGGCTCACATCACTAAAGCTAACAGGACCAGCATGGTACAGGGGATGTTTGGCTTTCAGAATTCTGCACTGAGGACACACTCTCTTCCTGCCAAGATCACATCACCTGAATGGAATCCTGAGCTCAAATAGATACCAGACAACCCCAGGCAGAGATAGCCCACAAATGCCACACCAGCCACTTGCATACTGCCAATGTCACACCAAGACATAGACAGGCTGAACAGTTGGTCGAGAATAAAGAAAGCAGTGACCTTAAATCTAGTACTTTTATCATTAAAGGACATTCCTGGGACAGATAAAAAGATGTGACTAAAGCCATAGAGCAGAGTGCTCCCAGGTCCTGTCCCTGCCCACTTGCTGATTTCAGTCAGGCGTGGTGACACCCAACTGTAATCCAGTGCTTGGGAGATAAGAGCAGGAGGACCAGGAGTTCTAGGCCAGTCTTGGGTTATAGAAGACCCCATCTCAAAAAGACAATGACATTTTGCTGGCTTTGACAAGGACACTACAGATACCAAGTAGATCCTTGTTTTAGGAACATACAAACCAAAATATTCAGGAACAGAGGAACATCATGTCTGTAATGCACCCACAAATGGTTTCGAACACGACTGTCCACATGTGTATGTGAGTGTTCATGTGCATGCATAGGTGTGCTCAGAGAAGAATGTGAGCTTGCACTTAGCACATGAGCAGAAATACTGGCTGGCAGGCAGCCTCTGCTGAAGGGAGCACAGGCATTCTTTATAACAATGGTCATGGGAGGCTCTTCTGCTTCCTGGTGCCCACTGTGCTGTGCAGGAGACACAGCCACCTTATTTGGCTTTGGTCTCTGGGCCCCTCACTTTCCAGTCTTCAGTTTCCTTACTTGCAATGCTGAGTTAACTCAGCAGGCAGAAGGCAGGAGCAAGATCCTGAATTTAAGGCCAGTTGGAGCCACACAGTGAGATCCTGTCTCAAAAATAAAAATAAAAAGTCTGTGTCTTTCAGTGTGATTTTGATTTCCCACATGTAGCCGGTGTTCTCAGAAGTTCTAGGATGAAGGCAGCAGTAATATCTGACAGAAGCCCCATGTTTTTCATTCAGCTAAACAGGTCCCAGGGCTGAGAGGAGAACATGATATGGAGGCCCCACTTTTCTGACTGGAATCTCCAGGTATGAGGCCATTGGCATCTCAGCTGGCCTGGAGACTTCCTCTTCCCAAAGACCACTGAAACACTGTGATCAGGGGCCTTTCTACGTGTCTCTCGCGCCAGAGCAGGGCATTCCCCTGTCCCCACACCTCTAGACCATCTTGCCTTAGCCTCCTTCCTGTTGTTCTGCATCTTCCCTCACCCTGATCCAGGCTACCAGTAGGTCTCCCACAACTGGGATCTGAATATATGGGTGTCCCCAGGGAAGTAATGGGCATTCCAGTTGTCCAGTAGCATGCTCTGCTGGGTACATGCTGACAGTACAGGTTATAGTCTGACAAGGCAGGCTGAGAAAGCAGCCATAGTCCCCAGGTGAGCCATCTGAGGCCTGAGAGGAAGCCAGATCAAGGAATCGGTCACCCTTACACCACAGTCACACTGTACCAGGCCACACAGACTCTGACCAGAGATGGTGTCTCTTCTACAGTACCTCATATGCCAAGGGAGGTCCAGTAGGCACTCGCCACCTGTTATGACTCTAAAGTAATTAACCAGGCTAAGGTGCCTCTCTAACCTGTCAGTAACCCCCACTCCAACTCCGACACACATACATACCCCACTATGGTTCCCAGGCCATGAAGGAGCTCCATCCTCTACTCCCCCGGACCACAATGAACACTGTAGAAACTGCAGAGGCCACTTTCCAGAGCTCTAGAACCAGTGCCCTGGGGACTATGGGCATGAGAAAAAGTCTCTAGGGCCCAGATAGGCAGGAAGACAGAGGGGTGTGTGTGTGTGTGTGTGTGTGTGTGTACACCAATGGGCATGTTCTCTGAGCCCATTTTGTTAGTCTCTGGTCCTTTTGTTAGTCATGGGACATGAATATTAATACACAAGGCAGGTGAGGTCAGATGATTCGGGCTGCACCTACCTGTCTATAACAGTGGTTGATGTTCATGGACCAGTTACCATGCAGGGAGGTCCAACTTTCTGTCCTCTCAACAAGGCAGGTTTTCATTACCCCTGTTTTGTAAAAGAGGCCACCAACATGTGGAGTTAAATGGCATTCCAAAGACTGGCTATGCCTGCAATTTGAATCAAGAAAATCAGTTTAGAGTTACTGCTCTTAAACTTGACTGTACATTGGCTCTTCAAATAGGTGCTCAGTAAACATATCTTCTTCTTGCTGAGATTCCCCCAGACCCTACTGCCTTGTGTGTCCTCTGTTTGTGTCTCCTGGTCTGGCTTGTTAGAACACAGGTGCACATAAGCATGAGTGGGAATAAGCAGCCCTGGCCAGGGGCTCCTGTGTATGGAAAGGGCCAGGAGGCAAGGCTGGGTCACTTCACATCAGGTTGCTGCCAGTCATCCCTCCTGCATCCACTGGGCCTTGCCTTTCTGGCCCTGGGACTAAGGTCTTCTAGCTTGGATTGGGGGACAGGTAGTGTAGTGTGTGGTTTCATTAGTCTCCAGCCCTTGAAGGGGGACTTTCTATATCCCTTATCCTCCCTAGGGTCAGCCAAGAGTGTCTCAAAGAAATGCTTCTTGGTGATGCAGCTCACGCAGCATTTGTTGCGCAGCATGTCAAAGCATTTGGGCTCTGGGTTTGAGCTTAGACTATGCCAATGTTTTCAGTTGGAAGCAGGAATGTTTCTGCTGATATGGTAAGAAGATAAAATAAGACCTTTTCACCGAGTTATACTGCCTGAGAGTCTACTTGGCTCAAAGACAGAGATGTAACTTGGGATCACAGGGGCTGAGCCTAGACTCTGAGAGAAAAAGGAGGGCCAATGCTTATTGTATGACTACACATGAGAACATACAGAAGGCCTAGAAGCAGGACTGGTCTGTGGTCTCTACTCAGGTCTTTTCCAGTCACCTGTCACCTCTGGCTGGATAACTAACAGCGCCCCCACTGGCCTTCCTGCTCCTACACTTGTCCCTTGAGCTCATTCTGCTCACAGCTGCCAGACATCTGACAGAACATGAGCTGGACTGTCATGTCCTGCCTAGGACCGTCACTGGACACTAAACTGCTCTTGGCCATGCCATCTATGGCCCACCACTGACATCTTTTACAAGTTTGTATCTCTCGCCTCCCTTTGGCTGCTGAATAAACCACACCTTTCCTGACTCGGGGTATGGGTACTAACAATTCCCTCTACCCAGACTGCTTTGCTCCAGAGGTCTCTGTCTGGCTCCTTCTATAAATTCTGGCCTCGGCTCATATTTACCATCCCTTCAAAGAGGTCTTCCCTCACTCTCTAACTAAAGCAGCCTGTGCCTATTCTGCTCTTGTGGTCACTTCACACAGAGCATCTGCCAGAGGCCAGCTGCTGTACAAACAGCGAGCACAGCAACATAGCCTCTAAACTTCTCACAGCTCACCATGTGTCTAGGTGTCCACTGTGTTCCTCATGGAAGGCCTGAACGCCAGGTCCCATCTGCCTCTGCTCGCCGACTACTCAACAAATAGGTATTTGTTCCATGGGAGAACGGATGCCATGCTGGGAGGAAGGCCCTGCCTGGCACTTGGCCCCTGTGCTGATACTACTAAACTTACTAAAGAGCTCTTCAAAGACATCACTGCTTGTCCCCAAGTATGTCCCGCTTACTCTGCATTATTTCTACAACAGACAGACTATGTGTCCCCAAATTCCACTGTTGAAAGCCTGCAGTGACAGTGTCATGAGGGTGGAGCTCTCTAGTGGGATTAGTGCCCTTTGGAAAACTATCCTGTTTGAGCCATGGTATACTGGCACAGCGCCACAAACTAAGACACTCACTTATGGCAATGTTGGCAATCAGGTAACACAGGAGAGGAGGGGCAAATGCCTCCTTGGGGTGACATTAGTATCTATTATTGAAAAGGAGCCCCTGCCCACCAGCTCCATATGCTTCTTCATTGCCACTCAGACTCTATGGCCTGCCCAATCCTAGCATTCCCCAGCTGGGATGCCTGCCAGGGCTAGGCCTGCCCCATGACACCTCACTGGACCCAACAGCTTACCTGGCACAAACATTCTCTCAGACAGACCAGCTGTCCCCTCTCCCTTGTTGGGAGACTTTAGCCGGTCTTATTCCTCCTTCTCTAACATATAACAAAGCTTTTTGGCAGAAACCCAAAGGCAGGTCTTCGGTGCGACCACCCTGTGGTTCCTTCTGCTGACCCTAGGGTCCTGGGAGGCCTTGCAAATGCTGCAGACAAAGCCAGCACCAGCTCAGAACTGCCTGCCTGCTCCAGAGCAGCAGCCTAAGAAGCTGACAGCCTCTGCGGATCTAAGCTGCGGTACCAACAACCCAGGATCTCTGAAACCTGACTCCAAACACAGCAGCAGAAACACTGCCAAAAGGAAGCACTGCGTTGTTTGCTGAAGGTTTCCATTCTCACAGGCTTGGCCAGAAGCCCAAGTTTAACTAGTCCCTCAAGAGGCCATAGAACAAAAGTAACCAGTGCCCCTTATGACACCAGTCTATCCTTTCAGGACAAGTAAGCATTGCCCAAAACCCCAAGGTCACCAACAAGACAGGCTAAGACTTGGGGGAGGAGCTGATAGCTCCACCTCAAAAGGTTTTGGGTATAGAGCTTTTGCACAAGCCATGGGATAAATTGCATGATAACTCCAAATGTTCACGTAGCCCGAGTCCCTTTCCTTGGGGGAAGTCTCTCCAACAAACACTACTATTCCTAGCATCTGAGTTAGATCCAGAGGAGGTGGCCAGAGAAATCAAAGGCTTAGAGGAAGGATGAGTCTGCCCTGAGGACACCACCTTCTCCCTCCCTGCAATACAACCCCATCTCAAGGGCACTTACGGGCCTCTTCCTGGGGTCCCATCCCTGTCCAGATGGTGCCCCCAACCAGTGGCAGCGGCATGATACGGGCGGCTGGTCCAGGCCAAGAGTTGCGGATGGTGGAAGGCAAGTGGGAAACGGTAATCAAGACCTTATTCCAAATATCCATCGAAGACGTCGAGCTCTGAGTCGGCATCGTAAAGGCCAGAGCCAGGGTCTGAGAGAACACCGAGGTCCACCAGCGCCTGGTCCAAGTCCTCGGGCAGGAAGACGAGGCCCACATTGAGAACGATGTATTCCATGAGGAAGGCGTAGTAGAGGATCAGCACATTGACGAAGAACAGGCCCACGTAGAACATAGAGGGCAGCAGCGGTGGCTGCACGTACGAGACCAGGGGGCCCAGAGCGTCCAGATGGGCTGCGACCCGGGCGCCGGGCATGCAGGGGCGGGCGATGGGGGCGGCGGCCAGGCGATCCCAGCGACCTCAGCCGCTGCGGCGCCTGGGCGGCCGGCGAAGGGGCAACTTGGCCATCCAGGGGGCGCCCCGGGGCTCGGTGGCGGCAGCGCTGGGCCCCGGGTGGCCTCTGAAGACACTCCTTGACCCCCGAGATGCTCAGGGCCGAGTCACGGAGCCGCGGGATCGGGATGCCGGCCACACGGGCCGCTCGCCCCTCAGGGCTCCCCTAGAAGTGGCCCGCGGCTCGCTTGGTGCGCCGCGCTCGCGCGCCCTCGCCGCAGCTCAGAGTTGAAGCCGGGTCCCCGCTGCTGTCTCCCCAAGGCGCTCCTCAGGCCCCGTCGGCGCCCCCGCAGGCTCACTATCCATCGCTGCGGCCGCGGCGTCGCTCTGTTGCTTCCCAGCACCGCCTATCCAGAGACTGTTCGTTCATTGGCCAGTCGCATGCTCGCCCGCATTCATTGGCTAGCTCAGTGCTCCACGCTTATTGGCTCGAGCAGTCCGGGGACGGGTACTCCTTTGCTCCTCCCCATGGGAGGTGCTCCAGTCTCTAAATTGCTCCTCTGCAGTTGGCACTCCCTAGACTCTGCATCTAGAACTTAGGTATGGTGCGTCACCTTTTTGGAACTTAGTTTTCCCCCTATTAAATGATGCCAGGTAGAAAAGGAATGCTGGAAATTCCACTGAAAATCTTATATATTCCCAAAGGGCTTTTGTTTTTTTCTTTTTCACGGTATGGTAAGAAAAATCAATCATTGAGTGCCTTTGACAGCGGCATTATAGAGTTCCGTGGCACGTGGATGGAGAGCACCACAAGCAGGTCAGATCTTCTGCCAATATGGTTGCTTATTGTTTCCTTTTACGTTGCAGTCCATGTTTAAAAAAAAAAACCAATAATGCTAAGTATATATATCTGCTCAGAGTTCTCTGTTCACAGAACATCCCTGTGCTTCGTTAGGAGAACGTTTGCTCAAGGTGTCTTCCATCCGGGTTTAAACAGCCAGAGATCAAAACCAAGGTCTTGTGTGTGCAAGATGTAGGCAAGATGTAGCACTACCTCTGAGCTACATTCTCAGCTTTTGAAAAAAATATCAAAACCCCCAAATCCCACAAAACCAGCCTCTGGCTGGCCTGAAATTGGCTATAGACCAGGCTGCTCCAGACCTCATAGAGTTCCATTGCCTCTGTCTCCTGAGTGCTGGGATTAAAACTTATCCTCAACTCTTAAAAAGACCTTTAATCTAAGGTCATACTTAACTTTATAGGAGCTGGACAAGGCAATATAGTATGTTCCCTTTTCACAGATGAGGAAACCAAATCCCATAGAAATAGATTCTTGAAGCTGCTGAATCTGGGTCATTTTTTTGGAGGTTAGACCTGTTCTTCTTCTCTCATGACTCACTTGGGAAACCATTAGCTTTATGCTGGCCTCCATTTCTCTAATTCTTGGAAGCAATGCAAACCATCATTTATTCACTCTATCAATATTCATTTAAAAACCTGCTGTGTTGTTCTGGGCCCTGGAGAGAACATTGGTTGACTAATTCTTTTCTTAGGACTGTGGGCTGCCACAGAGTTATTAGCTATGAGCTGTAGAGATGGTAAATGAGCAGACGTGAGGCACAAAGTCTTGCATTCCACAGAGGTCCCCACTTCCAATCCAGGAAGGAAATCCAGGTGTGTGTGACCTCACATGGAGAGCTTAGAGTTCCTTCCTTTCTTACTGAATTAGTTGGGAAATGGCATGGATTTTAGATGACAACCAGAAGAAACCTCTGAAAGTACATTGTGGTTAGCTTTACATCTGTGTTTACATTGCTGCTTACATCTTTACAAAATGTTTTAAGACTAAAGTGCAAAGGAAAAGTTTTTAAGGAAAAACAAAGATGTTACTGATTGGATTTGTCAACAGAAGCAAGCAAGGATACCTGGGCTTGAATCCTGCCTCTGTCACATGTTGAGTGCCTGACTTCTCTGTGACTCAGTTTCCTGGATTGTAAAATAAGATTAATAACAGCATCTACCTCATAGGTTCGTGAGAATTAAATAACCAATCACTTAAGATAGTGACAAATGATATGTACCACTCAATGTTTTTTTATTTTTATTTAATTCTTATTATTGCGATATTGAAGGTCGAATCCATAACACATAAGCCACATTCCCAGCCTTTTAAATTTTTTAAAGAGTTAGGCCCATCAAAATGGCTCAACTGTTAAGCAAAGATGCTGCCAAGACTGAAGATCTGACTTCAATTCTCAGAACCCAAATAGTGCAAGGCGAGAACCTACTTTCCAAAGTTATACTGACTCTACAAGTGAGTGTGTGTGCGCGCGCGCACGGACACAAACACACACACACACACACACACACGTAATATTTTTTAAGAGAACTAAACCTCGCCAAATTGCCAGTGGTCTCCAATTTTAGCTGGGGTTTCAAGACACACTCTTTTATTTCTAACACAAAGCTAACAGTAAGGTACGGATAGTCTTACTCAAATTTCAGGAAACTGTTCCCGCCCACCCTAACAGTACCCCGCCTTCTCCCTTCCTCTTGTCCCGCCTCTTCTCGACGGTCGCGCGAGTCATGCCGGTCCTTGTAGTCCATTCACAGAGTCCTATCGGCAAGAGCCTCGCTCGAGAACTACATTTCCCAGAGTTCCTCGCGACGGCAGCCGTAAAGCGCGGCGGTCGAACGGCCGGTTCCGGCTGAATGTCAGTGCGGGGCTGTGGGCTGGGGAGCAAGGTGCTTGGCGGTCTCTCCACCGCTCCCACCGCCACCGGCTGGGCTTGAGATGTCGCCGCGGACGCCGGGCCGCTGGGCGGATCGGACATGAAACCGTGAGGCAGGCGACGGGGGCTGGTCTGCGGACATGTTTGGCCGCTCACGGAGCTGGGTAGGCGGGGGCCACGGCAAGTCTTCCCGCAACATCCACTCCTTGGACCACCTGAAGTGAGTGTGCGGGGCGCGTGGCGGGGAGGCCGCGGGGCCGTGCGCGGACGCCCAGACGCGGGCTTGGCTTGCGGGGCGCGGAGGTACGAGGAGGACAGGGACGCCGCGGGAGGGTAGTATGTTGGTTATCCGCAAGGCTTTGGAGTCAGGGCACCTGACTTCGAACCCTGACCCTGTCGCTTCTGGCCCTGTGACCTTGGACAAGTCGCGTGATTTTTCAGTCTCCAGACACCTAACCTGAAAAGTAAGGGCATCGTTGAGTTTTCGGTTTGTGGACTGGAGTTGTCTTGATAGGGGACGAACAGTGATCACTGGGCTTCTTGGGGTGGCACTTCTTGGACTGCATCGTTTAGATGCCAGAGGCCCGGTTATTGGCTAGATCTGGATTCGAATTTAGTTAACAGTACACATTTAGGCTTCAGTTTCCTTCACTGTAAAACGAATGGAGTGACAGTACTACTTTTTGTGGTTATTTTTAGGATTGGTTGGATAAAAGAATGAACAAAACGCACAGAACATGTACAAGTGCTCTAAAAAGAACAGTGATTAAAGGAACACAAGTATTTCAGAAGAAAATCTAGAGGGATAGTCAGCAGTAGCACGTTTAGAGAGGTCAGGAGGTTTACAGAGTCCTGGGGAAGCAGGAAAGTACACAGATGAGGCTAGCTTTGGAGTTAGACCTGTGCTCAAATCCTGACTCAGCCACGTAATGACTGAGTAGCTTTGGTCACATTTTACCTCTCTGTCCTTCCAATTTGCCATCACCAGCTAGGAACTATGAACTGTACAAGAATTGGGTGATGTTAAGCATGTGAAGTGATTGATCCAGGATTGCTATACGGTGGAGTGGCTAAGAGGTGGCAAGCCTTCCCAGCACACTCCGGTTCCTGTCTGTCTCTAGGTTCCATTCATTATACCCCGCTGTCTTCTGTGTCTCTGCTTACTCTCACTTCCTTTCTAGCTTTTGTTAAACTAACACTTCCAAGACGGGAAGCTGCATGGTTTCTTTGCAGTTGTATTTCCAGAGGATTGGAGGGGATGGCAGAGAGAGAGGGAGAGAGAGGGAGAGAGAGGGAGAGAGAGGGAGAGAGAGGGAGAGAGAGGGAGAGAGAGGGGGAGAGAGAGAGAGAGAGAGAGAGAGAGAGAGAGAGAGAGAGAGAGAGAGAGATAGAGAGAGAGAGAACAGAGACCTTAGAGAAAGGAGAGGCTCCAGGGAGAGAACTGGAGGTGGAGGTGCCAAGAGGGTGAAGAAAGCAGTTTTCAAAGGGGACCCCAGAAGCTTTGTAATGCTAAGTACAGGAATGGGGATGGGAGGATGGTGGGATAACAACAGAAAGGAAGACAAGGGTCCCTAGAAAGGATTGGTGGGCTAAAACTTGGATGGGGCTTCCCCTTTGATGTTGGGGTATAGAATGACTTCTATCTTTGGAGCAAGGATGTAGTGATTGTTTGTGAATCTCCAAGTGTGGAGAACTGGATGGTTTGGGGGTGGAGAGGAAAGAGGTAGAAGGCAAGAATGGGGCTTGGTAGCAATTCAGAAATCTTAACCGGGATGGCAGATGGCCCAGAAGGGAGTGGGGTGTGGGTGAGTGGCTGAAGGATTTGAAGAATGTGTGGGCAGATTTGGCTGTGAAGGGGAGGGTGATTGTCCTGAGGGGTTGGGCCTCTCACTTAACTTGGGACTGTAGCCCCTTTATGTTCCATTATTGTGTTACTTTGCCTTGTTAAGGATTCCCTGTTTCTTTTAGTCATCACAAGTCTGTGAGTGTGATTGTGTCCTACATAGATAGACTTAGGGGCTAAGATTCAGGTAGCTTAAGGCAAGTCTCAACTCTAGTTTCTTTGTTATAATGTCTTCCTGGATAAAACTTGTCAGTTTGAGGAAACTTTTGACTGGGCTGCATGTGATAGCCAATGGGACATCTTTGCTGGCCAACGAGTAGACACCTGGGGCCTCAAGTTCCTTTCCAATATCCTGGGAATGACTCGGGTTCATTCTCCTGGGAACAAGAGCTTGCCTGCCTTAATTCAGGCGGATCTGTTTAATCCCTTTCACAGCTTCAGGAATCTGGTATTGATTAGCATGGGGCTTAGAAGGTCCAAGGTGACTTGGAAAAGGGCACCACAGGCATCCAGTGCCTACCCCAGGGCTTGTGCTGTCCTTCATCTGCATTCTGAGTACAAACTCCTGGGGGAGGCTGCTAGCTGCTGCTAGGAGACCACAGTGGAGTCAGGACTCTTCAGTGTGTCAAATATAGGGACTGTAGCAGTCCCAGGGGTCTGTAGAATCCCTTTATAGAAACTTTCTGGAGGAGGCAACACTATATCAGAGATTCCCCCAAATGGGAAAGTGTCATCAGATGGCACAGCCACTTTAGGGGCACCATAGTCAGGTTTGTGGCAGATCCGGGTGGAGCTCTTAGCTACGGTAAGCAAGGCTGTGAGGAGAGAGAGGCTTTATTTAACATGTAGGACAATGAACACTTAAAGTTGGTGGAGATCTAGGGTGGGAGGCTGGGGAGCAGAGTGTGGGGTTTTCAGTACTGAAACCAGGAAAGTCTTAAAAGTATACCAGAACAGGTCACCTTCCTAGTTATTAAGTGACCAGGCCCAAATCCTTTAAAACAAAACCAAGCCAAAGAGCACATGCTCTTGCTATAGCCCAGGCTGGTCTAGAATTCATGCTCTCTCTAGATCAGGGGGATTCTAGGATGCATCCATCACATTGCTGCTCTCGGATACATTCTTAGCACAGTCTTGGTGGAATAAGAAGTTAAGATCTTAAGAAAACTGAGAGTAGGGCTCTTTAGTTGTTGATTTTATATATATTTTTTTCCTGCAGGATCACAGGGGTAGAAAGGGGAACGAATCAGTCTTTCTCTGCTCCTGAGTGCTGGGATTACAGACATACAGCACTGTGTCACCACGCCCAACCCCTATTTATAAAGCATTCTTTCCTTCACAGCACTTCCATCTTACAAACTGGAAAGAGACATTCCTGTTACACAGGGTTTTACTTTTGCTAAATAGTGAAAAGCTGTACTTGAGTTATTTACCTACCAAGTTTGGTCAGTCATTTAGTTGGAGGCAGATGGAACAGTCAGGTTGTTATTCATGACACATCATTGATGGTCTGTTGCCCAAACTAGAGACAAGGCTGTGACACTAACTGACAAATGTCTACCCTAAGCAGAATCTCTACTTATAGAGTCCTGTGATGGTTACTGAAATGTCATTTGGAAAGGGGGACCGTGAGCCCACAAACTGATAGAACCTTAGTTGTTACATTGTTGTCTCAATTCTAGTCACTTAATGGTGTCAATCAAGATTCTTGGTTCAAGTGACAGATCCTGATAATTTGCCTTCTGAGTTAGTGGAGTCTATTGAATAGCTCTTGTAACTGTATGGTGTTAGCTACACTATAGCCAAGAGCAGGTGCTTAGTTAGATGTAGCTGTCAGGAATCTGCTCTCCTTCCTTCTGGTCTCATTCTTGGCAGGCTCTGGGCATCACTGTGTCAGCTTAACCATGCAAATGTGAATGAAGCTCCTTTTCTCTGTAAAACTTGTGTTTCTCTCATCCATGCTTTGTCACCCTACTCATTCAGTCCCCATTACCATCTCCTTTGCTCAGTGTCGCCAGAGTTCCAGAAGGTCCCTTTCAACCTGGGGCTCAGGCCATCTCTGAACTAAGCCCCAGAATGCATGTTCTCATTGTTCATGCTTTGCTCACTGGCCTTGCCTGCACGCTCACTCCCAGGGGTTGCAGATCTCAGTTGCCAGGTCAGCAGGCATCCTATATAAAGGCTAAATTCTTGTTGATCTCAAAGTATTTCAGACTCTGCCATTACCATTGAACCTGAGAGTACAGGCACAAGACTGTTCCTAGTGAGCAAACCCCTCCAAATGCAGACTTGCAGGACCTAAGAGATGAGTAGTTATTTTCAGGTTAGTAGGGTAGCAGGGATGGGTTAGAGTGGAGGGCTCAGGCTTAATGTCTCAGGCTTAGGAGGCTGCCTTGAGAGAGCCTCCTGAAAGGTTGGGTGAATAGCTCATCTGTCAGAGCTCCAGTTGTTCAGTGAGGCCTAGGATCCTAAGGACCAAGGCCAGATCCCACTGGGCCTTAGGAGCCACGCTAGAGAACTGAGACTTTATGCTTCAGAGTAAGGACCCTTTATCATCAAGGAAAGTAAACAGTTGGAGAGGGTAAAGGAGGGCCAACCTAAAAAGGGGCAGCCACATACCACAGCAGCCATGCCTGGTAAGTTACTGTGGCACCTACTGGAATCCAAGCTTGTTGCCGTGGTGGCCCTTCTGTCCGTCTGCAGTACGTATCTACCTGCCATCTATCTGCACTCTTGTTCTCCACTACAGCTCTCCCCTCCTTTTCTTCCCAACCTATCCAGATACCTAGTTCTACCCTTAAATTACTGCTGCTTTTATGCAAAGTGCCTCGAGGTTTTAAGCAGTGAGATTCTCATGCTTTTATGTACTGTCTAATCCTTTCTGGGAATGGATTAGCTACCAGGTCTTGTAGATTCTCCAGGCTTCATTCTGATCTTGAGTTAGATTCCCAGGGAGCTGGCCAGGTTTCCACAGGCTTGTCCTTTGTCCTAAGACAGTGTCTTAGTTTGTATACATCTGCTTGTCTTTCTTCATGAGCACATATGCTTCATGAAGGCAGGAATCTGTGGTTTGTTCAGTTGGAGATTGTCTAGTACATGTCCAGAGCCAGACACAATAAGTAGTCAGCAAGTACAGATCAAAAGGTGAACCAGAGAGGCCATTCTTTTCTAATAGAGCCTATGCAAGAGCTGTGGCCTTTTCTAGGGCAAATGGCCCTTCCTACACCCCTGCCTTGTTTCCTAGGCCCAGTTCCACTCTCTGGCCTGGTTTGATGTCTTTGGGGTGATTCACCAGAAGCACACTGTTAACACGGTCCTCTAACTCTCTGATCTGATCCACCTTGTATGGAGTACCACCTGGTTCTGTTGTCCAGAATACTGGACACTGACCAGATGAGTTCAGGGTCCAGAATGGGACTTTCTGGGGGCTGTCTTGAGGATCTCAGCTGCTGAGTAGGCCAAACAGACACAGTGTCCCCAGCTTCTTTCTCATACCTAAGGCCTTATGATTTGGAGATGAGTGTAATTTGGGGGTAAATTTCCAGCTCTGTCATGCTATGTACACTTTCTCCCAGTCCAGTTTGTGGACAAGTTTCTAGATTTTCTAATAGGAACTTCCCAGGAGCATGCAGAGTACAAGTCATCAGACTCATAGCCAGCCTCAGAAACTGCCTACTAAAGAGAGCTTAGGCCCTAGGTCTTGAGCTTCTTTCTCTAAAATGGACATAAGATTGATTGTCAACACAGGCTTTTGTTAACTGCTGTGGTTTGACTTGTGAAATAGACTCTTGGGAAAGCAAGGTCTGGGGAGGAGGTGGATTTGTTTGCATTTGTAGTCCTTGGCAATGAAGCTCTGGTGCACTGGTTATACACTGGCAGAAGGCTATAGGTTTTCAGTGTAGGCTTTGCAAGCTTGCCAATGTGTAGGAGTCTGATACTGAGATTCCACATCTGCTGGGTTCTTTTGGGCATTGATGACCTTCTTACCATCGATCGGATACTGTCTTCATGCTTCTCTTGTTTTTCTTACTCCTGAATATCTTTACTCTTTGGCATTTGCACGCATGTATGCTGTGCATCTTGAGTGTATTCACTCCTGAGTTCTTCCTCCCACATGCCCTCCTCCCCAACACATCCCCTCCCACCTTGGTGTTCTTTCCTTTCCTTTGTAACCTACTGAAGCCGGTTTGTACTGCCTGCTGGAGGTGCAGGTGACCAGAAGAGCATTTCATAGTACCTCCATCCTCCAGGATGTTCCCTGAGCATTGGAGGGAGTTCATGGCACATGGGTGTTTTTTGTTTTGTTTTGTTTTGTTTTGTTTTGTTTTGTTTTGTTTTTTTCTGTATTTGTTCCTGTTGGGCCCTCATAAGTCCATGCAAATGCATTGCTTATAAAAATATTGTTTCTATTTACTTTATTTATTGAGGTTTTCCTTTTTCTTGTTTTGTTTTTTTTGTTCTGTTTTTGTTTTGTTTTCTTTTGTTTTTTTTTGATAGGATCTTGTGTCCAGGCTGACCCCAAACTTGCTATGTAGCTGAGGATGGCCTTGAACTTCTGATCTTCTCATATCCATCTCCTAAGTGCTGTGACTGCAGGTGTGCAGCATGGCTATGTTTTATGTTTTATGCTGAGACTGAGCCGAAGGCTTTGTGCATAGCAGGCAGACACCCTGCCAACTGAGCTACAGACCCAAGCATTGCTTACATTTTTCTATAGTAGACTGGGATCCAATTTTCTGATTTTGATCATGGCTCTACCCATGTGGTGTGAGATCTCTGGGCTCCTCTCTCAGCTCCCCAGAGGACTAACTCCAGAATTGTGGACAGAGCTTGCAATAGCAAACATACTTGTCTTTTGAATGATAAGATCAAATGTATATACAGTTCAGTGGAAAAAATCATTGTAGCGGTTGTTATCTTCATAAGAACTGATCTTCATTTGCTGTAGTTAAAGCACAGAGTTTGGTTTGGTCTTCTGAAGCTGAAATAGAGAGGGCTCAGCTTGCACATGAAGTCTTCGCAACTTCCATGTTCATCTAAGAGTAGGAAACCTTAATGCTCCTGGAAGGTGTAAGAGACATTGCTATGGGCATTCTTTTCATTAGATATTCATAAGTAGTCGTCGATAGCAAACATGTTTTTATTTCAGTGTCAAGTGGGGGAAATGTCATTAAATGGACTTACCATGAATCCCAACTATGTAAGTAGAAGAAAATTCCAAGTAGTAGTCAGCTCTGGACAGCAGAGCAGCAGCCAGTCTCATCTTCTCTTTTCCTGTTGTCAGAGTTTTCAGTCTCTCTAATATGCATTTTACATTTTTAAATAGGAAGTTATTAAGCTTAGCATCTCTAAAGTACTTTAATGACCTTAAATTACTTTTGAGTTTCTCTCAAAACTCAGGAATGAGAGATCCAGCTAGCTTCTCAGATACTCATAGGTAAACATATTTTGAGTGTCTCCTCCTAAAACATTGTCCAAAGCAGAGTGCTAGGCCCTGCAGAGACAAAAAGATGGGCAAGGTACAAATGTCACCATCACAGAGCTTGAGCACTTGAAATCCAGTGGACATGTCTGTGTATCCACAGCAGACTTGTGGACTGTGGACATGCTGGACAATACTGTATACACTATCCCAAGAAGCTTCTGGAGCTCAGCTGTGTGGCTCAGTGGTGAAGTGTGTGAAGGATGTGTGTAACATCCTGAGTATGATTGAGGACAAGTGAGAAGTGAGGGGAGGAGGAAGGAGAAGCAGCTACCTGGGTGTGTCTCTAATAAAAGACAATGTCCAGCTGTTGTGAAGATGTCAGCTTCACTCTCCAAAGCTAGCTAGGACTTAGGGCAGTACCAATGGGAATCTTAGCAGCATTTTTGTATAAATTGGAGCTATTTTAAAATATTTGTGGAAATGAGAAGGTTGAAAACGACCAATATAATATTGACAGATGGAAGCCAATAAGTTGGAGGGCTACAATGCCATGTAACAATATATCATGACGCTGCAGTGATAGAGAACATGAGACCAACACCGGGTAGACAGATTGATCAGAGTAACCGCAGAGGCTCACATATGTGGTCACCTGACTAACGAGAAAGGTGGCCCTGGAGTGAGCAGAGAAATGAAGACCTCGTAAGTGACAATGGGCCAGCCAGGTTATACATTAGTGTGGGCTGGTACCTGATACTACCAAGAAAACAGGACCCTTTATAACTTAACGTAAGCAAGGATCTCTTTAGGTCTTTATGCCGAGAGCTGTTTAGAGGTTGACAGTATGGCTCAGTGGGTTAGGTACTTGCTGCCTAGCCTTATGACCTGTGTTTGAACCTTGGGACTCATATGGTGGAAAGAGAATCAACTAACTCCCTAAAGTTGTTCTCTGAGTTCTACACACGTTATGACATATGTGCACCCATGCACGTGCACACAAACAAACAAACAAAATAATGTTTCAGCGTGCTCTCTGAAGGAAAGATTAGTAAGTCTGACTAATAAAATGAAGAGGGCTGTGAGGTAGCTCAGTGGGGACAAGCACTTGCTGTGCTAGCCTGACGACCTGAATTCAATCCCTAAACCCAGTGTGGAGGAGAGAACTGATCTTGCAAGTTATCTCTGACCTCCACATGTGTATTATGTTATATGTGTGCTTGCTCCCCAACCCCCGTCTCTCTCTCTCTCTCTCTCTCTCTCTCTCTCTCTCTCTCTCTCTCTTTCTCTCTCTCTCTTTCTCTCTCTCTCTTTCTCTCTCTCTCTCTCTCTCTCACACACACACACACACAAATAAAATAATTGTAAAGCCTATTATAACGATAAGGAAAAGGCAGGCCAGTATGGGGAGCAAATGTATCCCTGTATGAATGAGCATTTACCACATAAGCATGGTCATGTCAGGACCCCAGTAACTCAAACCAATGGAAATGGCAAGTCTTTCCTTGAGTCAAGCTTAGGAGAATGGCAAGGCTGGAATTCAGATACTGACAGTGTATGCAGAAAGTATACATTTACTGTACTGCCAGATAACTGTAGCCTGAGACTGCTGCCCTACAGAGATCCTCTACCAAGATTAGCTAACCTGCTTCCTCATTCAGCTCTATGATGCCTGGTTGCTGGTGTGGCTCCAGCATGCCCTGGCAACCTAATCCTGGCTTTGCTGTACATACATCTGTTGTTTCTTCATTCCTGGTTGCTCTAGTAAAGTCAGTCTCAAATCTGTGGTCACAGCACCATGGTTGGGGAAAACAAGCTAGAATATTGATTATCCAGTAAAGGATTTATATAGAGAATAAATAAGGTAAAGGATTTATATATAGGATAAATAAAGAGTTGTATTAACAAGTAAAAGTCACCAAGAATAATAAAGTGGACAAAAGTCTTGTAATTGGTCCTGCCCTAAAGGGATGCAAATTTTCCATTACTGTATGAGAGAGGGCACTGTCTAACCTTGGTCTTCCTGAGGTAAAACCCCCACAGGACACCATGAAAGCCTACAGAACTGCCCCACCAAAAAAGGCTGGGGACAAGTATTGGAGAGGCTGTGAGCTCACGTGGACTCTGAGCGTGCCTCCCAGCCATGGGGCTGGCAAGGACTGGCTGTACCTAAGCCCCATGTGCTGCCTTGACCTGTTCAGTGCTAACACTCGGCACATCCTGTGGCTGGGTGAGTCTGACAGTCGTATGAAGCCTTCACTTGGTACCAGGTTCATGGAAGTCCTTAGGATCTTCTGACTACTCTGTTATTCATATCTGAAAAAGCCTTCTAATAGGATGTTTTTCTTTTTCTTTTTGCTTTCTTTTGCGATTATACTTTAATCACATTTCTCCCTTCCCTTTCCTCCCTCCAAGTCCTTCCATATCTTTCTCCCCTTCCAATCCATGGCTTCTTTTCACTAATTGTTATTACATGTGTATATGTAGATGTGTGTGTTATTACTAAATATAATGTGTTCAATCTGTGTAATGTTACTTGTATGTGTGTTTTCAGAAATGTTTGACAGTAGACAACTGCCAAAGTGTGCTCTTCTCTGGAGGGAGACTACCTCTCTCTGCTGCTTCTGGTTTTCCTTAGTTGCCTATAGTTCTTTGTGCAGGCTTGAAGCCTCGTGGGCTTTTCTCCATCCGGTTCATTGGTGCCATCCTTGTTCAGAACGTGTTTGGGCAGTCATGTTGGTGAAACTTTATTGGGTGTAGCTTCTGATGTTGCTAGGAGACACAGTTTCACAGCAAACACCCAGGTCCTCTTGGCCCTTATGTTCTTCCCATCCCATCTTCTACAATGTTCACTGCGCCTTAGGTGTAGGAGTGTTTTGTTGATGTGTCTGTTAGGACTGAGCTTTACAACTCTGAATATTTTGATTGGTTTCGACTTTCTGTAATGGTCTCCTCTGTTGCAAAGAGACATTTTCTTTTCTTTGTTTCTTCTTCTTCTTCTTTTTTTTTTTTTTTTTTTTTT
>NW_021604753.1:3614245-3652614 GCF_004785775.1 Grammomys surdaster | reverse complement strand
CTGTCCTGGAACTCACTCTGTAGACCAGGCTGGCCTCAAACTCAGAAATCCACCTGCCTCTGCCTCCCAAGTGCTGGGATTAAAGGTGTGCACCACCACCACCCGGCGAGACATTTTCTTGATGAGGCCTGTAAACCACACTTATCTGTGGGTGTAAGGACAAATGTTTATAGATTGTTGTTAGGAATTATGCTGGTTTAATAACTTAGTGACTATAGAGTCTCCAATAACCATGACTTTGCTAGCACTGATTAGTTAGCTAGGTTTCCAGCACCAGGCCTGGTCTCCCTCTTGTTCAACAGCTTTTGAGTCCAATTGGAGAGCTGTTGGTTACCACCAAGGTATATGTGCTGCAACTGGACCCTTAGGGTTATCATGGCATGCTGGCTGTTGATGTGGTTCATAGGTGTCATAGCTTGTAGGACTCTTGGTTGCCTCCCTCCCTCCTTTGCCTTCTGATACCATGAAAGCTAGTTCTCAGGGAGAGGGTGTCCAGGTCAGTTCCAGCTGGGGGTTTGGACACTGTTTCTGAAGGGCATGGTGTCTTCAGCAGTAGGAACTTGCCTTCCTGTAAGTAACCAAGGGCAGCAGCAATAGGGTGTGTGTTTTGGGAATCTCTTAGACAGTCCTAGCCAACAACTCAAAACAGGGCTTCACATGTCTGAGATTAGAGTGTTTACTAGGTGATCATTGCTTCATTGGGGGTGCACCATCAGCCCAGGTGAGAAAATTTCCCTAATAGGACTTTAGAGTGCAATTACATCATGAAGGAAGCCATCCTAACTAGCACTTTAGTAGCCTCTCCCCCTTTCTACTCCTCCTTCCTTCTTAGACAGGACAAGGTCTCATTATATAACCCTGGCTGGCCTGGAACTCATCTTCCTCTGCCTCCTGAATGTTGAGATTTCTTTTAAATTTTTGAAAGAAGGTATCACTATGTAGTACATCTAGGTTGGCCTTGGACTCAGTCAAAGTCATCCTCCTGTCTCTGCCTCCCTAGTGCTGGGCTTACAGGTGTGCATACTGTACCCAGCTTAGTTTTGTCTCATTTTACTTACTTGCTCTTCCCAGTGCCACCAGAAGGACAGGTACTCCCATTTTACAGGGGAGGTCATCAAGGTACAAAGAGAAGAAGTAGCCTGCTCGGATCACCAAGTTGTTAGTGATGGAGATATCCAGACCTAGATGTGCTAATGCGGGCATCTGTAATAGACTACGTACTCTACTGCCTTTCCAGAAGTGACCCACAAGCTCACTTCCTGCTCTAAGTGCCTTGTACCTTTCTCACCTCAGTTTTCCCCTCTAGGTCCTTTTTCCCTGACTGTCTGGGACCAGCCTGCTATCACCTTCTAAAGTCTATGGAATTGTACAATCTAACAAGGATGTTCATAACAACCCCCAACATGATGCCCACAGTATAACAGTAGCAGCTAAGACTGCTTGTGTGTGGTGCACCATGTGTGCCAGGCACCACACTTAGCTGTTTGTATCACCATATTTAATCAAACAACCCTGTGAAAAGTCCTCTGTGGTTACTACTGTGGTCACTTCTGTGTTTAGACAGAGAGAGGTGAGTCAAATGCTTGTCCCAGAATACAGTTAGGAGATGCCAGTACCAGGGTCAAACCCAACACTGTTGGATTCCAAGGCCTGATGAGCTCTTTTGTTGTGGTGGTTTTGGTTTTAGTTTGTTTGTTTGTTAAGACAGGACATTTCCTCTATGTAGCCCTGGCTGTCCTGGAACTTACTATGTAGACCAAGCTGTCCTAGAACTCACAGAGATCTACCTGCCTCTGCTTCCAAGTGCTGGGATTAAAGGCATGCGCCACCACTGCCCAGCCTGACAAGCTCTTATAGCTCTGTGCTGTTTCTTAAACCCTTACTTGTATAGTATACTCCAGTGCGTATGAGTAGAGGCTGTCCTCTGCTTCATTCAGTGTTTATATGGCACTTGTTATGTACCAGATATTCTGGAGTGTATTGGAGTCACTATGATCATTAAGATGATTTTCCTGACCTGGAGGTTCCAGTCTAGTCAGAGAGACAGACCATGGAGAACATAGTGCTCAGTGAAGTACTTGCTACTTCCCAAGAGGGGATAGCCAGGTCCTTATGGGAGTTGGAGGATTGGAGTAAAAAAGCCTTCTCCAAAGAAAGCGTATGGAGAGAGGCAGAGGCTTGAATATGAGCAGCAGTTGCTGACTGATAGGCAACAAGGGCCGTCTGTTCAGATAGCCTGCTCAGTGGAAGTCAGGCCTTCAGAGTAGATGAGGTCACTCATGTTGTTTCGCAGTGAGTCGGGAGTGTGACATGTGATACCAGAGCGTTTATGCTGTCCTCCTGCACATGTGTGTCATATCTCCAGAGTTCGAAGACTGCCTCCCCTGACCTGTTCTGTCAGCATTACCTGGTCCGTGGGAGCATGTCCATTATCCTGTGGACTGTGTAGAGAGGTCATTGATGGCCACATTGGGAGTGGTGCAGCAGCTGTCAGATTTTAAGGGAGAGGGCTGGAGATATAGCTCTGTTCTAGAGCATAGGTGTAGCATGTAAGATCTAAGAACCCCTGGGTTTGATCCTCAGGAACGCACACATTGCACATGCACATACCATTTTAACCTATTCACCCAATAGCCTAGTAATGGGATTGCATGGGAGCTGCCTAGGGAGCAGCTTAAACAGGTAAGGCAGGTGCAGGAGGCCTGTGAACCACAGTTTAGGAAAGTGCTCCGTGAGTTTCTTGTAGAATAGGTAGTAGAATCACAGTGGACATATAGTTTGTTCCAGGGTGGTTCAGGTGCTGAGCTACTTCATTGTAGAGGAAAATGGGCCTTGTGTCCTCACATGCAGCATTGTGGGAAGACCCAAGTGCCAAGGCTGTGTGATTTATCTTTTTGGAGGGCTTTACTTTGTTGCATGTTAAAAATTGCATTTCAGGCTGGACATGACTGCCAAGATGAGCAGATTACAAGTTCTAGGTTTACCAGGGCTACAGGGCCAGCTCAAAGCCAGTTGAGTCAAATTACTGAGACCTTGTCTCAAAATAAAATAAAATAATGAAAAATGGGAGGTGAATATTGGATGGAGCTTGGAGACCCTTATGAAGAGTTGGAGGAAGATTTGAGGGCCCCAGAGGGGATAGGAACTCCACTAGAGACCAGTAGAGTCAACTAACCTGGATCCCTGGCGGGGGTGGGGGGAGTCTCAGAGACTGAACCACCAAGCAAAGAACATACACAGGCTGGACCTAGACCTCCTGCACATTGTAGCAGCTGTGTAGCTTGGCCTTCATGTGGGCCTTGAACAACTAGAACAGGAGCTATTCCTAAAACTGTGGCCTGTCTGTGGAATCTGTTCTCCTAACTTGGCTGTCTTGTTTGGATGCAGTGGGAGAAGAAAAACCTAGCCCTTCAGAGACTTGATGTGCCAGGGTTGCGGGATACCCAGAGGGGGCCGCCACTTTCAGAGGGGAAGGGGGATGGGAGGAGGGACAGATCAAGATGTAAAGTGAATAAAAATAAGTAAAATGAAATAGAGTCAAGCTACCCTTTGTTAATTAAACACATATGTATTGTTATAAAAGAGGCTTATTACAGGTAAAATAAAAATACCTTCCTGTAAAAATGATGATAAACTAATTTATAATGTTATTCTATTCTTTGTAGTCCATGACTTACCAAATATTAAAATATGTCTTGCAACATTGAAAAAATAAATAAGGGCTGGTGAGATGGCTCAGCGGTTAAGAGCACTGACTGCTCTTCTGGAGGTCATGAGTTCAATTCCCAGCAACCACATGGTGGCTCACAACCATCTGCAATGAGATCTGATGCCCTCTTATGGGGTGTCTGAAGACAGCTACAGTGTACTCACATATAATAAATAAATAAATAAATAAATAAATAAGCAAACACATAAGTAAAACCTTTGGGCCGGAGCAAGCAGGGCCATAGCAAGTGGGGCTGGAGCGAGTGAGAGAAGGGAAGGGAAAAGAAAAAAGAAAGAAAAAGAAAAGAAAAATGGGACGTGAGGTTGTAGCTCGGTGGCAGAGCTTTGTTTATCATGCCAGACAGCACAGTAAGAACAGCATAGAACACTAAACACTTGGGCCTGTCTCTGAAGTGTAGACATAGCTAGGTCTAATTAGTCCACCTCCAGGGTGCTGCCTCTCTGCTCACTGCTCTTCTGGACTGTGGGGACAGCCCCTCTACTCTTGCTCTCCCAGCCTCTGATAGACGTCGTGAGCCACCTCCTTTTGATCCAGAGTCTCCTTCCTAATTAAGCCTGTGTCCCTGACAGGTGAAGTCTCCTGGACTTTAACTTCCCCAGTCAGTCACTCTAGATTTCGAAGATGAGGTTGTTCCTTGGGCAGGAGTCACTCATTCTGTCCCATACTGAGTCCTGGTTTCCATAGTGTACTGTACTACAGGGAACAGGGAACTGGAGGCATTCTGAAAGTAGTGTTTAGTGTCCTAGGCTCTGGCTAAGGGAGATCCGACCCTGACCTCTGACTCCATCACCAGCTTTGCTTTGAATCCCACATCAGGTACCTGGAACTGACTACTGTCTCTTGGCATCCATCACCAATGACTGAGACAAGCCATGCTTGTTCTTCCTTTAGTTTCACTGAATCAGAATCCTCATGTGTGCTTCAGGAACCTAGATTTTGCCAGCTCTGTAATTTGTTTGCATCCTAAAGTTTTTGGGTGCTGGTTTCAAGGTCTTGGCAGTGTTCTTGCCTCAGTTTGGGCAGATGTGTCCCTGGCATGTAATGATTCAGAGCTCTTTCTGCCATTTGGGGGGTACAGGGTGCCTCTCTCTCAGTCTGAATTGGAAACTGTGCTAATACAAACTTAATCACTGCTATGCTGTGAGCGTTGCCAATGGCCCTTGGGCCTGGCTTTCACATCAGTTTGAGTAAGCTCTTATTGCTTCCTTTTTTTCTAGGTACCTGTACCATGTTTTAACAAAAAACACCACTGTCACAGAACAGAACCGGAACCTGCTTGTGGAGACCATCCGTTCCATCACTGAGATCCTGATTTGGGGCGATCAGAATGACAGCTCTGTGTTTGAGTATGGCTTGCAGTGCTTTTGTTTCCTGGCCCTTCCACTTCCTTTGGGTGTCTTTCCAAGTGTACACCATGAGCCATTCCTGATGACGTCAGGAACTGATACTAATTTCATCTTGCCTGAATATCTGTATCAAACATCCTTGAGAATGTAGAGTTGCAAGCCAAAAAGGAAAGAACTATGGAACTATGGAAATGAGTTTCTCTAGAAAAGCTGAAGATATTGTGAATAACATTCCAACTTGTGCCCCATCATCTACTCCAGGACAAGAAGAATGTCCTGGATAGTTAGATCCTAAATGAACAGGTCCTGCCCTGAGGGAGTTGCTGAAGGCCAGCATTTAGTCTGTTTATTTTAGTTTATTTATTGCCTTGCATATGTGTATATGTGGTATCTATGCATGTTGGAACATATACGGGAATATCTTTAGGTGGGTATATATGCATGTGTGCACACATGTGCATGTTTGTGAAGATCAGAGGTTGATGTCAGGTATCTTCCTCTACCACTCTTTACTTTAGTTACTAGAATTAAGGTCTCTTGCTGAACCCTGGGGTTGTTAATTCGTCACAGCCCTTTCACAGGGATTGCCTAAGACTGTCAGGAAACACAGCTGTTTACATTATGGTTCATAACAGTAGCAAAGTTACAGTTATGAAGTAGCAACAAAAATAATTATGTGATCAGGAGTCACCACAGCATGAGGAACCTGTATTAAAGGATCATAGTGTTAGGAAGGTTGAGAACCAGTGATCTAGACTAACTGGCCATCTTGTCCTCAGGATCCATCTCTGCTTCCTGGGAGCTTGAATTACAGGCAGACTGCCATTTTCACCCAGCTTTTATATGGATTCTAGGGATTTGAACTCATGCTTCTGAGTTCAAGTGGATAGCACTTTATCCACTAAGCCATCTCCCTAGTCCCTAGTATGTTTACTGAGGGCCAGCAACCATGCTTAGATTTGAAAGGAGAATCTACCAAATTTGCCCCTTGGCCCACATGGAAGCCCTGTTGGTATCCCCATGTGTAGCTGGTAGACAGTGAGGGAGGTACTCATACCCAGAGTCTACCAAGCTGGAAAAATAAAAATTGTCATACAAGTGTGAATTTGAACCCCCAGAACCTATGTAGAAGCTCTGTATGGCAGCACAGATTTGTAATCCCAGTGCTTGTTTGGTGAGATGGGAAGCAGAAACAGGAAAATCTCTGAAAGGTGGAAGCTAGGTCAGGTAGCTTGTCTATGCAGCAACAATGACACCTATCTCAAGAAAGGTAGAAGGTGAGGGTGAACATCCAAAGCTTCCTCTGACTTCCACGCACTTGACATGGTGTCTATATGTCCCAACACAGACATACACACTGTACACACAAAGATACAAACATCTACCTTGGGAGCTTCACACTAGGTTACTAAGTCACCCCAGCAGCAAAATCCAGGCACAGATGTTTGACAGCTTCCTCCATTGGTCGCCCAGTGGTATTGAGTGTGTTCATGATTCAGGAGAGCTGCTGCTTTTTATAACCTGAAGCGGAGGTAGACAAAGTAGGTCAGGCGCCTGAGATGCTCCAGGTCAACTAGAGCAGTGTATGTGGTCAGGCAAGCTCTTGCAGTCAGAGCCAGAAAAGACTGACAGGTTTTTAAGGTCATATTTTATCATTCACTTATTTTATTATTCATTTTACGGATTCAAACAAAATTATGTGGCAGTGAGTGTCAGGCCAGTGGTCTCTATGGAGTTGAGGAGAAAGGACCACCCAGAACTGAGTCAACCAGCAGACTTATGTGACTACAGGGACTTTTCCTTTTCTGTCTGTCTTTCTATCCATCCTCCTTCCTTCTCTCCCTTCTTCCCTTTCTCCTTTCTCTCTCACTCTATTTCTCTCTCTTTCTGTCTTTCATTCTCTCAGACAGTTTCCTATATTCCAGGCTAGCTTTGAATTCACAGTGTAGCTAAGAGGATGACTTTGAACTTCTTTCTGGTTTTCCTGCCTCCTCTGCCCAAGTGCTGGGATTACAGATGCATGCTTCCACACTTGCCTTATGTTCTCCTGGGCAAGCACTCTATCAACTGACCCGTATCCCAGCCTTTGACTATTCCAAACTGATCCTATTCAAATACAGTAAACAAATAAGTAGAGACAACATCTTTCTTAAAGGAAGGTCCTATTTTTAACACACACACACACACACACACACACACACACACACACACACCTGGCCAGTGCTCCTGGCTATGTGTCCTTCCAGCACAAGAAAGCAGATACAGACCTGGGGACTGAAGAGTGCCTCCACCACATCGGTGTCTTCACCTTTCTTTAAGTTCTTTGCCTAGAGATCTGGAAGCTGCACACTTGACAGCAGAAGTGGAAAGCTCTGCTGTCACTGAGCATCCTCTGGCCCTTCAGAGAAGCCCAGTTCTTGTGCTTTTCTAACCTTGGATATGGGAGCACAAAGGGAATAGGTTTCATGGTGAAGCTAAGGATTCAAGTTGTGTATGTACTCAGGAATGATACTTGTAGCGCACAGACTGCTGTGTGGCCGCTTAGCAGGAAAAGAGCATACCTATTCTGTCAGAATCTAGTTCAACACTTCATGGAAGTAGCACTGACCTGGTCTGCGGAGACAGGAAGTGAAAGAAGCATAACACATGTGTTGTCCTTAGTTGCAGATGGGATCATGGTCACTGAGACTGTCCAGGCAGGTGTCACAGTCTAGTCTTGCCACTGGTGGTCTTCATAGGGCGAGCCTACACATAGGAGCTGTGAGCGTATCACCCACTGACCCTTTCTTGTTCTTTCCCCAGCTTCTTCCTGGAGAAGAACATGTTTGTTTTCTTCTTGAACATTCTGCGGCAGAAATCAGGCCGTTATGTGTGTGTCCAGCTGCTACAGACCTTGAACATTCTCTTTGAGAACATCAGCCACGAGACATCACTCTGTAAGTGCCATTTGCCTGTGTACTGCCCAGTGTCAGGTGGTTTCGTGTGTCTGTATCCCACCCATTTTATTCTGCCCAGGCTTTATCCCAGTAGGCTTAGCGGCTCGGACAGTAGAAGTGTGTTTGCCCACTATTCTGGAAGCTGAGGTCAGAGCTGGTTTCTGGTGGGGATTTCTTCTTAGTTTGTAGACAGCTGCTGTCTGAGTCTGTTTTCTATTACTATAACAAATAAAAATATTTTTATTTCTTATGTGCATGGGTGTTTGGCCTGCACATATGTCTATGTTCCATGTGAGTGCCTGGTGCCTGCTGAGGCCAGAAGAGGGCATTGTATACCCTGGAACTGGAGTTAAAAATGGTTATGAGCCACCATGTGGCTTTTGGGAATCAAACCCAGGTCCTCTAGAAGGGCAGCTGGCGCTCTTAACCACCAAGTCGTCTCTTCAGCTCTGAGAAACTAGGTCATTTAAAGAAATGAGCTTTATTTTGGCTTAAGATTTTGAAGGCCAAGAAGTTCAAAATTAGGCATCCACACCTTGTGAGAGCTTTCTGCTGCTTCATCTCACAGCCAAAAAGTCTGTGTTAAAGAGACTATATATTTTCTCATGAAGCACATGGTAACCTGTTTTGTTTTTTGTTTTTTAATCTGTGAGCTTTACAGTGCAGGTAATCTCCCATTGCAAAGCTTCAAATGTTTCTTTAAAAAGTTTTATTGTATTTTCCTATTTTCGTGCATATATGCACATGTGTATGTGTACGTGTGTGTGTACGTGTGTGTCTGTGTGTGTGTGTAGCACATGCTCATAATGTGAAGCACATGTGGAAGTGAGTGGTAACCCTAGGGGTCACTTCTCCTTCTGTCTTGTGGGTCTCAAGCTTGGTGACAAGAACCTTTACTTTCTGAGGCATTTTGCTAGCCCACAATAACGCTCTTAAGGTAACTAACTAGTCGAGAGGCAGGAGAGGAAAAATTCACAGTGAGAAAGAGATGAACCCACTCATGATAGCTCCACTCCATCACCTAAGTACCACTCCCTAAGCCTGAACTCTAACGTGGCCTCATTACAGGAATAGAGATTATGAAACTTGGGGGACACATCAGACCTTAGCTACCTTCTCACATACCGACCCTGTCTGTAAGAGAATGAAGTCAAAAGAGCTCAACCTCTGGTCTCTCTGACTCTGTAGGGACACTCATTCTGTCAGGGGTAGACCCTGACGCTGCAAACTCATTTAACCTTAATTACTCCTGAAAGCCCTGTCACACTGCAGTCACACTGGGAGTAGCATGTGCAGCTTTTGAATGTGTTGAGGGTAGTTCAGTGTGGGAGGGTTCTAGTCCCTCTGCATGGTTTAATCTAATGTCTGAGTAGTACACAGGCCAGTACTTCTGGAGCAATGGAGGAGGCTGGAGAGGTCTTAACTCCCACCTTTGCTTCAGTATCATTGCCCAGCAAGCAAGAGCTTGACTCAGTTCAACCCTCAGTACACCCCGTTTATTCTTCTGGGAGGCAGGGACTACTGAGGCTCTCATTGTAACTCCAAGAAAGTTTGAGTCATGGACCCAAAGTAACCAGTCCAGCAAGTCCCGAGTAGAGAAGAGATTTCAACACAGGAGAATAAGCTCAGATCCTCAGTGTGGTACTGGTATTTTCTGGGTCCATTACTGGCATTTGGTTTTTTTTTTTTTGGTTTTTCGAGACAGGGTTTCTCTGTGTAGCCCTGGCTGTCCTGGAACTCACTCTGTAGACCAGGCTGGCCTCGAACTCAGAAATCCGCCTGCCTCTGCCTCCCAAGTGCTGGGATTAAAGGCGTGCGCCACCAACGCCCGGCTCATTACTGGCATTTGGAACTACTCTTAGTTGTCACAGTCCATCCAAGTAGATGGAAGCTAAGCATCCTGCAGTACCCAGGACAGACCTTCAGCAGCGCATTGCCTAGACCAGTACGTTATCCATGCTGGGACTGAGCCAGCCTGATGTCATTCTATGCTAGCTTACTTACTCCAAATGCTGCACAGCTCAGGTCCTGCTCTCGAGGGCAAGAGAAAAGTGGTCGAGCGCTGGAGCAAAGGCAGATTTAACAAATCAAGTTGCTGGGTGGTGACCTTAGCAGTGGCCACTAGGTGGTGCTGCAGCCACAGAGCTCTCCTTCCCCTGACCGCAGCCTGACAGATGGAGCTAATTCACGTCTCCCTGCATGGTTTCCCTTGGTATCAGCTTCTGTTTCTGTTTGCTGGATGTGGAATAAGTGTGGTTTCTGAGATCTGAGGGGGAAGATCCAGCTCTGGGGTTCAGGCACAGGGCTCAACCAGAACTAAACATCCAGGAATGTTCTGAGGCCACTGGGACAATTCCAGAGTCTTAAGCTTTAGTATGGGGTCCCTGGAGTTTTATCTTGTGACTGTCTTGAAATCCATCTAGGGCTAGGAATTAACAATACATCCTTTGAAAGTCTTAGCTTCTTAGTGTCGTACCTTGAAGATCTGATGTGAATCCTTTGAGGTGTTCATCACCTTCCAGAGCCTCCTGTCTGAGAATTTCAGACCTCTAGGTCAGGTCCGTTAGCTGTCATCATCAGTCACCAATCTGTAATGGAGAATTTAGCTGCCTCACAGGCTAAGGTCTTGTGACGTTTAGCCAGCCTCCCCACTTCCTCCACACACAGCCCCTGATGACCCTTTCTGCCCTCTGCATCTGTGTTAACTCTTTTAGATTTTATACAGAGGTCATCCGACATGTGTATGGCTGTACATGGAAGTGGGAGCACTGTGGGTGGGAGCACTGTGGGTGGGAGCACTGTGGGAACCTGCCTGAGAAGCCCAACAGTCACACACCTCTTGCTTTCTGGACAGTTTATTTAAAACAGCTTTTCAAGCAGTTTTATCTTTGTGGTCCAGTTTGGCCTCAAACTCTGAGTCCTCCTGTCTCAGCTTCCAAAGTGCCGGGATTAAAGGCATGTGCCACAACACCCAGCTCTGCTTCAGCCTCTGAGTGCCACCATCACAGTTAAACGCCATTGTGTCCCACTCACTGCTTTGGAGTCATTGTAAAGCAGCAGAACGCAGTCACAGAAGTGCAGTCAGGTGTCTGTAGCCTCCCACCCTACACTCAGCCACGCAGGCCGCCCTACTCACTCTGTTCCCACCACCAGCCTGGCTTCTGTTGTTCCTACATGTGACTCTCCCTGGTTCTGCATCGTTATTAAATGAACCTGACTGTGGGCATCTAGGTGCTTTCCAGGTTTTCACTATTACGCTATTACAGGGAGTCCTTACACAGAGGCCACTGTTGCCTGTTTGTTTGGTGACCTAAGTAACCGAGGCCCAAGAGACTGAGATTACTTACTGACTCCCAGGTTTATTATAACAGAATACCACAGAATGTCAGCCATGGTGTGGTAGTAGAAAACTCCCAGCCACACAACGGGCCCCTTTACTGATCCCTAACCCCCCACAAAGCCGTGTAGAGGACTTAGAAAAGTCCCTGTGGGGAGCAGATGAACCTTATGGCTGTCCCAGGTGTAGAATGTAGCTGCTAGCTTTTGTGCCATTTGTGGCCCAGGAGTCACTGACCTATAAATACAGGGCTCACTGAGATGTCCTAATTCCCTTCACCTATTCTCATTGTTATTCCCAAGTTGTCCCTAGCCAGATCACGAGTGTTCTAGTCATCAGAAGCACCGAAGTTTTATGTTATGGCAAATCATAAGTGGATAAGTAAGTTGGGGACAGTTTTTAAAATCCACTAGATAGCACAAAGAGTGGGAGGTAGTGTGCCTATGACAGCACTCAGATGCAGTGTCACCCGTCCTGTTTGACTCCTCTGTGTAAGATTCACAAGCAAGTGCACAAGTTTATAGAGATGGAGTTGGAGTGGTCCCCTGTCTTGAGAGAAGATGCTTACAGGGCAGGGGTATGGACAAGCTTTCTGAGGAACTGCAAACCTACTGGGCCTTAACTGAGTGGGGCCTACAAAGCATACATCTGTATAATATCCCTTGAAGCAGATACCTGAGGCTCACATGCTTGTGTGTTAAATGCGGATGTGAAGGAACTTAAGGGTCTATACAGTTCATTTCCACACACAGCAAGCTTACCTGTAGCACTTGTGACCATGACTCATTTGACTCATATGGTCAGGATTTTTAGGGCTCTTCCCCACCCTCCTGGCCTCTTTTGGAGCTGGCCCCAAGAGCTGCCTCAGGTATTAGAGGCGTGAGGGCAGGCTGGTTGTGTTATCTTTCACCATGTTGATCATAGGGTTAGTTTGGCTGATCTTGCCTGCTAGGTTAGTGGTGTTGACACCTTCACTACTTTGGGTGTATTCCTTTATAAGGTGTATGTTCTGTTGAGAATGCCAGCCTTTCCAACAGAGGTGAAGGGTGTCAGTAGTGCTGCTCCCCTTAGAACCACATAAAGGTAACCTGGTGCTGGGCACACGGTGGGGATGCAGGGCGGTGGGGATGCAGGGACTCCTAAGAGATTGTCAGTAGATAGAGATGGGAGACATGTGCAGCCCTTTCTGGCATTCAAGCATGATAATGTCTTTCGATGGCCATGTGGGCTAGCGATGAACAGAAAACATGCTTGAGTCTGTCTCTTTGGGCTCACAAGGGAGGCCACAAGCTCCTCCCTGGAAGGGTCTGTGTGCTTGCTGATGGTCCTACCTAGTGTGTGTTTTTTTTGATGGGTAAAGGTTAAGCTGCCCTTTGTGCTCACTGGTTGAGCTATACTCGTTACCCAGCGGCCTTTGCTGGCATTTCCTCCAGCACGAGCTCACCTGTTCCACTTTGTGTTCTCTCTCCTAGATTATTTGCTGTCTAATAACTATGTAAATTCGATCATTGTCCATAAATTTGACTTTTCCGACGAGGAGATCATGGCATATTACATATCGTTCCTGAAAACACTTTCATTAAAGCTCAACAACCACACTGTCCATTTCTTTTACAATGAGGTGAGTGGCGACCAGCAGGTGTGTGCTGTCAAAGCTAACCCTAGCGTGGAGGCCTGTGCTCTACAAAGCACTTTCCTGAGCACAGACTTTGGCATACTTAAATATAATTTTTTGTTTTAAAAAATGTGGTGTGCACATGTATGCAAATGCATGCATGCAAGCATGCAAGTATGTACGAGTGTATTCTGGGTCTGTGGAGACCAAGCAAGGGCTCTAAAATCCCGACTTGTCACTCTCCAGTTTGCTCCTTTGGATCTCTTCCTGGACCAGGAGCTTGTTTGTATCTTTCAGGTACCTGTCAGCCAGCAAGCCTCAGTGATCCCCTGCCTCTGCCCGTCTCCATGGTGGGGTTAAAGGCATGCGAGGCCATCTCAGACTTGTTAGGTGGGACTGGGGCTGGGACTCATGACTGTTTAGGAGGCATTCTCAGCTGCTGAACCCCACAAACTTTTTTTTTCTTTTCTTTTTGTTTTTTTTTTTGAGGCAGAGTTTTGCTGTGTAACCCCTATTGATTAGGCACTCAATCTGTAGCCCTAGCTGGCCTCAAACTCAAGGGAACTACCCACCTCTGCTCTCTGCAAGGGCTGAGGCTAAAAGTGTGCACCACCACACCTGGCACAAACTTGTTTCTTTTTCTTTCTTTTTTCTTTTTTTGTTTTGTTTTTCAAGACAGGGTTTCTCTGTGTAGCCCTCGCTGTCCTGGAACTCACTCTGTAGACCAGGCTGGCCTCGAACTCAGAAATCTTCCTGCCTCTCCCTCCCAAGTGCTGGGATTAAAAGCGTGTGCCACCACTGCCTGGCCTACTTTTTTCTTTAATTGAACAAATTCCCTTTCTATTTTAATGTAAACTCCAGCTTACTTGGCAGGGAGGAAAGTCCAGAGGTTACCTTGTTGAAAACAGCAGAGACTCCATTTAGGCACAGCTTTTCTGCTCCTTGCAGTGTGACGAGAGGACTTCCAGGCCTCTCTGCGCCCCCTCCTTTGAGAAATGAGGTGAAACTATATACCTGGTTATGGGTTTCAGGGCTTCACTAAATGAGATGATAGCTTCAAAGTTCTGTGAAGTGATAAACTCACTGTCCTTGAGGGGTTAGGTCCCTCACATTCCTTACATAACAACTTACATAGTAAATTAATTGCTTCTACTGTGATAGCACCAAGGAGCTTGAGGATAAGGTCAGTTTAGCTCATATACTTAAAAGTACAAATGGCAGCTATGTTCTGCCTTGTTCATGTGCTGGCTCACTGTATCAAGAGCCCAGGGTTTTTTAACTTCCTGCTCAGTAACTGTAACTGCCATCTGTTCAAGGCTTGGTTCCATATGGTCATGTGACTGCTATAGCTCCAGATTTCACTCAGTCACATGTTGTCAGAATTTCTGACATCATTTCCTTTCTTGTATCCCTTTTGAGGAAACTCTCTCAGAAAAGTCCAAGAAGTCTCCCTCAGACTTCTGTCTATGTCTCACTGACACTGAGACAACTCACTGAGTTGTACCACAGTCTTCTTAGTGTGTCTTAGAGAACTATTTTACATAGTGCCCAAGAAGCTAATGTCCTCTGGAGGCTGGAATATGGTGAGAGGGTTTATTTCACTGTCATGGTGGTTAGCTGAAGCTGGCTGTGCATGGGAGACCACAGCTCCTTTTCAGGGGCCTCTTCCCAGGGCTGACCAACAATCTTACAGCCAGCTTCCCTGGAGTGAGTCACCCAGCAGACCAGTGCAAGCAGTGCTGCTGTCCATGCCTCATGTCACACACACGCACACACACACACACACACACACACACACACACACAGAGTGCTGCTGTCCATGCCTCATGTCACACACACACACACAGAGTGCTCCTGTCCATGCCTCATGTCACACACACACACACACACACACACACACACACACACACACAGAGTGCTGCTGTCCATGCCTCATGTCACACACTTACTTCTAGCATACTCTTTGGTCACACAGGCATGATTTGCCTCTGTGGGCGGGTCCAGCATGAGTGTGACACAGGTGGTAAACATATTTGGGGACCGCCTTGGAAAGCTAGCTGTCATACAGCCAGCCGCATGTCATTTGTGTGGCAGGTATTACCTGAGTAGTTGTCCCACATGCTCAAAGCCTGTTTTTGAAGTCAGACCACAATCCCAAACTTTTCTGAGTTTAGGCAAAAACCATCTTGTTGCTATGACAATAGCCTGAACCTTGATTTTCATGATTCAGTAGTCTCTCTTAGAAGGAAATACTGGCCAAGAGCCAACAATATGAATGTCCTTGAATAAATAACATGATAGGACCCTGTCCCTGGCACACAGTAGGTGCTTGATAAACACATCCAGGGAACAGCTCTTCCCCAAAGGCTCTCCCATGTGGAAGAAAATCCAGGCCAGAGTGAGGGCCAGAGTAGTCTTTGCTCAGGTGCCCTCTGCATCATAGTGGGAGGGCAGAAGACATAGGTCTGGAAGGGCTGGACATCCTAGGAGCCTTGTGGTTTTTGTTTTTTGTGTGTGTTTGTCTGAGCCAGGTTAGTAGTTCCCAGTTTTTAGATTCATACTTGATTGCCAGTCCTCAAAATGGAATTTCCCTGTTAATTGCCCTGTTGTTATGTTGAGTCTCCTGCTCTATTCCAGGAAGGGCTGGCCTAGAGGATCCCTGAATGATATAGAAACATTAGCCACAGGAGGGCGGCAAAGTCTACTGCCAGACCCTTTCTGCTCAGTCCTCTCTGACTAAGGCAGTGGGACTTGTTCTGAACCATTTAATTGGTTCTCTTTGTCCCCTTTTAACAGCAGGAGACTTCCAAGACCCTCTGCCTCCCTGATGATGCTACTCTTTTAGTGTTTCCAAATGGTATAACAGCCAAAAGATGCCGAACTTAGTCCAACTTGGTCTTTACTCAAGCAGGTCTGACATAAATAACTGGCACTTTCTCCATGCACTGTAGGTGCCAAGGGCTGGGTTGAGCACTGGACCAGAAATGACCTCATTTCATCCTAGAGGCCAGAAAGTGTGTGCTAGTACCCCAGTTTTATAGATGAAGAAATGGGCTCAGAAATACCTCCTCACACAGCTAAACCTGTAGGCCAGGTCATACGTTCTGTGGACGGACGTTCTCGCTTCCCTGGCTTCCTCACCTCCCATCATGGTGAAATCTGGTTTGTTTTGCTTTGTTTTGTTTTATCACAGTCTGACACATTTCAGAAAAGTTTGGGAGCTGATCTGTCTTGTGGATTTGTAACTTTTGGGACTGTTTTCTGTTTTAGCATACCAATGACTTTGCCCTGTACACAGAAGCCATCAAGTTCTTCAATCATCCCGAAAGTATGGTTCGAATTGCCGTGAGAACCATCACCTTGAATGTCTACAAAGGTAAGTTTCCTTGTCACTTGGGCCTCAGGTGGTAGGCCAAGTGCTGGATACCAAGCTCACGAGCACAGTTCCCAAGTTACTGGAGAGCTTGCCTAATATGAGCCATGGCTCCTTGTCTGACAAAGGCTTGCAGGCATATCACTGTTCCTTGTGGAAATCTTTGTGCTGTATGCTCTAGTATTGCTCCCTGCTGCTGCCCCATGTTAGTCCTATCCCAAGAAGTCTGTGAGGGATTTGGAGTGGCCATAGGCTATAATTAATTATAATTAATTATTATTAATTATATTAATTATTAATTAATTTATAATTTTATAAAGCAAAACTCTATTGAAAAATTTAGCTTTAAATTTTTATGTTTTGGCTTATAAAATACACTGTTATTTGTTTTATATTTTATTTTTAAATATGCATGAGAACATTTCACATCATAAGCAGCAGGTGGCAGTATTGTATTCCCAGCTAGCCATCAAGGCCAGTGTTAACAGATGTGGCCTTCCTTCCTCCTTTCAGGTGTACTTAGTGCTCCATACCTTGTCCAGTAGAGAGTCTTTCCACAAGGCCTGCTCATGCTGGCATGCAGGCTGCCTGCCTGCAGGGTTTTGGAACTGGCACTCTTAAGACAGTTCCTAAAGGCTGGTTCATTTCCTTGTGGTAACCATGGTGAAGCTGGACCTCTAGTTTCTTGGCCATTTAAGGGCTTTGACTTTCATGACTCAAGGTGTATTTCTTGAGATGTAATACCAGTTGAGGGCCAGGGAAGGTTGCCTTAAATTTAATTTAAGAACTTTTCTCAGAGCCTAATTGAGTACAGCCAGAGGTCACAAACTGCGAGTCTGTAGACACCAACCAGCCCTCAAACACATTTTAGTTGCTCAGATAATCTTGGAAAAAAATATACAGAACATCCAGGAAATGCTTTGTCTTTAAATATATATATATATATATATATGTATATATATATATATATATATATGCTTTTAAATGTAAAAGTGTGGAGATTTTTACACTGTGTGATTTATGACTTGAAGATGTCCATTTGGGTGTTCTAGGCCCATACTCACATGGGGAATTAAGTGGTCAAAGGCTGAGAGGCAGCTGCTCCTTTCTGGGCTCCAACTCCCTAGTCTGCTTTCCCAGCCTTCAGACTTGGTTCACTGTGCAGACCTCTTGACCTGGCAGACTTCTGAGTTTGCGGCCTTGGTCATGCACAGTTGGTTCCACTGCCCTATGCTTTGTTTTCTCTTGCTCTCTTCTAACTGTGTCTTTTGGTTTAGATGCCTCCTGCCTAGGCTCTGTCTCTCTGGGCCGCTGTCTCACCTTCCCAGTTCCTAACCCTGTTAACTGTTGTCTGTTTTTGCCTTTCCTCCAATGCCGATTCCTGTTCCTTATTCCAGTGTCATGTAAGTTATTAACCTCTGGTTTTCCTCTTTCTGAGCTTGCCTTACAAGTAATCACAGGAGACTTGGTTTGAGAGGGCTGCATTCTCAGTGTAGTCAGGTCTCGCCTCTCCAGTGCACGGAATGTCCCTCCCCCAATTATAACAGTAACAACTAAGTGTGTTAGTTGAGAAAATAGCACCAGCGTAGCTTTATGTGATAACTAAGATAACTATCTCCAAATATTTTCAGGAAAGACAGAGTCTCAGATGGTAGCAAGGTTTTTCATAGTGGTTTTTGGTTTGTTTGGGTGTTTTGTTTTTTAAGACTGTCCTTGAGTTATTTTGGTGGCTTACTGTCTCTTCTTTTGTGCATCCTCTCAGTGGATAACCAGGCCATGCTGCACTACATCCGAGACAAAACCGCCGTCCCATACTTCTCCAATTTGGTCTGGTTCATTGGGAGCCACGTGATCGAGCTTGACAACTGTGTGCAGACGGATGAGGAGTAAGTAACATTCCGGTTGTCTCACTGGAGAGCAGGGTGCTGAGGATGTGTTTCCACCAAAGAAGAGTAGAGAGGAGAGCAGCACTTGTGTCTACACAGACAGTCAGGACTCCAGGCTGCTGAAGGTTCTACTTGCCTGTTGGGGATGGTGGGAAGTTGGAATTTCCCATGTGCCTCCCTCCATATGGGCACTGGGGCAGCATGGCCTTTAACTGGGTCTGTTAGGCTAATGATCAGAAAACGAGGGTATGTGAATCACCAATATGGAGAGCTGTGGTTCACTCGCTAAAGCACTTGCCTCACAGACTTGAGGATGTGAGTTCCATCCCTGGAAGCACAGGGTCCAGTGGCAGAAAAGGCAAGTCCCTGGAGTTTTTTGGCCAGCTAGCCTACTTGGTGAGTTCCATACCAATGAGATACCCTATCTTTCACAAAAGATAAATAGCACACACAAACACATGTGCATACCGTCTTTCCACACAGAACACAAAATGGTCAAAATGGGGTCTGTCTGTGCAGTGGAATAGTACTTAGCCATGACTGGTCTGAAGTGCTGACACATGCTCTGATATGGATAAACCTCTAAAACATCACCTGACTGAAAGGAGCAGACAGGGCTTTTGACAGACAAGATTAAAAATATTACAAAACAGATATGATGAACATACATGGGGCCTCGGAGAGAGTACTTGCTGAGGCCTTAAGTTCAACTGCTAGCACTCCAAGAAAAAAAAGTGTAAGAAACCCATTAAGTCATGTACATGAAATGAGTGAGCTTTGTTTATCAGTGAATCATATCTCAAGAAAAACTTTAAAACATGGTTTATGTAACAGGAGATATTTAAAAAGTGCTGTGGCGCTGGCTGGCTAGCTAATCGGCAGGGCGGTTCTGTTTAGCTCTGGCCGCCATTTCCACACTAGAAGTGGCCAGAGGCCAAGTGTGCCACAACTAGACCCACGAGACACCAGCGTGGGGGATGGCTCTACCAATCCACCATGCTATAGCCACACAGCTCGGCTGAACCCCAGACAATGTCTGCCATCCTCAAAGAACCCAGTAGAATGAAGACTCTTAGTGCTTAAAGATTATCCAATGGATTTATATATTTGGAAATGCTCAAATAACAAGATGCCCACACAATTAGAATTGTTACCCGATATCTAACCTTTTGATAGAAGTTGCTACCCAGGACTGCTTTGACCCATCCATCCTCCTCCATGGTCCATAGCCTCCTTTCTCTTTATCCTCCCCTTCCTCTTTCTCCCCTCCCCTTTCTCTCTTCTTCTCGAAGTTCCACCTCCTTTTCTACTGCCTAATCATGGAGCTCCACTGCGAATACAATGTAGCAGAATAAATATCCTGCTACAGGTTTAAGGTGGTGGTGGTGGTGGTGGCCGTGTCCTCAGAACGAGGACTTGAAGTTCCACACACAGTGGGTTTTCTGTCTTGGTTCTGTTGACCTTCTGAACTGTGCACTTGGTTGCTTTAGTCTGTCTTTGCTTTGCAGTATGTTGAGCAGCCTGCATGGCCTGCCTCTTGTATGGCTGATAGCACCTCTCCAAGTCAGGACAACTGAAAATGCCTCTTGACATTACCGTCAGCCAAGAACTGTGGCTTCAAGGACAGGCTTTGCTTGGCCTTGTAGAAGTATAGAGAGATGGGGTCAGGACACTGGAGGAATCCAGAAAGAAGTCTCCTGGACAAGGGGAGCCAGTCAGCACTGGGAAGGCAGCAAGGCCAGGGAAATGGTGCGGTTGGGCTGACTGGACCTTCAGGAAAATAAGAACCATGTAGAACACAGCCTTCATGGAAGGAAGTGAAATCATAGTCTTTTGTGGAGCTCTGCAGTGACCAGTAATGATAATATCAACCTAGTTACCCAGTAAATACTATGGGGGACTGAGGGACGGAGTTCTGTGGTGAGGGAGTCCAGTGAGCAGCACCTACAAAGGCTCAGCTGCAGACTGGGAGCCAGTATAGGTTCCACAGAAGGCGGAGGGACTCTCTGCACAAAGGTTCTATGATTAAGGCATTCTCAGCTGGGCCTGCTAGCTCAGGCCTGGCATTCCAGATCCTCAGGATATGTAAGCGAGAAGATTAAAAGCCCAAGGCCTGTCTTGTCTACATAGCAGATTCCAAGCCTGGGCAACTTAGTAAAACTGTCTCAAAATAAAGTAAAAAGAGGGCTGTATTGGAGCTCTGGGGTAGAACATGTGCCACACCCACATGAGGCTCTGGGCTTAGTCCCTAGTGTCATGCGCACAGTTCCTTCTCTGGCTTGGATAGGACAGATGCTGTTAAACCCAGAGCAATTCAGTAAAGGTTTTCTGAAGGAAACATTAAAAAGTGAGGTATAGTAAAAACCTACTAATGCCAATTTTTGATGGTATCTTAAGGGAGCAGTATGGAACATTGTGTGTGTGTGTGTGTGTGTCTACATGTGTGTGTATGTCTTTGTGTCTGTGTGTGTCTGTGTGTGTGTCCACGTGTGTGTCTGTGTCTGTGTGTCTGTGTGTCTGTGTGTACATGTGTATGTTCTGGCTCTCTGGTAAGGTGGATTCATAGATTCTCATTATATTTGGGTTTTGCAATGCAGATTTCTGATCGGTATCTCACAAAGGTGTGAAATAACTACACTGAATTAGGGGAGAGCAAATCTGAGCCCATTACCTGCCTGACACACATTACTTCTAGAAGAATTTTAAACACATGTTAGATTGTCTAGGAGAGAGAGTAAAGCATGAAAACCCAGCTGTCAGATGGTAGATTCCAAATGCTAGTATTGGGTGCTCATTAGTGGTGGCCCCATTGGAACACTCTCTTTGCTCTGGCTTTTCCAAGTCTCCTGTCTTCTGAAATGGCCATTGGTAACTTGGCAGTAGTAATTCTGGTGCAGATACAGTGCCCTGTTCCCTAGCTGATTGCTCTTTGCCCACTTTCTGCTTTCGAGGTAGTGAACTGTTTCTGGCTACTTTGACTCTGTCCTTTGCACCCTGGAAACAGGCAGCACAGTTATTGCTTGCTGCAAGGTCACAGATGTCTCCAGCATGGACTTGAGGAAGAATTGTTCTGTGTCCCTGCCATGTGGTAGCCAGAGCTTTGGAGTAAGGCCTCTTTCTTCATGATTCTTTACTGGAGTACCTGATTTGCTGGGATTTCTGCCTCCCTTAGTACTGGACATATGGGAGCTAAGGGGTCTTACCATGTTGACCAGTGACTAAACTACCATTGTACAATGGCTTCCCACAAAGGCTTCACTGTTTTTCTTTGCTTAGCTTACCCTGACTTGTTTACAGCTGCAGTTGTAGGGTGCCTGTGTCAAGGCCATCAGGGGGAAGGAGCCCCAAGAGTTCTAAAATGTTTTTCAGTGGTCCTGTGTATTATTCTCTTGTCTGTCTTCCTGTCGGTGCAGTGTAGTTAATCACAAGATTATCGACAGTAGCTTATCTAATTGACAAGCTTGGATACTGGAGTGAATGTGTCTCCATATATATTGGCTGTTTATGCTAAAGGCCCAAACCTCGGCCTCTGGACTGAGAGGAACATTTCTCTCGCAGGCACCGGAATCGGGGGAAATTGAGTGACCTAGTGGCTGAGCACCTGGACCACCTGCACTATCTCAATGACATCCTGATCATCAACTGTGAGTTCCTCAATGATGTACTCACGGACCACCTGCTCAACAGGCTCTTCCTGCCGCTCTACGTGTACTCCCTGGAGAACCCTGACAAGGTGAGTCTACTGCCTCCTGAGTCTACTGTCTTCCTGGGAACAATGCTGCCTTTGACTGGAGCAGCCTCTGGGAGTAAGGGTGGAAGTAGCAAAGCTTTACTCCCTAGGGAAAGGCCTTTCAAAGCCCACTGGTCTTCTGTTCTTAATGAGAAAGTGACCAATGTAATTCCTGGTGTCAGAGGGGAGCAAGAGACCCTAGAACTCAGCCTCTGTGCTTCTGTGCACCCTTCTATGGGTGCACTGTCTCCATAGCTTTCTATGGTGCTCACTAGAGCTAATTCTCAGAGAATTACTAGTCAGCATCAGAACTTTTATATGAAATGCATAGGAAGTGCTAGAGCATGCTCAGCGAAAGGTCTCCTGGTTACATCTAAGTTGTCAGCCTGAGTCTTCCATGGGGTAGGGAATGGTCACTTACTGGGAGACGATCTCATTTCAGGGAGCTCATCTGGTTAAGCTTGAGTTAGGACAGGTCATCTGTATGAGTAACCTTTCTCTAAGTGATGCCATGAGTGGCTGGTTCTGGGATCCCCTAGGAAAAAAGCTGCTTCAGGAAGAGAGGCCTCAGTTGTGCCTTCAGAATTAAGGTTAGAGGAAGACAGGACAAGGGAACACAGACATATCCAGCAGAAGCTGTCTCCCTGCAAGGCACCTCATTAGATGTGTCCCAAAGCCATGGCATCTTCCAACTAATAAGTAAATACAGCAAAAGGAAGTCACAGCTCCAGCTCACACTGGAGCAGCCCTGGAGAGCATCACTGAGACCTAGGATTGGAGTCATTTCTGCCTTTTTCCTTGGACAAGGCATAAAACCCAGGGCCTAAAAGTCCCTCACTCACAGGACTGGCCTGACTTGGGTCATCTTGAAGCGCAGGGCAAGCCATGGTTTGTTTTGTGTTTTTGTTTTGTTTTGTTTTCATGGCTAGAGGGCCCCAAGTCCTACCTTCCCCCATGTAATGAAGGACTCTTCCTGAAAGAGACCAAGGACCTATCCTCTGGGGAACGAACGAGCATTGCTGTAACCTTGGAAGTAAACACATCCATTGGATCAGCTGCTAAGACAGGACTGTGGTGCAGGGTTCTTGGGGGAAGGCTGGCCTCAGAGTGGGCTTTTGACTAGCCCAGTCTGGAAGGGGATGCACTTCTTGTCTCAACTGAGGACTTGTGGTCTTCTGTGTTCTGTTTGGCTTTTGTAACCAGAGCCTCCTCTTTTTCCTCTGTCCTTCACTAGGGAGGAGAACGACCAAAAATCAGCCTGCCCGTGTCCCTCTATCTTCTCTCCCAGGTATGTTTGTTCTGCGTCCCATGTCTCCTACAGAGATGCAGTCCTGCCCTGTGTCGGGTGCTTAGTTAGTTCTGTGGCCCTGTCTTGAAATAACACAAGGGAAGCTGTGCTGCTTTCCATACACCAAGAAGGGGTTAGCCTCTCGGGAGAGGATGGAGACTAAAGGGCAGCGAGGCCTGGCATCCATCCGTGCTGCTCATTTCTAGGTAACACTTCCCAACATCTGGCTCCTGCTCCTGCTCTCCGTTCCTGCAGACGTGAGCTCGTGTGGCCTTTGTTCACGATGCTTAGAAATGAGGGAAATGTGTACACTGAGAGCTGTGGTCTAGCACACAGCCTTACCAGGGCTGCATTCGAGGGGCTGTGGTGGTTCTGGTTCCAGATCACCTTCTAAGGGCTGTTAGAGCAGCCACAGCCTGAGGTTTGAATTTCAATCTAGTTGTCTGCCTTCCTCCTTAAACAACTGTTTCCTCCTTCACATCTTGTAACTATGTAACATTTATGAGAACGGGAAAAACTCCATGGTGACCCAGTTACATAACTTAGAAATATTTTTATTACTAGCACTCCGGATTCGTGGGCCACTTTACCCGACTGTCAAGTAGCTAGATGATTGCTTACAGCTCTGTTTCCATGCCTGCCGTGGTAGCAGGGTTTATTCCTTTCAGTGAGATTCCCTTCTACTTAGAGCCCCTGTTGTTTCAAGTTTGGGGTGATGCTGGCCTGAGAAGAGGTTCAATTACCATCTTTCCACAGTGGGGAGGCTGATTACATCCAGACATAGCCTGACCACTTCTTGTATTCTACAGCCTCATTCTAGAGACTCAGTTTGCTCAGAACTCTGTCTGAGGCCTGCTCTTTCTCGGGCCCCTCTACTACCTCAGCGCAGGACAGCTTCTCCTGGCAGCCCCATTACAAACTCGTTATAAACCTGCCAGCATTACCTGCTGGGAATTCTGGGAATCTAGCAGGATCCAAACAGATCAGTTGCTCAGCTAAGCTACAGGAGTCCAACAAGAAACTCCTTGTCATGACCCATCAGCTGTTGGAGCATCACTCAGGAAGGTTTTCCTGAGGAGCATGGTCACTAGCCCCTGTGGCTGTCCCTCAGCAGGTAAAGGTCTTTAGGACAAGTCTGATGAACCAAGTTTGATACCTAGAACCTACATGGTAGAAAGTAAGAACCTCCTGCCTCTGTCTGTTCTCTGATATCCACATGCTTACGGTAGTACTCACATGCCCACATACATGCACGCAAAATTAAATAAATAAGTGTAAAACAAAAATTAAGTTAAAAATCTTGGAGCCCTAGCTGGGTATAGTGCTCATGTCTTTAATTTCAGTACTCATGAGGCAGGTGCAGGCAAGTTTTATGAATTTGTGGCCAGCCTGGTCTACATAGTGAGTTCCAGGCCAGTTAGGACTACATAGTATCAGAGAGGGAGGGAAGGAAGGAGGAATAGAAGGAAGGAGAATGGTAGGCGGGGAGGGATAGAACTAATCTTGAGGCCTTCCTCTGTCGCCCTGTTATAATGTAGCCTAAATGTGTAAAAACTTAGTCTAGTTTAAATGCTGTGCCCTTAAAGCATCTACATCCTTATAAAGTTGATGCATGCTTATAAATATCTTCAGCATAGCTACCATGAAAGCTCACATTGTAGTACCAATTTAGTGTGATAGGTGATGGCATCCCTAAAGTAAGCTGCCTCTCATCTCAGGAACATGGTGCAGGCGGCCTGGCCTCGGCACACTTCCACATCTCTCCTGTAGAGATCCCTCCCACCACACTCCTGGCTCAGAACCAGGAAAATGAGTACTGCATGCAATCACCTACAAGGATCTGTTCACCTGCAGGAATCCATGTATTTGCAGAGACTGTCCACAGCAAGGGTCAGTACTCAAGCAGAGATCTGTTTACTGGCCAATATCTGCCCTCAGAGGTCCATCCACAGTCAGGAATTCAACCATAGGTAGTGAGCTATCTGTTCATAGGCATTGATCTATCTGGTGTTTATAGGCAGTGATCTGTCCATGGATGGATCAGTCCATAGATAGAAATCTGTCTGCTAGGATCTGTACGCCTGCCAGGGATCCAGGTGGATATACCACACACTCTACCATGTCTATTGACATCCATTGCTTTTACATTTTTAAAATTTATTATTAGTGTGCATGTGCATGAAGTAGGAGTTAGCACATGTGGAGATCAGAGGACAACTTTGTATAGTCAGTTCTCGCCTACTGTGAGTTGTGGGTATTAAACTCAGGTTGTCAGACATGCTGAGCCATCTCACTGGCCCGCCTTTACATTTTAAAACACGCTAGTGGTGTTGACAGGTCAGTGTTGAACACCTTGATTCCTAAAGCCACTCTTCTGAACATGAGGCAGGAAGGTGGATGACAACCGGTGCTTTCTGTTCTACATCCCAGCCTGACTGGACCTACCTCTGACTCCGGTGGCTTCCACCTGCAACACTGCTGTGACCCCAACATGGTAAAATCCACAGCAGGGTTTGGGACAGTTCCAATGTTGGAATCTCAGCATCACTGCCCCTTCCCCAGTCCTTGGCCGCCTTCTTTATGATGGAACCTGCCATGCCATGGGAAGGAGTGTGCTGTCTGTCTGGGTCGTCCTTTCCAGCAGTGCCCCACTTGAGCAGCAATCATGTAGAAGCACTCCCAAGGAAGAGCAGCTAGCCAGACAGGCAGCGGGGTGGAGAGAAGCCCTCTGGAGTTGAGGGGTTGCTTTCTCCTTGATGGGGTGGGGATTTTGGATCAGAGAGGAGGAGATTGGAGGACTGAGCTCCTCAATGCATTTCCCATTTCCCCCTTGACCAGGTCTTCCTCATTATACATCATGCCCCGCTGGTGAACTCTCTGGCTGAAGTCATTCTGAATGGTGATCTATCTGAGACATACACAAAGCCTGCACAGGATGTTCCCAGAAGTTCTGTAAGTTCCTCTACGATTGTGTCTACATTTTGATAAGAAGCATTTCTTGCTTTACTAATTCATATTTCTCTAAAGTAAAAAAAGAAAACAAACAAAAAAACACAACATTTTTATTATACATTAGTGAAGATGTGTCAAGTAGTCTGGGATACAGAGAACCTAGCCAGAGTCTTTAGTTGTGCACCTGGGGAAATTTGCAGTCCAGCATAAACAGTGGATTTGATCAATCGGGCATTGCTGAGTGGATTGTATAACTCTTGGTCCTTAGATGTTATGTATATAAGACACTATTTCTGAGACAGAATGAGAGCTGAGAGAACAACCTGTCTAAGGCACGTATATCGATGGAGGTTGGGTAGTGACCATCAGTGAATGTCACTGGTCCAGTGTGAGAACAGTAGGGCGTGCCAACACAGTAATCTGGACAGTTTTTTCTTGTGCATAGCTGCTGTCCTACCCAGCCTGAAGTCATTCTAGGGTGTATGGATGCCATACCCAAGTCATCTTCTGTCTTCATAGAAGTGGAAGTTCTTAGCTTTCAGGCTAATCACTAAATATTATGAACTAAGTGTGTCTAGCCGTGCTGGGTTCTGCAGAGCTTAGATTTGCCCTTTCCACACCAAGGAAGGGAAACTCCTGGGGCCAGGACTGTGACTTCCTGGAGTCTCTCGTGCTGACCTTTGATGTCATCTTTCCTACTATTCTCCTCAGGTGTCCTGAGCCCCATGTTGCCTTGGGACTTTCCCAGCTTGCTCCTTTTCCCCCAACTCACCTGTGTCCTTACCACACCCACCATTGGAAAGGCCCTCACATCTGGCTCCTCAGAGATCTCATCCTGTTGAGTTCCTATCATGTCTACAATTGCATAGGCTGTGACATGAGTCCCTGCAAGCATCTCTCTGAGAGAAGCAGGGAACATCTTGTACCAGTTCTGCTTCATGAGGTCTAATTTTGACTACTGGCGCTCTGGCAGGAGGACCACATGAATATGTGAGGCATGGTAGGACCTAGGTTGTCATTCCTGCATGCATGCGTGCAATGTGAGCCTATAGATGGAAGGCACATGTGTGTGCACACGTGTGCAGGAGCCTGTGGTGGCCAGAAGAGGGCATTGGATCCCACAGAGCTGGAGGTACAGGTGGTTGTAAGCCACACATCATAAGTGCTGGGAACTGAACCGTGGTCCTTTGCAAGAGTATCAAGTATTCTTAATAGCTGAGCCATCTATCCAGACCTTTCTGTAACTTAAGTAGCTTTTGCTGAACGGATGTAGTAATGTACTACCAACTCAGCACAGACAGCAGAGCCCAGTCAGCGATCTAGCCCCTACTAGCTGGATAGCCTAGCACAGGTTGTTTTATCCCACTTGGAAATCAAGGAAAGTAAGCAGGTTGCAGGGGCTGTCAGTAAGCATAGAGAGAAAATAGATCCCAAGTGCTAGGCAAGTACCTAGCCAATTGTAGCCTGATCCTCAGGCCTGCTTGATGTGTTCTTTCAAAGAAGAAAGTCTTCTAAGATGCCAGCATTGAAACGTAGAGTTCCACTTCTGAGTTTTGGAGACAGTCTGATCCGTTACACACATTTCTACAGAAAGCCTCTCAGAGGCTGCACTCAGGAGACATATGTTTGTTGTTTATTTTGCCTTGTCCCCACCTCACCTGCTGCTAATTGACACTTTGTTTATGTTAATAACAGTATAAAATGTCTTAGGTCCTTTTGAACTCTTTTGTTTGACACCATTTCCAAGCCCCAGTGTAGTTGCCCAGGCACTTCCCAGAATATCTTCCATAAGCAATGCTGAAGTCAGGCTTGGGGTTGGAAGATATGAGCCCAGAGTTCTTTGGGAAACTAGTTTTCTCAGGTGGCAAGAACATTTAACTTCTTAACGTGTGTGTGTGTGTGTGTGTGTGTGTGTGTACATGCACATGCAGTATGAGCACATTCAAATATGCATGCATGCATGCATATACACATGTACATCAAGGCCAGAGGTTGATGTCATATGTTTTCCTCAATTGCGTTTTACTTGGTTTTATTTGAGACAAGTCTCTCACTGAACCCAGAGATCACTGATTCAGCTAGATTGGCTGATTAGTGGGCTCTAAGGAAGTGTCTTTCTCTGCCTCTGCCTTCCCAACTCTGGGAATACAGTTACACACCATGATGCCTGTTTCTACTATACTACTGGGGACTCAAATTTAAGTCCTTGTTCTTGTACGACAAACATGTTACTGACTGAGCCATCTCCCAGCCCCTTATCAAGTGTTTAAATGCATAATGCGTTATTGTTGCCAGCAGGCTAGTTGTGCAAGCCAGCATACTCTCTGTGTGCTCCAGAGCCACTGGCAAAACTGAAGCTATTCCTCTTGCATACTTCCTGTCCCTGTAGGTACTGTCCCACCCTCTGCTTCTATGAGTTTGATGATTTTAGATATCTCGTGTAAAGAACTGGAATCATGTAAGGTAGTATTTCTTTTCTGTTATTGGTTTACTACACGTAGAATGGTGTCCTCAAGGTTTACATATTTTGCTACTGCCAAATTTCTTTAAATTTTAAAGGCTAAATAATGTATTATATGTTACACTTTCTTTTAGAATTTTGTGTTTCTTCTTGGCATGTATTGGTTATACATAACAGATTCATTGTGGCATTTTTATACATCCATATAAACTATTTTATCATCCTCAACTCCATTACACTTTCTTGTCCCTGTCCTGATGAGCTGCTTCCCTTTCCCAACTAGTTCCCCTTCCGCTTCCGTTTCCTTTTTTATTTTTCCTAGTGACCAGGGAGTTTCAGTGGGTCTCCCCGCCCTCGTGGATCATTGGCCCATACAATCTGCAAGGGCAAGGGGAGCAGAGATGATGGGGGCAGGGGTCTGGAAGCCCTGTGAGTACGTACAATGAATGACCACGCTGGGACCAGCTCTCAGGGCAGATCAACTTTTCTTAGGGTGATTGAAGGCTTATAAAATTTTGGGGGACAGACGTCAGGGACATCCAGGATGGGCAAAAGTCATTGGCTGGGGTCTTAGGTACCTGGAATGTCTCATTAGCGTGGGGAAGCATTCTAGGACTCTCAAATGTTAGCTGAACAGGTTTATCAGGAGAAAGGAAATTGATCCTGTAATCAAACTAAGGCTACGTAACATTCCTCAGAGAGAGGGTTTTGAATTTCCCAGATAAGGTTGGAGAAGGAAAAGACCCACTAATGAAGGGAGTCTCCCATATTGCACTGAGCCCAGAGGCTAAGTAGTCATGGTGGACTTCATCCTTAATTAGCAGAGTCTTCCCACAGGAGCATGGGCACCTTACCAGTAGCTACACCACTAAAGAAAATGTTTGTCCCTTTCGCAGAAACTATTACTGCCAATAAGTCCTCACAGAGGACAGAGCAGAGCTTGCGCCTCTCCTCCCAACTACCATTAACTGCCAGTATGTCATCAGGAGGGCTGGGGCCTTGTGAGTCCCCTGACTCCTTGACACAGCATTGGTTGGTCCAGTCTTCTGCATGTCCTCACAGCAGTTATGAGCCCATGAGTGCAGTAGCCCTGTTGTACTTGGGACACAGTTTTCCACCACACACTTCTCCATCCTCTAGCCCTCATATTGTCCCACCTTCTCCATGATGTTTCTTGAGCTTTGAAGGAGGATGGTGCAAATGTCCCAGTATGACTAAGCATTCAGCAATCATTTACTTCTCCTATTTTTTTTATTACTTCATCTGCTAGCATGCAGATTCTAGAGGACATTGTTTAGTGAGGTAATTGTAGATTTGCATACAGCTGTAAGGAATAACACAGAGACATTGTCCCTGGTTTTATCCCATTTTGATGCCTACAGAACTACAGTACCTGACCACAAGTAGGACACAACACAGGCTGTGGTTTGCAGCTTAAGCAAAAGCACAGAGCAGATGGTAAACGGCCACCTCTCAGATGGCTCTCAGGAGGTCTGTCCTTTTTCCTGATGGTCTCCTCTTGGGGCAAAGGTCCAGCCTCCACTGTGGGAGACATACCTACTGGTTGTGTGAGTGGCTGAACCGAAGGAACTGGCACATGAGAGGCTGGTTTCTCTGTAGGTGTGAGATCAAAGCCCCACCTTCTCATACTTGTAGGTGGAAATCCTAGACTAGCTGGCAAGATAACCACCATTTATAACTTGTTTGACAATAGTCCTGTGCAAGTTGCCTTCCTTCCCTGTGAGTGAGAACAGTCTCCTATTATTTCCTGCCTGGCTCGGATGTGGTTGATCAAACTTGTTTTAAATTTCTTGGTCTTTTTTACCCTACTTTCTCCTTCCTGTAATTTGTAGATAAGTTACTGGTATTGCTTCATTTTTACCAGCAGACCTCTCACAAACCCAAACCAAAATTGGAGAGAAGCAGAGGGGAGACAGAATTATTCTGAAGGGCTATAATTTAGGGTTAAATTTAACACAGATCAGAATAGGCAGATAAATGTCTAATTGGGGTTTCTGTGTGCATTACCATCATATGGCTCCTGCTCCAGACTAGTGCTCTCTGGGATTCTAGTGCAGAGCAAAGTTCCTTTCAGACAATACCTGGTCTTTTAGTTACTTTTATATTGCTATGAAGAGACAGAATGACCAAGACAGCTTATAAAAGAAAGCATTTAATTGGAGGTTTGCTTACAGTTTCAGATGGTTGGTCTATGAACATCACGGTAGAGAGCAAGGTGGCAGGCAGGCAGGCAGGCAGGCAAGGTGCTGCAGAGGAGCTGAGAGCTTACATCTTATCTGCAAGTTGGAGGCAGAAAGAGTGAAGCCGGGCCTGGTGTGGGTTTTGAAGCATAGTGCACACCCCTGGTAGCACACCTCCAACAAGACCATACTGGTTAATTCTTCCTAAATCACTCAACTGGGAACTAAACATCCAAAACTATAAGACAGTGGGGGCCATTCTCATTCAAACTACTACACATACCCAAGGATAGCAACTCATAAGGTAGCCTCTTCTAACGTTTGCAAAGTGAATATGGGTGGAAACTGGGGATGTGCTTCATTACCTCTCGGTGTTCCCTGCCACCCAAAGATGGAGTCCAGGCTGATATTAACTTAACTGCATTGCATGGGCTAGTTGGTCTTAGGTTTATTGTCTTTCTGCTTTGATCATGATCACTGGGACTACACGTGTGTGTCCTGTGGAGTATGCTTAAAGAAGAAATCTTTCTCCATCTCTTTCACTGGCACAACTTCCTCAGTATTTGAATCCCTTCTCCAAACAGCCCATGGTTTCACTGGCTTCCCATCCTTGTGAGCAGAGACCTGTGCAGTCACAGGGCTTGCTAGACAGGTTCAAGGGTACTCAGTGCCGGAATAAATGAGGCAGCAAGGGCCGTCATGGGGCGCTTGTGACTTTGTTGTGAAGTCTCTCAGAGCATGCTGTTTCTTGTGGTGTTCATATGCTACATTCTCCATCTGACACCTGCAGCAGCCTCAAGTCCTAGATGTTCCAGGTTAAGTTAGTCTGCATCTCCAGGCCTCAGTCTCAATGCCTCCATAGCTACAGTAACAAACATGGGTCCTTGCTATGTGTAGTGCTTGTTCTTAGGTCTAGCACCAGTTAGTGCAGGAATGTTAGTTGAAGCTGTACAGTAACCTCACCCCTTATATGGGGCCTCCTTCCATGGGCTGGCACGCTGTTGTCGGAACTGAAGCATGCAGCATGTGCCTGGGGAAGCACTTCAGAAGCAGGCAAAGGCGTAAAGGGGAAAAGCATCAGCAGTAACAACAGTGACAGAGGCAGCCAAGACTAGACACCATTGGTAACAGTAAGCTAAACCCTCAGCTTGCTTTCCAACTTAACCACCAGGTTTCTCCTCTAGATGGCGCAAATATTTTACCACTCATATATGTGCCAGGGCTGGCTGGCTGGGAGTTTAGAATATGAGATAAGTGACAGAATAGGTTTTTCCCTCCAAATTAGTCATTGACTACCTCTGTAGGTATCAGGCGAGCCAGTTGGGAAGGTACCCAAGTGGTTCCCTGGGAGTCCAAGAGCACATGTGCATCTGCATGTTAGCTACACTTCTTTTGTGGCTCCTGCCATTCCTCCACTTAGCAGAAAACTCTACCAGAATAAGATGTAGAGGGCCAGCATCTGAGAACACAGGAGCCTGGCTTCTCTGGGACATGTGTTTGCTGGCTCAGAGTGTCAGTGACCATCCTGGGAACCCTTGGCTCTGTCACAGGGCTGCTCTGGGATTTGAGTGTTGTATTGAGTGCCCTGGTAGGAGTTTGCCTTCCAGCTGGAATGGGAGCTCCAAGGCACATATGTTTTGGGGTAGAGGACTGTGAATACCAGAAGGAGCAAACAGACTTCTAGAGTCAAGGGCCATCACTAACTTAGTCACATGCATTCTCACAAGAGAATGAGTCTCAAAATGGTCTTTTCTATGCAGCCACTGTGGAATCTCAGCTCCTGGACATCTTGTAAGAAGAGGATCTGAGTGCTGAAGGAAAAAAGGGTAGAGTGACCTCATGCGCCATACATCAAGGAAGACAGCATTGCATTAGCCCAGGGCATATGCCCAGGGACTAGCCCTGGGCTAAGTTGGGCTAGGTAGCTGAGAGGACTCCTATTGTATTAAGACTTTAGACAGGGAGCCTCTGCCAAGGCTGAAGGTATGTTGACTAGGGCCCTGTTCCTGGTCCAAAAGGGAAAACCCAAGTGGCCAAAGTATATAAGGACCCTAGAAAACTTCTGTTTTTCTGTGATAAGATTCAACCACCTGGGGATGCAACAGGGCTGGTAAGACTCGAAGTTGGAGGTGATGTCACATTCCCTGCTGAATGAGGACTTTCCCTGGTCTGCACTGAGCCATTGGTGACTTCTTCCGTTTAGTACCTCAAATAAGAGTGGAGTGGAGACAGAATTCCAAGACACTCATCACTTCTGGTATGTGTGTGCTGGGCCTTTACTGAATTTTGTTATCAGAATAGCCTCTTTGGGTGCTTGCAGTTTTTAACAAGATGTTTGAGTTACTCTAGTGTGTGTCAATATATTTATCATTTTTTCAGAAGGTAACTGTAGGTGTCTCCTCTGTATCAGGTGTCATTCTAGGCACTGGAGATAGACCAGTAAGAGAGAGAAAGTGTTACCTATAGTAACCATTACAGCAAGCAGACAGTAGAGGCTCTAGGAAAGCAGCAGTCAAGAGGAGACAGGACAAGTCACAGCAGTATGTTCACAGTGGTGGGATGGTGATGTGTGAACCTAGACTTCAAGGATGGGAGGGAGGGAACCATGGAGTTACCTGGAGGAAGACCAGTGTGGTCAAAATGAATAGCTCATGTAAAGACCCCAAGACGTGATGTGTCTGGAGCTGAAGGACAAGGAAGAGTGGCATGGCGAGGTGTGTGAAGAAGAGAGGAGGCTGTCAGGGGTGTGTGGAGTCTTCCGGGCCACTGGAGGACTCAGATGCTGATACAGAGGAGCACAAGCCCCTTTTCTTCTGTCAGTGTTCTCCCAGGGGCTGACATGTTTCCTGAGATGAAGTGTAGCTGGCTTTGCTACTTTGTGGTTTCTTTTTCCCACTCAGTCTCCCAGTTTCACCCCCTATCACTAGTTAGGAGAGAGGATAGAGGGGAGGGGGAGAGATAGAGATCCTCACATCTAATTTCTATCTTGTTTGTTTGTTTGTCTGTCTGTTTGTTTTTGAGCACAACTACTAACAAACCACAACCAACACCACTGAACAACCACTATTCCTCCTCTCAGGGTCCTAGCATTTATGTTACCCTCTGAAAAGTTGCCAGAATCCCAAATGCCAAACAATCGCAGAAACTATCTGCAACTGTCAAAACCACACCTCTGCTAGAGCACAAGCCAAATCATAGTCAGCTATTACAAAGCAGCCCCCATATCCCACACCTGTGATTAAAATGAAAACATATTCTGGTATTTCTGTGGTTTTATTTAAAAAACAAAAAAAAAAAAACAAAAAATTTCAGAATTCTCACTACAGTGAAGTATATTGAAATAACAGCTCCCAGGGAAGGAATCAGATACCTCATCTATAACAAGCCACAGAAATCTTCTTTGTCAGTACCAGAAGTCTTGAACAAAGAAAGCTTCTTGCTCTTGTTTGGGTGTTCCACCTATCGGTGGACCATGGACGACCACTGGTGAGAGGGATCACTGTCCTTCCTAGAAACACCAACCCTTCTGGGCACTCTACACACTTGGTGGTTGTGGTGGCAAAGGACATCTTTTACTTTTCATGCCTGAGGGGAGTGTAGCTCTCCTGGGAGGTGGATCGAACCAGTTTCTAGAGCATTTTGATGGTGCATGATTAGCAGATCCTCAGGCCTGACTGCTGAGCACTTGCTGGGCTCTCAACACCTCACCCTGGAAGGCCTTCCTTGTAGCCCGCAAACAAATTTTGAAACTCACCGATGAAAGATGTTCTTAATGATCTACAGTTCCTTGCTTTCATCTTTGGATGAGACAATTTATTAAATATGTACCAAACAGAATCAAATCTATAGCAAGTAGTAGATAGAGAAACATCAGATAGATGGCAAGCATCATCCAGTCAGGGACTGTATACAACATTCAGCAGAGACCACTGGAGTAGCCTAATTGTGAGAGCAAATAAAAGCAACATCAAATTGAAGACTTACAATACGCAGCAGAAGTAGATTGGTGTGACTTCATCGAGGTAGCCAGCAGTGGATTCCCAGTTAGAGTTCTGAGTGAAGCAGGCATCCCCTCAGGTGAGGCTTCCAAGTAAAAGAGAAATGTTTTACAGCAGACAGTTATCTAATTGGGAGTGTACAGGTATCCAGCAGAAGTGACTGGGAAGGCTTGCTGAAACAGACTGGAGTTTCCAATTGAGACTTCCAGGAGCACTCATGAAGGAGCCCTAGCTTCCTATTTATTCAGTAGACATTTTTTATATCATGGGATAAGCAACAGTAACCTTGGTTGGAAATAATTTACCTTTTAAGCTGCTTTAAAGGGCACAGTATTCTTACTCTTGGGCTGTTTTATTGTTCTTCCCTATCCCTGATACAGAGAAAAGAGGCCAGCTCATCCCAGACAAGGGGTTTTGGAGGACACTTGAAATAAGCATACTGGAGTCTGAGTCAGTAGAGCCCTCCACACTCCTGGAACTCGCTTTCAGCAAACTTAAACTCCACGTATCAATTCACCAACATAATGTAGAAGGACAAGGTCACATTAAACAGCTGCATTTCTTAGGATTAGTAGTGCAAGTCTACAGTCTCACTTCTAGAACTTCAAGAGTTCAAGGCTTGACTGGGCTGCAGAGTGAGACCTTGTCTCAAAATAAAAAGCAAAGTGGACAGGGGAGATAGGACCATGGTAAGCCTTATTCCCTCAAACCATTGAGAGGCTGGACAGTCAACCGAGTTCAGGACTTGGATCGCCCTACTGAAAGCCGGGCTCACCTGCTGAGCATGGACAGCTAGCAACTCATGATGCTTAGTCCTCACTGTGAGCATTCACTAAGTACTTACACACTCTAGACGGCTGCTGTGCTGGCCTTGGGGAATCCAGCATGAATAAGACACATGTTCCCATCCTAACTCTCTGGGATGAACACATACTCAAAGATGTAAGACCTGTGTCTGAAGGACCAGAGACAGCTCCAGGAGGTGGCATAGGGAAGTCCTCCTGAAGGAGGTGGCCTTGGGCCTGCAAACTTAGGTTAGGGAATGGAGTCTTTGAGGAACTGGTGGGCTAGGGACAGGGAAGGCTGGGCTGTGGAGCTGGCAGAGGGGCTGTTTTTAGCTTCATAAAAGGCATGGCATTTCTTGTCTTATGCTTCTTTTCTAGAGATCAAAGTAGTGCTATGCCCCAGTCTCCCCACAAGGAAGTCCAGGGTCCTAGTGGTTGAATGTTTGTCCCTCTGGGATTGCTAGCATTGAGCCTGAACCCAGTGCAGTTTCCATCCTGGCTCATTTCCTAAAGAAATGCCAATCAGCTGCTTAGCATGTCATTCTTTAATGAGGGATGTCAGATCTTTCCTTGGATTGACTGAAGAGGCTGGTTTGAAATTCATTAATCTTATAGACATTTATTTGCTCTTGTTTGAATGCCAGAGACAGTTGCTGGCAGGGCGCTACAGCTAGGCTGGGAATGGTGTCGGGTGCACAGAGCAGGAGATAAGGCTAGTTCCCTGTAGCACCGACCATACACAGGTCCTCGGCTACCTCCCAGGAAGTACTATCATGATGTCACATGCTGCCTGAGAACCCAGGTGCTAACCGTGGACCCTGGAGTCTCTGAGCTCTACAAGTTCCCTCTGATTCCCGGGGAGTGGCATTTCTTCAAGTTAAATCCTTGTACCTTCAATGCTGCACCCCGCTGTTAACAGACATAGCCCCCCCATTAAACAAGTCACCTGGCTGTAGTCACACATTCTAGGAGCATGACTGGGTTTGGGTTCAGTAGCTCATGTTGCCCATCTTGGCATGGCACATGTGTACCCATCATCACCCGGTGTTTAGACCATGCAATGTCTGCTTGCTTAGCACACCTTGGGAATAGTCTTGCCATGGCCTGGGGAAAGTCAGGTGCTGTGCTGCCTTTGGTTACAGCAGCTGTAAATTTAGGCCACTGTGGCCTCTGTGTGAGTTTTAGTCTCTGTACATACTAGATTCAAATACAAAATAAGGTCTAGAATGTTGTTAGCCCAATGATCAAGCACTTGTGTGGTGTGTATGAGGCCCTAATTTTAATCCCAGTGCTACCAAAAAAACCTGAAACAAATAAAACTCACAAGCTTTTGTTGTACACACACAGTACTTGCTTTTCCTGTTGGCCAGATGTGCACTTGACTTACATTATTTATTGGCTTGTAGACCAGGTCTCTCCAAGGAGCCTACACCTGCCTTGAACTCACAGTCCTCCTACCTCAGCCTCCCATGTGCTGGGATTGTAAGTATGTACCACCACACACAGATTCTGGCTCAGTCTTTGCCTCAGGGCTACTAGAGGTTTGCCTGTTTGGTAGCACACAAGTGCTATGGAAAGGAGCAGAGGTCTGGTGGGCACTGGATTCCATCCTGACTCCCCCTGTTGCAGTGTGAGGTGGCCAGAGGCAAACTCCTGCACAAATGTTCAAGGTCCTCCTAGCAACGTGGGACTCTCAAGTGCTTACTAGCATTAGGGGAAAAGTACTCCCAGGAAAGACTGACAGAAGGTGGCTGTCTCCTATACTCAGCAGCCCTCAGGGAAAAGCTGATAAGGATGGCCCTTGGGATGATGTGGAAGTTGAGGCCTACAGGGGGCATAGTGGTGAGCAGTACCATGCTTGGCACTTACCAAGGAGGTGGACCCGAACATGTGCTTCCCTCCTGGCTCTGAGTTCTAGGTCCTATGTGTCCTGGCCTGAAGTGGGAGTTGTGCAGGTCAGTCAACAGCTCAGTAACTGTGTTTCCTATTGAGCCGTGCGTGCCACAAGTCTGGACTCCATTCTTTGTCATCTGCATGGATTCCCACTGCAGCCATGGGCAGTCTCATACCCCTCCTCATCCATAGGCCTTTACGTGTTTCCAGGTATTTTTAGAGACATAAACTTCCCCATTCTCTGAACCTACTGCCACCCAATACCTGCCTATACAGAAAAGTAGATTTCCTTGGAAAGTTCTTGAATTCTTTTTTTTCTTTTCTTTTCTTTTTTTTTTCTTTTTCTTTTTAGAGACAGGGTCTGATCATGTAGTACTGTCTGGCTTGGAACTTACTATGTAGACCTGGCTAGCCTTGAACTAATAGAGATCTGTCTGCCTCTGCCTCTCTGCCTCTCTCTGCCTCTCTCTGCCTCTCTCTGCCTCTCTCTGCCTCTCTGCCTCTGCCTCTCTGCCTCTGCCTCTCTGCCTCTGCCTCTGCCTTCTGAGTGCTGGGATTAAAGTTGTGCACCATTGCACACATCTGAATTCATCCTTTAAAAAAAATCTTGTTTTGTTTTTGGGAATTTTCTACAGTGAGCACTGTTCCTCCCCTTGTATTAATTCCTGCAGTTGGTTTTTCTCTCTGTTTCTTTTGAGGCTGGGAAGGGAAGGGTGGCTGCTGCACTGTGTGTGAACTGTTTGTTACTCTGAAGGAGCCTCTCTCTACTTGCCTGCCTTCCTTCCTTCCTTCCTTCCTTCCTTCCTTCCTTCCTTCCTTCCTTCCTTCCTTCCTTCCT
>NW_021604753.1:3574160-3614145 GCF_004785775.1 Grammomys surdaster | reverse complement strand
TCTTCCTCCCTTCCTCCCTTCCTCCCTTCCTCCCTTCCTCCCTTCCTCCCTTCCTTCTTTCCCCTCCCCTGTGGTGAGCAGCCAAGAGTGCTCACATATACTGGGCAAGGGGGCTACCACTGAACTGCAGGTCCAAACCTGAAGGAACTTGATATCCATGATTTCATTTGATTCTAGAAGGCCAGAACTTCTCTGCATGCATTTAAGGCAAAAAGATGAGGCAGTTGTTCTGACCTCCAGACCGCTGGCAGCCTCAGGCCCTTCTGTTACTTTCCTTTCTTCTGCTAGTTGTTGTGAATATTAAAGCCACTTTGAGTTTAGGAAAGACTTGTCACAGCCCTCCATGTGGATCTCTGTCCTTAGCTTCTAGCACACAGGTGTTTGGGTGTGTGTTTGGTCTCTGTGTCTGATAGCCCTCTCACTGTGTGGCATGCTCTAAAACTCACTGCAAGTAGGTGGTGATGTGTAGAAGCAAGGTGCTTGCCTGGAGATGGGATCATCTCCAGGAGAGTGCCAGCCCCGAGCTGCACCTGAGCACACTGCATCCTGCTTGGGCTCTGATGGATGCCGTCTGTCAAGCGGTCCATGCTCAGAATGACCAGTCTCCAATTCTGCAATATATTATCTTGGTTTCCTGGATAGTAAAATCATGTTTCAATTTATCTGTCCTTTTTGTGGTTGAATTATCCAAAATGGGCAAATAAAAATGAATGTTTGGATTTGAATGCTAATTTAGGTCTCAAATGGGTTTTGTTTCAGACATTATTGAAATTAATTTGTTTTCCTTGAGCGCATTCCACTTATTGGCAAGGTGCAGTGTCCCTCCCCCTCCAGAATACATTTGGTGGCTCTTGGGATAAATTTGTAAGATAGATAATCTATACCAAGATAATGGAAAAGTTTATTCTAAATCTTCCTCTAAATGACAAATTGTTGTCTAAACATTTAGAGTCTGGAAAGATAAATACTTCAATCAAAATCCTGACCCAGACAAATCCATTTTCTTTTGTCTTTTCTCATTTTTTAGATGAGTTTATTTGCATGGATATACTACTTTTTCCCTCTGAGATAGAATCTTGATATACCCAGGCTGGCTTTACGTTTCTTTGTTCAAGTGATTTTCATGCCTCAGTCTCCCTAAGTGTGTACCTCATGTGCTCAGCACCATGCATGTACCCCATTCCTCCACCTTTTCTGAGAAAGGGTCTCTTGTGTAGACCAGGCTATCCTTGAACTCAGATTGTGGCTGAGAATAACTCGAACTTCTGGTCCTTCTGCCTCTATCTCTCAAATGCTGGCATTACTACATGTGCCACAATCTCCAGATTTTATATAAATATATAAATATATATATATATTTTTTTTCTATGTGTAAAGCTGAGGTGGCTTCCAAGTAGGGCATTGCTATTTGTCGAAGCACTGGGGCTTTGGTGCTGACAGAGCATCTGCAGTTCCACAGCCTAGGCAACTGAACAAATTCAACCCTTCAAGCCTCGGTTTTCTCACCTGTAAAATGAATCCATAATTTCTGCATATCATGGTTATAAGGAGTTTATGGGTGTTTAGGACATGAGCACTGGTGGCAGGGGCCTTTCTTATTCTCTGAGACCTCTGCCTTCCCTAGAGAAAACATTTTTCTTTGGAGCTGGTTTGGCTTTGGCTCATTGCTGACTGTCTTAGTTTGGGTTTCCATTGCTATGAAGAGACACCTTGACCAAGGCAAGTCTTATAAGGGACAACATTTAATTGGGGCTGGCTTACAGGTTCAGAGGTCAGTCCATTATCATGGTGGGAAGCATAGCAGCATGCAGGCAGACATAGTGCTGGAAGAGCTGAGAGTTCTGCATCTTAATTTGAAGGCAGCCAGAAGGAGATTGGCTTCCACAGAAGGCTCTCATTCCAAACTGGGTGAAGTCTTAACGTCAGAGTCCTCAAAGCCTACACAGTGACACACTTCCTCCAACAAGGCCACACCTCCTAGGAGTGCAACTTCCCATGGGCCAATCATATTCAAACCACCACGCTGACACTTAGCAAGTTCCCCTGCAAGAAGAGCTGGCACCTGACCGCATCTGGGCCCTTTGCCCCTTCTGTCTGTTACTTGCTTCTGTAATAGCTAGCTGTACTACTATTGTGGTTCCTTAGCCATGTAGTGTTTTACTGACTATAAGTAAAAGTTAATAAGATGGCCATAATGATACAAGGCTGCAGTCCTATTGCTTAGGAGACAGAGGCAGAAAGGTGTCTTACAGAGCAAGTTTGGACAATTTGAAACCTGTCTCAATTCTTTCTTGTCAAAAAATGTTAATAACAATACCAGTTTACTGTCGCTGTGACTCCTACTTTGCAGGGAGTGTATAAATTTGAGGCTCTGCTGCCTCCTGGCTTGATGACCTTGGATGGATCATTCTTTATTTCCAAACTGCTTCCTCATCTGTATAATGAGGACAACAGTGCTTTTGGGGTTGCAGGAGACTTTGAGTGAGATGCTACAGTCTGAGCTCTCAGGCATAGACAGAGCACACCAGAGGTTTTGCTGTGTTGGTAAGCTGATGTTTGGAGTGCAGAGAGCTGGCATGGTAAAAGGCAACTTTTTTTTCTTTTTCTTTTTTCTTTTTTCTTTTTTTTTTTTTTTTGCATGTTCTCAAATGTGGTACTGAGGAGAGGACCTAGGGCCTCATCCATACCAGGCAAGTGCTCTACCATAAGCTATATTCCAGGCCTTTCTTCTTGAGATAGGATCTCACTAAGTCGTTCAGCTTGTTCTGGAACTCACTCTGAAGGCCAACCAGACCTTGAACTTGAGATCATTCTGTCTCAGCCTGTCAAGTAGCCTGAGTTATAGGCCTTCCCCACCAGGCCTAGAATAGCAAGCCATTAATGGTAGCTCATGTTCTGACCATTTGCTACTGAAGGGGAGAGTGTTGGTAATAGTCTTGCCACCAACTCAGGCGTAGTGTTAGTTGTTTTAGAAGTAACTTGGTAAGGCAGGACCTCTGGCAGCTTGTGGCATCCATTGAGATTCTAGCATCCTGATTCATTCATTGCTTTTCTTGGACTCACATAGGCCAAGCCCAGCATCCGGTGCTTCATTAAGCCCACTGAGACACTCGAGCGGTCCCTTGAGATGAACAAGCACAAGGGCAAGAAGCGGATGCAAAAGAGACCCAACTACAAAAACGTTGGGGAGGAGGAGGAGGAGGAGAGAGGGTCTACTGAAGATGCGCAGGAAGACGCTGAGAAGACTAAAGGTACAGAGGGTGGTTCAGAAAGCATGAAGACAAGTGGGGAGCGTGAAGGTGAGTGGCCCCGGGAACGCACAGCCCCTTCACCCACGCCAGCCCTGCCGCCAGTGAGGCTTTGTGTCCTGTCTTTCTCCTGCTCCTCATGTGTCCCCTGGGTGCTTCTGCTTATCTCAGCACCCACCAGTGTACCTCATTCTGGACAGCCCAGTCATTCAGAGGCAGCTGTGGGCTGTGTCCCAGCAGATCTAGTGCAAGTCCCACCTGTGTGACCTGGAGCCAGGTTTCCTATCCGTAAAAAGCTAGTCACACATCATAGCCACTGTATAGTGCATTAACAGAGTTAAATCATACAGTCATCTGGCCACCTCACAACAGCTCCAGGCCCTTAGGAAATGTCGTGGTGGCACCTGCTGCTGCCGCTGCCGCTGCCAGCACTATTGTTACCACCTTCATTCATCATCATGGCTGCTGTTCCTATTCCGGCTAACTTGGGGGTAGGATTTGTGTTCAGTACACTATGGGAAGGAAAGGGGGCCCAAGTTTGGTAAGACAATATGTCTTTGATAGCTGATGGATTTTTGCAGTCATGCAGTTAAGTACAGCCTCCCTCCAGGTTCTGTAGCTGGGTTTTACAGGTCCCATCTGTTCAGAGTGAGGCACAATTGTGTGGCGTGCATGCACTCAGTGAACAGAAACCTGCATTCTCCTCTCACCCTGGCAGGATTATTTGACTTCCTCACCTACCCCTGTCTTGTATAGATGCTAAAACCCTCTGGAGAACATTTGGTCTGGGGTTCAAAACAATTCAAGTAGCCAGTTGTTTGTATCAGAGACCAGGCTCATTCCACTCAGAGCCTCTAACAGGATCCCTAGGGATTGGGTGTTAGTGTTAATGAAACTCTGCTTGGTGGTGCTGGGGTCAGAGTTCTGCTGACTAGAAGGAAGATCCCATACCTCCTTGGACAAATGCAACCTCTTTGGAGCACCCCAGCTAAGAGTAGTCCAGCCTTATGGGCCCTGGGCTAAGTCCCGCAGTCCTGAGTGGCTGACAGTCATGCAGAGCTTTGCACTAAGCACTGACTCTTAACCTTCCTAACGCTGCAACCCTTTAATGTAGTTCCTCATGCTATGGTGATCCTCACCATAAAATTATTGTCATTGCTACTTCAAAACTATATTTGTGCTACTTGTTATGAATCATAATGTAAATAACTATGTGTCTTAGGTGACCCCTGTGAAAGGATCATTTGACCCCCAAAGGGGTTATGACCCACAGGTTGAGAACTGCTGCACTGCTTGTCTGCTTTTGAGAGCTGTGCGCAGGTCTACAGCCAGCACATACCCTGTCATTCCAACCTGTTGTCCCCTGGAATGACTATCATGGCAATAGTCAGTGAACACCACAGTTGCATGTGAGTGAATCTAGCCAAAACATCTCCTGATAGCCTGCTCTTCCTAAGGCTACAGTCTCTAGCCTACTTTTATTTGTGTACATTGTGACTTTTGGTTTACTTGGTATATTCAATTCATTTGAGGTCTGGAAGCCTTTGCTTATAAGTATCAGTTTGGCAGTAAGATTAAGGGGCAAATATGAGGTAAGTCACACTCACTTATTTTTGGTTATGTTAAGGATTTCATTAGCTGGGGAGAAAGTTACTCAGCTCACACCCCAGGTCTAGCCACAGCACAGTGGCATGGGATAGGACGAGTAGACGAATGTCTGTATCTTGTTTTGCACACTGTGTTCTAGTCAAATCATCTTGGAAAGATGCTCCTGCTTTTGTTCCAGGCCTTGAGAGATGCTTTCAGGCAGCCACAGCTGTGACTAACAGTGGTATGGACAGGGCAAGCTTGGCCCCAGACCCTAATCTAATTGTTAGACATAGAGGCTGTAGGCCAGTTTATTGAGGCTGCTATATCACTTAGGGTGCTGGGCTTGGAGCAGAGCTTCTGGTGCTGAGACCTGCCCCTGCACAGAGAAGACACTGTTACCATCCTCCCAATGTGGATTTCCCAGGCTATACAGACAAATTGTGCCAACTAGGACCCCAGGGTTTCCCCAGAGGCTAGCTTAAGCAGCTGACACAAACTTCATAGCTCAGCCAGGTGTAGCTTCCAGTGACCCCTGTGACCATTTTACTGCCCTTGTAATTTCTCAAACACACTAATCATTTTAAAACATGGTAGCTTGTCATCTTCCTACTCAGCTCACCATAAATACATAAGTATCCACAGACCTTGCTGTGCGCTTATATTCTAAAGCCTTCCAAAATACACATGTGATCTTTTAGACTTAGATTTGAGGTGCTGTTAATGAATGTTCTCTCCTCATCCTGCATCTGTGTTTGGGCAAAAGCAACATCTGTTCAATCCTGACCTTTGGTGTCAGTTCCCTCATTCTTCTTGCAAACCAGGTGTTGGTTCCTATAGAGTTATGCAGGGACCCATTGCCAGGGTGGATCTCGGGACTACAGCAGCTCTTTCCTAAGCTCTGAAGTGTGTGTATCAGCAGCGGGGATGAGAGTTCTGGGTGCTGTGTACCAGCTTTCCCTTTCTCCCTGCTCTGCTGAAGTGGCTGGGTGCTGCTTCTTCCTCCTGTCACTCCTTCTCCAAGCTCCTTTTATTGGGCCACAAGATTACAGCAATTGCAGTCCAGTCTCTGCAGAAATGGATGGTTAAAAGAAAGACGAAGGCTGCCATTGCCCCTCAGCTGAAGAAGCTCTGCCCAAGAAGTCACAGCCCCCGCACATACTTGTTTCTTAACTGCCCCTTATTTGAAGGGACATCCATCTGCTTTTGGATTTACTTACTGCAGTAACTTAATAATGAGACCCAGCAGAGAGATGGAGTAGTCCTACCTTCTCCTGGGAACAGCAGGGCTGGGCTGCTGGTTTTGCCTAAGGAACAAATAGGAATTAGTTGGCTAACCCTACTTTCCCAGCTCTCTTGCTGGAATACCACATGGGCTTATAGTGGTGGCAGAAGGCAAGACTGACAGCCTAGAAGTTGGGATTGAGGGGTCCCAGGGGCCTTGATCCTCAGCTTTGTCCTTTAAAAGTCTCTGCTGGAATGAAATGGAACTTGGCCTCATTCTTGACTTTTTTTGGGGATATTCAAACACAAGTCCTAGTTTTGTCTTGAGCCACATTGTAGTTCCAGATAAGTTGAAACTACAGCACATGTCCACCTGTGGAGGGTCTTTCTGATGCTCAACCTGAGGCTGTTACAGTAAGGTTTCCCATGTTGCAGCATTCTGCTTGTGACATATTAGCAGCCCAGATCAAGATGGAGTCTAGAGGCATAGAGGTACATTCTGGGCCTATACCCTCAACAGTTTCTCTAGACCTTTATTCTTTGCTTCATTTCTCTGTTCCTTGTATGTATTCATGTTCATGTCTGTGCATATAGACTACAGCACACATGTAGACTACAGTACACATGTAGAGAATGTTGAGATCAGAGGAAAAGGTTGATGTCTGTCCTCACCCTCCACTTTGTGAAACAGGCTTTTGTATCTTGCCGCTGTGTATACCAGGCAAGCTGGCTTGCTGGGGATTCTTCTATCTCTGCCTCTTATTTCATGATGGGAGCATGGGGATTGCAGAATATGCTATTGCATTTGGCTTTACATGCACTTTGACACATACAAGCTGGCAGTGTTAAGGGTGCCTGTCTTGTGTATCTATCACTATTTCCAAAATTCTTTGTATCTTGCCAAACAGAGGGATTCAAACTCAGGTTCTCACAGTTGCATGACAACTTTTTTACCCACCTAGCCATCTCCTCAGCCCAGCAGGGCTCATTTGTGAGTGTAAGCATGTGGGCGAATGAGAAAGAGACTTGGTAGCACCCTTACCCCACCCCCATTACATAATGGGGAGATTTTTGCCTGTACCTTTCATACAGACTTAACAAGAGAAGTGTAGATGTCAGTGAGGGCAAATCCTCTAACAGTTGTATGCCCAGAAAACTGCTGTGTTCAGGAGAGGTACCAATAAGCAAAGGAAGGGACATACTCCTGCCAGCTCCTGCTATTGCCCTGGCCAGTTTCACCTTGAAACACTGTTCCAGAGTCAGCCAATCACAGCCCTCTGTGGTTACCTAGGTAACCAGCACACATCTTTCCCCTTCCCTTGACCTTCCTTTGAAGGCCTGCCTTTCTCCCTCCCTTTCCATTGTCTGTCTGTCTGTCTGTGGTTTCTGGAATAGGAATCCAGATTGAAGAAATCCTTGAATTGTGAGGTCAGAGACTGCTGGGATGTGGTGCCTGCCATTTCCCCAAAGAGCACTTCGTCTACTAGATAGAAATCCTAGGCGAGTCAGGGAGTTTGTGCGGTCAGAGGCTGGGGCAGCTCCAGGATATGACCAGAGTTGTCACATCAAGAAATGGATGTCTTTGAGTACTGACCTTCACAGTTCTCCCAGTATGGTCATACATACATGGTACCTAGGAAATGAAGATATCCTTGCCTGCTTTTGGATCCTGCCTGTCTGTCTTTTCTCTTCCTACTTCCTCTTCCTACTTCTTCCTCCTCCTCTTCCTCCTTCTCTTTTGTTTCTTTTTTTATTATGGTAAGATTCTGGCAAATGAAACCTCACTACTTTAAAGCATGCAAGTCAGCAGTGCTAAGGGGTCCATCACCATCGTCTCCAGAACTGCATCCTGCAGAACTGAGACTCCACCTGCTAAACAACTCCTATTCTCCCTGCCCCGCCCACTGCAGCCATCATTCTCTGCCTGTCACAGCACGGCTACTCACAGCACAGACTCAGTAAGATCCTACAGAATCGGAGGAGATAGCCCAGGCGGGGACAGGCTTACTGAGCTTAACCTCCAGAAGCCATGGATTCTATTTTATTTTAAAAAATGGCACACTTGTAACTCTAGCACAATGGAGGCAGAGGCAGAGCCCAGCCTATTGCAAGATCCAGGGCAGTGAGAGATATTCTGTCTCCAGAGAAAAGGGGTGGGGGAGAGAGAGAAGAAAAGACAGCACCTGCAGACCAATGCTCAGGGTTGTCCTCTGGTACATGCACTTGAATGTGCATGCGCACACACAAGCACACACACACACTGGATAGTTAGTTCTCTATCACTGTGATAAAGTACCATGGAAACCTTATTTGTGTTTATGGTTCCAGAAGGTTGAGTCCCTGAGGGTCTCACATCGTGACCCACAGTAAGAGGCAGAAAGAGCTCACTTTTGAAATCTCAAAGCCCAGCCCCAATGATAGACTTCCTCCAAACAGCCACTTGACCCAAACAGCCAACCTAGGAAGACTCAAACTACCTTTTGTAAATGTGGAAAGATTTCATCATAAATTCATATAAAAGTAATAAATACCTGAAGTGAAAAGATAAAGATAAAAATAAACAGTGAATAAGAATTAAGCCAAAATACCTGACAGAGTCACATTACAAAGTAGGGATGAGACTGAAAAACCCCACTCAACCCCTGTTTAGTTAGGCTGCCCCAACTGTGTGCACTCAGTTGTGTGCTCAGATGCTCTGGAAACAGAATTTAGTGCTACAGGCAAGGCAGAAAAATAACTGTTGGGTTGTCTGTGCACCCAGTGTTGCAGTAGGTTTCATGGATAGTTACAGCTTCCCAGACTGGAATAAAGTTAAAGGAAAGATACAGCGGGTCTTGACGATGATTCTTTAAGTGGCAGGAATAAGTCACTCAACATCCCAGTCTTTGTAATAGTTCTAACATAAAGGCTACATTTATTTCAGAAGTCGTTGTGTCAGACACTCAGACAAAGTTTTTAGTGTGAAGTTCTAAAATAATTTGAATAGATTTCCCCCCCAGGAGGATAGTAGCATTATATAATAGTGCTAGATTTTCCTGTCCTAAAATTAACTCTCTCAAGATTATTACTGACACATCTTTGCTTTTAACTTTTATTTCTGTGTGTCTCCCTTTGTGTCTCTGTAGAGGTTGTACTCTTGATCCCTGGAGCTTGAGGTCCATCACTTGTGAGCCACCCCGTGTCAGTGCTGGGAACTGGACTCAGGTCCTCCACAGGAGCACCATGAGCTTCTATCTGACGAACCATCTCTCTGCTGTCTTCTTTTTGAAGAACAAGTTGAGGATTCTTTTTCAAAAATGCTCTGGACTACCAGCTTTTCAGATTTTGAAATAAGCATTCCATATACTAAGAATAATGAGTTGTCTTGGGGATGGGACCCAAGTCTAAATGTGATTCGTTTATTTTTCATATGTTCTTTGTACACAGAGCATGAAGATTTTTCAGATATCAATGTGAATCACTTATTGTGTAAAGGGGTGGGTATAAGTAGTGGGGATGGGTGCGTGTGCGGCACACTGGCACTTAGAGCTCAGAGCACGCCGCAGAGCGGGCTCTTCCTTCCACCTCTTCAGAGGGTTTTAGACCTGAACTGCCAGGCTTGTGTGCAGCAGCTGCCTGACTGCTGAGCCACCTCACCAGCCCCTGGAGATGATTGTAAACCATGCTGTGAGTAATGCTCACAGGAACCACTTTAAGACTTAGATTTGGGAATGATTGGAATTTTGCCTCGTTGAACTAAAGATTGTGCTAGAGCACATTACAAACTTAATACTTTAACTTTTAAATTTTCCATTAATTATTTTGTAACAGAACAAACAAAAATAACTCTATTTCTTGAGGGTTCTTAGGCTAAAATTCTAAAAGTAATATTGAGTTCCCAGTTGACTTGTAATTTATTTATTTTGTTGAGCATTTGTTTCCTGGTGATTCCAGCATAGACCAAGGGCCTTGTACGTGTGGGCAAATGCCCACCCTGATGTATGCCACCTGCAACCCTCCTGGGAGCTTTTCTTACCTTGTAGTGAGCTTTACAGTTTCACTGCACTCGAAGTGCCAAAGCCTGTGGCCTAGGGTACCAGAGAAAGGGCAAGGTACACACACACTTGTGCTTACAGCTATGCCAGCACTGTTTCTATAGGTGGCCTGTGAGACTGGGAGGCAGAATCCCAGGATTTAGGGGGATCTCTCACAGGGCTCTCCGTGTCAGATAATGGCTGACAATGTCGGAGATGCTCTCAGTGGCTGTGCAGAGCTGCCCTTGTGTGCAAGAACCTTAGGACATCTCAGGCATTTACTAAGTTCCCTGTTAAAATCCACATTAATAGATCTCCTTGTTCAACATGTATATCTTTACATAGACTTTGCATTCACACTGGTTTTGAGTTTATAGTAGTAATTTTTCAGATGTGTTACTTAAAAATAATTTCAAATTTAAGAAAAGTCATGAAACAAAAATAGTATAAAGACTAATTTATTCTTTACCTAGTTTCCTATTTTGCTATTTTCTACCATTTGCATTTTTGTTTGTGCTCTCCCCACCCACCTCTTACTCCTACCCTCTTGCCCAATACACACACACACACACACACACACACACACATATGAACATATGCATGTACACACACATATACACATGTACACATGCTATGTCTTTTCCTCCCAGGGTTTCTCTTTTTTTTTTTTGCTAAGAACAAGGTGATCTTAAACCCGTTACCATCAGTTCATAGCTCTTTTGTTGGCAGATTTTTTTTAGCTATTTTATTGGATTCTTATATCTACTCCCTTCCAATCCTTATTCCACCCTCTTCCAACCCCCCAACACTAAGTAGGAGAGTAAGAAGGCTAGAGGGGAAAGGGGGCATAGACCTCTTTAGATGGTTTCCTGCTCTTAGGGGTGTTGGGTTCCTAGGGGCAAGTCCAATCTTGTCATCAGAATGTCCAGAAACACAGCAATCCAGCAAATGCAACAGCAGGGACCAGCAGCAGCTGCCCCAGGCCCTCTGGGCTTCTACTACTTATACCCTCTCTAGAGTCCCATATCTGCAGCTGGCAAGAATCACGGCCCTCCTAGAGTACATGACAATCATAGTTAATGGGTGTGGACAAACTGAAGCAGTCTCATATCCCTCATCTGGAATTAAAACAAAAACATGTTCACATAGTATAACTGAGTTCTTAAAGAACCAAAGGCTGGGGCTGGAGAGATGGCTCAGAGGTTAAGAGCACTGGCTGCTCTTCCATAGGTCCTGAGTTCAATTCCCAGCAACCACATGGTAGCTCATAACCTCTTCTGGTGTGCAGGCATAATGCATGTAGAATATTGTATACTAAATAAATAAATCTTAAAAAAAAAAAGAACCAAAGTGCTCACTACACTCTTTCCCATCTGTGTCCCTGTTTCTCTGTTGGCTAAAAATTGTTGCACATTCTAAATACATACTTCCTTTTTTTGAAACAGAATTTTCCTGGTTTAGCACAAGAAGGCTGCAAACTCTTGGTCTTTCTGCATCGGTCACTGTGATGATGGGCGTCCTTCATCATCTTGACGATTTTGAAGATGCAGAGCTGCTTCAACCGCTAGTAAAATGGTCCTCATTTGGTCTCTGGCTGCTCAAGGGTCTGCCACCTTGGCTGATGTGGATTAGGTGATGCCGTGTCCTTTTCAGGGTGTCACATTGGTTGTCTGTTCTTCCTGAGTGGTATTTATTTTGGTCACTTGATTAAGAGCTGGCCTGCACCTTCACTGTAGAATTACTCTTTCCAAGTTCTACACAGCCCCTGGGAAGACACTTGTAGGTTATGTACCTCTTCATCATTCCCCTAGATAGAGCATTTGTCGATAATTCTCAACTGGTCCAGTGTTTGCCATGATCATTACAAAACTACGGCTTTCTTGCAGCAGGCTGCTGTCACTCCACTGTAATAAGGTCCCTTCTTCCCAGCCAGCGATTTATCTCTTATCAGCATGGACTCCATTTTTTAATGGCTTATATTCCATTACTATATTTAATTACTCTGGTACTCAAATTGTCCCAGAGTTGACCCTTGGGAATCCTTCAAGCCGGCTGTGGTGTATTAAGTCTCTGTTGTCTGTCAGGTCAGTCTCTAACATAGGAACATACTTATTCCATGTACATCTCACATCTCAGCCCATCCCTGACATTTGTTGTTCTCTGAAAAGTGCTGCCTCTTCTCCATAGCAGATAGTTTATATGACTTAGATCAGGACCCTAGATGATCTTATTGTTCCTAGATGGCTTTTCTTTTTTGTCTTTTCGGTGGGCAGAGCTAGGACTACATGCATTGTTATTTTTACATGCACACATATACACACATACAAATATGTGTGTACATGTTTTAAAGAGTGTAAAGTTTCTACCGACTCTTAGTCTCAGCCTATTTCCACATTTCTTGGCTTCCCTGTTATGTTTTGTCTACAGTGAACCCCTCTTTCTTTTCTCTAGCTCAGTTATTCTCTGAGGCCTGTAACAAGCCAGAACAGCTTCAGAGTCACATTGCTCAATTATGTAGTGTTCTGTGAATAATCAGTAAAGCATTTGTTTCTATACTTCTCCATCTGCCACCCTACTCCAGTATTTCATCTGTCCAAAAACTAGGGTGTCTGGTCAGCTGCTCATCCTTGTGCTTCTTGGATTGGCCCACTCCCAGCTCCACCTTCAGGGTAGGTGTGACATTCACTTTAAATACATTTTGACATCTCCCTTTTTGTTCAGTTTAGTTGATACAATTTCATATATATGTTTTACAATTTAATACATGCGTACAATGTATCCTGATCATATCCAACCACAGAACTTCCTTTTTTAATACATAATGTTTTAACACTGTAAACTACACAGAAAAAAAGTGTCCTTTGCTTCCACATGCCTTCTCTCCCTCCTTATCCCTCGACCTTTTTGCTGAACTATTTTCTCTCCCTTCTCCCCTCCGTGTGTGTTGTAAAAATAAGCAGATTTAACCAGGTGGTGGTGCAGACCTGCAACCCCAGCATGAGAGGCTGGAGCAGGATGAGCTCAGCAGGTCTGGACTACATAGTGAAACTCCGTTGGGAAAAAAAAAAAAAGCCAAATTTGTTTTTTGTTTTTTTGTTTTATTTTCCTGTTCTTTTTGCTCATAAGGCAATGTGATAGATGCACTCTTGACACTTTTCTCTGTTGTTGAGGTTTCGGAAGGATAAAAATCTATTGTCATCACAGTGGGGACATGTTCCAGCACGCAGGCATGGCAGCAGGAACAGCTGAGAGTTCATATCTTGAACCCCAAGCAGCAAGCAGAGCATGAACTAGGAGTGATGCCTGACGTTTTAAACCTCAGAGCCGGTCCCCAGTAGCATACTTCCCCAGTAAGGCTATCCTGCCTAATCCCACCCAAACAAGCCCACCAACTGGGGACTAAGGATTCAAATGCCTGAGACCAGGGAGGGACAGTTCACTTTCAGCCCCCCACAAGTCCTGTACAGCCTCAGTACCTAGTAAAAGCTTCTGGCCTCCAAAGACTGTATCAGGTTAAATGAAGGCACAACAGTTTTAAAATGAGCCCATTAGGGCTGGGAAGCTAGTTCAACAGGTAAAGGTACAGTTGCATAAGTCTGAGGACATGAGTTCAAATGCCCAATAGTCAAGCAAAAAGCCAGATGTGCTTTTGCCAATGCCTGTAATTCCACTGCTGTGGGGGGACAGACAGGAGGATCAATAGGGCTCTCTGGTTGCTGGCCTAACTCTAGGTTCAGTAAGAGACTGTGCCTCAGATAATTAAGGTGGAAAGCGATAAAGCATGACACCCAGTATCCTCTCCTTGGCTCTGCACCCACTCACAGGCACACAGGCCCTTCTCTATTACACACAATCTACATTTTTTTTTAAAAAAAAAACATGCCATTCTCATTGAAACAGAAGCCTGGCTGGTGGGACTGGGGATGACTCAAAGTATAATTGAGGTTCAGATGGAGCTTGCCATTAGCAGAATCTCTGGCCATTTGGTAGCCCCTGAGTCACTGGAGCATCTTGCTTGGCCTGTTGGTGGAAGCTGGCTGCCCTGCCGTGAGTACTGCATCAACAAGGACTGGAAAGCAGCACAAGACCACCATAGATGCTCTGGTATGGCAGAAAGAGGGGTTCACAGAAAAGGTCATAGGCTCTTAAAGAGCTGTGACAGACTAGGGAGACCCTCTCCCCATGCCACTCTTCTCCATTTCAAAAGGCCAGGTAAGAACTTTCACTGTAAAACTTAGCTGGATAAAATTGTTTACAAGAAGATGAAGACCTATCCTGACTTTGAAAGAACTGGTCTACACTCACCTAGGAAATCAGCTGAATCTGGGAAACTCAGTAGGATTGGCTGAGCAGCTGGGAGCACAGGGTGACACAGCCAGGACTTAAGGTGCTAGGATCAGCTACTGCTGGCTTCTGTGCCACAGTGAGAGCTGGCTTAGCTTCTGCTGCATGTTCTAGCTGCACAGAGAACTATTGCACTTCTGGGTGGCTTTCTCAGAGTTGGTTGCCAAATTTGGAACAAACAAGCAGATTTCAGGTATTTTGTTGTTGTCTTCTTTTTTAAGGTCCTAGAATTCTAGGAAGGGGCTCTGTAGTACCCAAGTGACCATGTGGGCAGACAGTTGGTGTTTGTCCAGTTTGACCTGAAGCAACCCTGTGGTCAACTGTCCACCATGTTGTCATGCCTTGGAAATTCCCTTTGATGGCTAAGGGTGTGGCTCAGTGGCAGAGTACTTGCCAATATGCATAAGGTCCTGAAATCTATCTCCAGTATTGCAAAAAGCAAAAGTTATTAAGTCACTTGAAAGTTGCCTAACTGGCAGTGAACTGGATTGTCTTGAACTCTCCTCTTGCTCCAGAATCCTAGTGGTATCCAGGAACAGGAAAAGGCTGAAAAAGGGACTACTGTGACATTCTGGCTGTCCATCACACTCGGCACTGGAACTTGGCTCTGTGACTCTAAGGAGTCCTAGGAAACAGTGTTCCCACCATGTCAGCCAAGCACATTTATTGTAAATTATACATATTCTTGTCACCATGTTAAGTCATATACAGTATAAAGCAAACAGAATAAATACTTTAAGGATAAGAAAAAGACATATCTAGCAAATGGTCTTATACGACACTCTGGGGAAACCTGAGATGTGAGGAAGGAGTTAGATGTTGAAGAAAAATGTAGAACTACAAGGAAAGTAAACATGGTGCCTAATACAGGGTTGGTGCCATCTCCTGTGCAGCCATGACTGAATGAAGACTGTCTGTTCTGTTGTTGATGCTGTCTCCTGTACAGCCATGACTGAAGACTGTCTGTTCTGTTGTCCACTCAGTAGGAACTGATGCACTTGTTTTCTTTGTAAATTTAGCCTCATTGCACAAAAGAATTGGTTCTTTATGCACCTAGAATTGTCTGCCAGTGTCTTTAAGATACATATAAAACAATCCAGAGAGAACACTTGTCCACATACCCCTTGAAGATTCCTTTTGGTGATGGTGACCTCCCTGTGGGAGACTTTTAGTTAGCATCTGGCTTCAGATTAAGTGTGGAGGGCAGGGGACCCAGAGTAAGCCTCCAGGGTCTTGGTACCAAGGGAACATGTATGAGATTGCCTCCATACCAGTGGCTGGCTACAAGTATATCACTCTAAAGAGAGCCCAGAAAGAGTGTGTGTGTGTGTATGTAGGGTGGGGGTGGGGGGTGTGGTGCAGGGGCAGTCAGACATCTCCCATGAAAGAACTTTGTGAACATATCAGGCTCTTGAACACCCCAGCCCATTCCACAGTTCCTACAACCCATTGCTGGTCCTGTCTTCCCGTATTGTACTGCACCCAGGGAGTGACCTATTCACATACTCAAGAGGTACACTGTGTGCTGTGGAGGCAGCTATGCTTATCAAGGCCATACCAGTAGAGGATAACCAAGAGTAAGTAAACAGTAGAATGCCAATGCTGGTGGTCAGAGGTGCTATAGAGTGAAACAGAAACAAGGTGATGGGCAGAGGGCAGGGAGGAGCTCTGAAGAATTCCCAGTAATTTGTACCAATAGTGTTGGGAGGTGTAGCACAAAGGGTTTTGCAACTACCATGCCTGAGGCCCCAGATATGAGCCCTTGCACTGCAAACTGATAGCAGCAGCAACACTTTCTGTGAGGACTTGGTTCCACAGAACGTGGCATAGAAGGACAAGGGGAGTAGCTTGGCCGTGGGAACACTTGATAGTAGCGTGGCCAGTAGAGAATTGACACTCAGTCTTAAGGTCATGTTGCCAGTGTGTGTGCTGGCTATGATGTCACAAGAAGAATATTTCCCATCTCTGGTCTTCCTCTTCAAATCAGCCCCAGCCTAATGACTGGGGGGAAAAAATCAGACAAACTCCAATCCAGGGATTTCTCAAAATTTTTGGCCAAGACCCCATACACTGCCAAGTTCCTCCAAATTCAGGAAAATCCTGAAAACTTCTCAGGGTCCAGAAGAGCCTCCGCATAGTGGCTTGATCTCATGGACCCTAGAAGCAGAAAGGACATGAGAGAAAGGGGAAAGGAGTGAGACTGGGACACAGTGTACAGTCTAGTGGTTCTCATATAAAAAGAGCTAAGGGAAAGACAGGTGAGGACAGTGACCAAGGCATCTCCAAGATGGTGACATTTAACTGAGCATTGGAATGTGACCGAGTAACGCCCATGTCTGAGAAATTGGATCATTTGACAGCCAGCAAACAATATGCCTAACATGGCCAGAATGGGGAGCCAGCAAGGCAGAGAAGACCAGGGTGTGATATTAGAGGCAGACAGCCAGGCATAGGAGGAGTGAGGCTATGGTCTGTGCCCTTTGGATTTTACCCTGAGTTTGAGGAGAAGGTGTGGGGAGCTTGTTTGCACTTCCTATCACTTGGGATAGTTCTCCAGTTTGTGTGGAGAACAGATGAGGGAAAAGGACATGGAGCCAGTTAAGGAACCAGTATACATCAGTGAAGACCTCAGGAGAAGGGCAGCTGCCTGAGAATGGCCTCAGTGCATGACAAGGGCTCTGGATGGGGACATCAGGAAGCACAGGATCATTCTTGACGTCCAGATGTTTCTCCTCAATGGCCCTTAATGTTTGTGGAAATAAAATATATACTGCACTTTCAGTCAGTTGCTGTAAGTTGCTCTTCCAGAATTGGGAAAAACAAAATGAGGTTCCTAACTTGTTTACCTTCCAGAGGTTGTAAATAGAAAGGTGGAAACATGGCCTCTGTCCTGCCAGAGATATTTTTAAAGTGTAGAAAGCTTCAGAGCAGTCCAGTGAATTAGGTAAGGACACACTAGCCTCATGTTCCATCTCCTCAGTTGCCTCCAACCCCTTGGAAAGGAAATATGGTAATGACTCAATTAAGTGTCTTAAGTCAAGAAATAAAACAGGTAACTTCCTTGTGTGTTTGTCTAAGTCAGGGCTCATGCCTTGGTGTTGCTCAGATGGATTAATAGAGGCCTGGCCTGGATGGTTTTTTTTCCCACATTTTGCTGGTGTCCACCCCCACTGTTGAGGCTTGCTTGGCATGTCTGGGTGCTCTACACATGCTTGGCCTACACTTTGAGTCTCTGTTACTGATGGCCAGCTGGGCTCACCTGTCTCCATGTTTGCTTCCAGAAATTGAGATGGTGATCATGAAGCTCGGCAAGCTCTCGGAGGTGGGTGCTGCCGGGGCCTCGGTGCAGGAGCAGAACACCACAGACGAGGAGAAGAGCGCTGCCACGAGCTTAGAGAATGCACAGTGGAGCAGGTAAGCAGCAAGGTGCCGCTGGGAGCTCCTGGACAGCCCCTCAGCCTTGAGAAAGGGTAAACACCTAGTCATGGTTCTCGCCTGCCCTCCAGTTGACTCTTTTTCCATTTGTTCCCTCTGTTCCAGCCTCTGGCTACACATTGACACAAGCTCTTAGAGTACATAAGGAAGAACTGACCTTAGTTACGTCTTTATACTCTTATTCTTTGACAAGGTGGCCAGTCTAGGACACTACCACAGTGGGACAGTCAGTAGCTAGGCTGGGTCTAAAGGATGTAGGCCATTCTCACCCTCTTGTGAGTTAGGCATGGAATTCCCATCTCATCCCTTATTACCATGCTTGCCCATGCCTGTGCGGCCTTTGCACAGTGATGCCACCTATCCTGGCCCTGCTGCTCTGGCCTGTTGTTCTCACCTCAGAGATGGCTTGTAAAGCTGATCTGTGTGCTTCCAGAGCATCAGCTGCTCCTTTCTGTGACCCTGTGGTGATGTGCTCAGGTTTGTAGGATCCAATATGGGGAATCATGATCCTGAAACAGTAACGCTGTAGCTTTGTGAAAGTGAGGAGAGCAAGACGTTCTGTTTGATTCTGGAGCTGAATTACTTCTTTTCTTCTGCATTTTAGGGAACAGGGGTTTCTAAGAGTTAATGGGGTTCTTTTTAAACCTTGGATGACTAACTGGTAACTATGACCACATAACTTTCTAACTAGCAGAAGCTGACTCAGGTGACTGAAGCTGGGATGCCTCCATGCCTGAGACAACAGGTTTCTGTGTGTCCCTGAGCCTGAGACGGCATCCCTAGCACCCACTTCCCAGCCTGAGGCTGGGAGCAAGTAGAGGAAGTAAAGGAAGACGGCCATTTGTTTCCCAGTGCATTAGCTGAATCTTGATATCTATTCCACCCTAGAGAGAACTGGGACTGCTGGGATTTCCCTTGTACAGGTTTTAATCTGCACTCGGGGTCAAGTTAGATCCAAAATAAAATAGAAACACCCCCCCCCCAATCTTGTTGTTTTGTTTGGGGACTATCTTAGTAAGTAGCTCTCTCTGGCTTGCCTGGAACCCATAGAGTTCCATTTGTCTCTGCCTCCTAAGTGCTAGGATTAAAGATGTGCACCACAGACCCTACACAGCAATCTCTAAAAGATATGTAAATGATGCAGAAAAAATGTGGAAACTCTTCAGGAGTGCAAAGAAGACATCAAAGTCAGTGTTCCCATTTGTCCCTATTTCAGTCTCTCTTACCAGCTTTTCCAGGACCTCTTGTTTCCAGCTCATTCCTGTCTTGTTTTATTTCTCCCTTTTGCTATCTAGTATCAAACGCCAGCATCTTTTTCACATCATGATCCCATTGGTAAAAAAATGCTTAGTGACTTCATAATACTTCATCTCATACATAAGTGGTAGCTTACTCACCAAACCCTCCCTTGGTGGTTGTGCTTGGTCATCCGTACTATTTCCAAGTGCGAGTGTAATCCACATTGCAGCCAGCTAGCTTACACTTTACCCTAGTCTCAAATTTTAGTTACTTCTTGAAGCTCATAGAACTCAAATCTGTACATCGCAGAGCTGCGGGCATGTCTAAATGGAGGAGCTACCTCCTGGGCAGCAGGAGACAGGGACCCCTTAAGGGCACTGTCCCCTTAAGGTTTTCCTTTTAAGTTTTGTGTATCACGTGTTTATTTGAAACATGACAAATATATTTTTACTGCTTTATTTTCATTTTTCAGCTCAATATTTTATGTTGCTGCACTCTGCAGCTAGGGACTCAGAATGAGGAGCTAGAGTGTAACTCAGGAGCAGAGCATCTGCCCACTATGCTCAAGGCCCTCTACTATCTCCAGATTTGCCCCATCAAAAGCCTAAAATATTCAAGATGATATGGATGATTCTGCAGCAAATGGTCTCCTTTGAACAATCCTATTTTCTATTTTTAATCCTCATAGATAGTCCATATTGCTAATGACCACATGCCCTTCCAGGTGTAAAATACAACCTTGATCACTCTCTGGAGTACTTGGCTTTCTTGACCTCAGCCTGGCATTCAGTGGGGTGGCCTCAGATGGGAACACAGCCTCTTGCCTCCAGGTCTGCCCTGTGCTGTTCTGTTTTCTGTTACTGAAGTCTTGCCAGGCTAGGCCCTACTGGGAAGGGCAGCATTTGGGATGTATTTTTTCCAGCTTATGGCCACTTTTAATATCTTACCCACAGAATACAGAAGGTGAGAGACCTCACTATTAAATCTTCTGTCAAGGAATATTGGCCCAAGAAACTGCTGAGCCAGGACACAGTCAAAATGAAATCACAGAGAAGTGTCCTTGAACTATTAAGTATAGTAATCAAGTACAGTGCATGACCCTATGCTAAGCCTCCTGGGCTGGAATGCTTCTGTGCAGTTGAGGAGCTGGGGCAGTTAAGGACCTCACCAGAGGGTTTGTAGCAGGAAGAAGCAGATTGGCATTTGAACCTAGGCAGTTTGACTCTAGCTGTACCTTTAAATGTATTCATGTTTCTGGTGGTGCCTTGCCTAGTGGTCTAGGTCTGTTATACTGGTCCTGTTTTCATCCATATTCCTTCCATCTTTTCTTTAAAGTAATGATACATGCCTGTGCTGTCTGCCAGCTGGCATGGGAGCTCAAAAGAGCAGGAACTTTGTACCTATCATCTCCAGAGACTCCAGGTGAATGACTGTCAAGTGACCGAGTAGTGTATACTTGATCAACTCCCCCCGCCCTCATAGCAGCTTTCCAAGGTCAGAGCCATCTCTCATTTGTATGAATGTGTTCCCAGTGCCCTAATTCTGGACCAAACACATACTGCATTCACCACAAACTAGTGCCCTTAGACCTGTGAGAAGCAAAGACAGCTGATGTTGTCAGGTGAGAGAAGGAAATGCACACAGCCCAGAGCCTTAGAGAGCTTTCCTCTTTTTCAGACCCTTCCTGGATATGGTATACCATGCCCTGGACAGCCCTGAGGATGATTATCATGCCCTCTTCGTGCTCTGCCTCCTCTACGCCATGTCTCATAACAAAGGTGCGTGTATTCCTTACCTGCCTCGTGTTGTGACACAGCGCTATGCTCTGTAGCATCCTTCCTCTTCACTGGTACAAAGGGAGGGAGGGCACTTTGGGAAGGAGCTTCCTTCCTGGCCTCTGAGGCTGACTCCTACAGCACTCTTTAGCCTCATTATAATTTCTCAGGTGTTTTCTGCAGACTGAAGCCACAGGCATTGGTGACTCAGGCATGGTGGGAAAAATTCAAGTGTGGCTGTCTAACCCAGTGAGGCCAGCTTCCCCACTGTGGCTTTCTACAGATCCCTCTCTGCTTTACAACTAACCTAACCAATGACCACTTTCCTGACATCAGAGACAAACCAGTCAAACTGGAACCTTGGGTTTGCTATTTATAATACTTGATGTTCTTGCCGTAGGCGCAGTGTTAAAATAGGTCTGTGTGGAAGCGTAGGTTTCCTTTCTGAAGAGAACTGTGGTTCTCCAGCTACCCTTGTCCAGGCTGTATGGCCATGCCTCAGTTCCAATGGAGCTTACAGTTTACTGGCGTGTACCAGTCCCTCCCTCAGTGCCCAATGCTGGAAGCTGATTCTGGTGTTGGCCCATTTGGCTCCCTGAAGCCAAGTTTGAAGACTTTCCTCAAGAATATTCACAAGAACTGGAGTTGGCATAGATTGACACACCAATAACACAGCGCCAAATAACATTCCAAAAGGTTTACATTAAACTTGTTGGGAGTAGATAGAAAGAATGCTTACTAAGACAGCCTGTGACTGGAGCAGAAGTGAATGTTTTTTAGTTATTCCTCAATCATTAGTCTTGAAAATTAAGTCAGTCGGCAGCACAAGAACATCTAATGGTAAATGCCTTCCCTCTGCTGTGTCCCCAGCCTTCTTGTTCAAGGCAACTTCTTGGTCAGTATCTCACATGCCCTCTATGAACCTCAGTAAAGAGGACAACCAACTGCACCGTAGCTCCTATGGTGTCTGTGTGGCCTGCCACTGGGCCTGCTCTTCTCTTGCCATCAGGGTTGACACAGTGTTTGACATCTGTGTGGAAATACCTGTCGGGTGTCTGAGTGACAACGTGTTCTGCATCTCTTTAGTGAATAGCACTAGGGTCAGGTGTTGCTGTTTTGTAGTCCACCCTCCCTAGCTCCTCTTAAAGCGAGGCTGCTTTTACCCTGTTCTTTGCTGTTCAGGAACCTGTAGCTTCTCCCTTAACCTCCACCTTTCTGTCCCTGTTCTGTGGAGTATCTACACAGTACCTGCTTTTCCACCTTGACTTGATTTCAAGGACTCCCTTCTTAGACCTTTAGCTGGAGGGTCTTCCCGCTCAGGTACAGCAACAGAAGTCTGGCAGAGGTAAGCTTGAGGCAGCCCTCATCCATGATCTGTGGCCAAGCAATGGAAATGGTCTCTCCTCCGTGGAGGCGGAAAGGAGAAGCCTGTGAGAAGGCCTTCAGTCACCTCACAGGAGCCCAGAGACTGATGAAAGAACCAGGGAAGGACTGGAAAGGGCTGCTAGAGACCTCAGCAGTGAGTACTGATGAGCCTTCCTGCAACGGCTCTCATGTGGTCCCAGTTAGTCCCAAGATGGCTGCAGCTTGGTGTAGTGCCTGCCTGTGGAATGCTTAATTAATGTTGTCTGGGATAGGATCATAACATAGTCAGTCAGGGGCTCAGCCCTGTGTCTGGTACTCTCCTTGGGAGCTCAGTAGCCACCATAGTGCCGACACAGCACCTGTTCCCAGAGAGCAGTGTGCTCTCTCTAACTGTTCTCTCTTCTCCAAGTCACCACCTACTGAGTGTGCTTCTCTCCTAGTGGTCCACTCAGAAATCACCTTCTCCAAAGCTATTTCCAGTTCTCCCACATAACTCTGGGTTAATTCTATCTGCTGTGAAATTTTATAGACATAGCTGGGTATGGCCTGCTAAGTTTTTTGTTGTTGTTGTTGTTGTTGTTTTAAGGTTGTTTTGTTTTTTGAGGCAAGATCTCATGTATCCCAGGGTAACTTGGGATTCACTCTGTAGCTAAAGATGATCTGAACTCCTGATTCTCCTGCCTCCAAGTGCTACGATTACAGGTGTGCACCATCATTCCTGGTTTAGGCAGTGCTAGAGCCTTGTCTGAGTTAGGTTAGTACTCTACCAGCTGAGCTGGACCTGCAATCCCCACTGTTAAGTATCTGTGTTCATAAATGATACTGATCTATAGATTTCTTGCACTTCTCTTATCTGGATGCACTGCAGTTATGTACCTTTACTTTTTGAAAAACCTTGTATTATTGCCGGATGATGCTGGTGCACACCTTTAATCCCATCATTCGGGAGGCAAAGGCAGACAAGGCAGGTCTACAGAGTGAGTTCCAGGACAGCCAAGGCTACACAGAGAAACCTTGTTCAAAAAACAAAAACTAAGGGGGAAAACTAGCATCATTTCTCCTTTAAATGTTCTTTGAACCAGCAGAGTCATCTGGACAAGGTATTTCCCCCTTTTTTTGATCGATTGATTGATTAATTAATTAATGTTTTTACATCCTGACTACAGTTTCCTCTTCCTCCTCTCCCAGTCCTAGCCCCCACCCCTACCTCCAATTCACTAGTCCTCTGTTTCTCTTCAGAAAAGGGCAGGCCTCCCATGAATATCAAGTAGTCATGGCATTTCAAGTTGCAGTAAGACTAGATGCTTCCTCTCCTATTAAGGCAATCCAGTAGGACGAAAGGGTCCCAAAAGCAGGCAACAGAGTCAGAGACAGCCCTGCTCCCACTGTTAGGAGACCCACAGGAAGACCAAGCTACACAACTATAACATGTCCAAGGAGCCTAGGTCTATCCCATGGAGGCTCCCTGGTTAGTGGTTCAGTCTCTGTGAGCTCCTATTGGCCCAGGTTAGTTGGTTCTGTGAGTTTTCTTGCTCCCTTGGCATCTCCTACAATCCCTCCTCCTCCTTCTTCGCATAATTCCCTGAGCTCTACCTAGTCTTTGGCTGTGGGTCTCTGCATCTGTTTCCATCAGTTGCTGGGTAAGGCCTCCCTAATAATAATTGGGCTAGATACCAATCTATGAGTGTAATAGAATTTTATTAGAAACCATTTCATTGACCTTTTTTTCCTTTTTGTTTGTTTGTTTGTTTTTGCCAGTCATGTTTGGTTCTATCCTAGGTCTCTGGGCTATTCAGCCTCTGAGTCTTGACATGGGTTTCAAGCTGGACCAGTTGTTGCCTGGCTACCCATCCCGCTCCCCACCCCACCCCCAATTTCTGGGCCACCTTTACCCCAGCATTTGCAGTTCAAAGGTTTTGTGGCTGGGTTAGTGACCCAATCACTCTACTGGAAATCTTTCCCGATTGCAGGAGATGGCCAGTTCAGGCTTCGTGTCCCCATTGCTAGGAGTCTTAGCTACAGTCACCCTCATAGACTCCTGGGAGTTTCCTTTGCATTAGGTTTCAAGCTTGTCCCAGGGATGCCCCTGATTCCAGTGGTCAAGGTATTTCCTATGATAATTTTTTTAGTTTTGAGATCAATTATGTAGCCTTAGCTGGCCTAAGACTTGCAATCCCTCTGCCTTACCTCCCAAAGTGCTGAGATTGCAGGAATGCTCCAGCACACTCAGCTGAAGGAAAGTCTTAACCACTGAAGTTCTCCATGAAGATGTTAGAGTGAGCTTTGAGTGAGCTTTGGTGAGTTGCATCTTTCAGGGTATTTGTCCATTTCATCTAACCTGTCAAATTTATTATTTCAAATTTGTTCATGGCTCCCCTCTGTCATCTTGCATTGTCTGTAAGAGCTTAGTCTGGCCCCTTCTGGTTTGTGGTATTGATAATTTGGGATCATTTTTTTCTGACCACTTTGGCTAGAGGATTATCAATTTTACTGACATTCTAGATGGTTTTCCTGTTTTACTAACTTCTAACCTTAAATTTATTTCATACACTCTGCTGCTTCCTACATATTTAATTTCTTCTCTTCTGTAGTTTTGTAAAATAAAAGCTTAGATTATTTTTGTGTGTGTGTGTGTGTGTGTGTGTGTGTATGTGTGTATGTGTACTGCTCCAGAGCACTGTAGACAGACTTTTGACTACCTTATGGGTTCCTATTTCTATCACCCTTCTCCATCCTAATCCCCCCCCAACCCTCCAACACCAGAAGAGGAAGAAGGCTAGAGGAGAAAGGGGGTGTTAATAGCTTTAGACTATTTTCTATTGATTAGGGGCATTGAGTTCCTTGAGGCAATTTTGATCTTCGTCATCAAAATATCTCCAGCCAGCAAATACCAGCAACTAGCAAAAGGAGGAGCAGCAGTAGCCACAGCCCCTCTTGGGACTCTAGCATTTTTTTTTACTCTTTCAAGAGTCCCCAGGATTCCAAACTTCACACTTGCAGCTCATCAGGGGTGCATGTGGTACACATATATGCATGCTAATATAAGCAAAACTCTCACATACATAAAGTCAAATAAGAAAATTGAAAATGTTTTAAAGAAGGTCACAGTTTCCTCAGGGTGTTACTAAAACCATGTTGCAGAACATGTATACTAAGCAGTGCACTTAGCCTGGAGTTGATATGTTGTGTGTACAGATTCTAGGCAGACCCTTAGCATCCCTGTAGTTGGGAAACCACAAAAGAGGTGAGAATCTACCTTCAGGAGTCAGGGATGACTTCTAGAATATTCTTGGAGGAAGAAGTGTCCAAAACAAGAGCTGGCAAAGGGCCACAGGGTGCACAGAGCTGGGAATATATCTGCCAGTGGTCACATACACACTAGGTTGGGAAGGCGGCATGCTTCAAGCCAGGTGCTTCAAGAAGCCAGCAGGCTAGAGTCATCCTAGGGGGAAGCACAATGGCCCAAAAGCTATGTTCTTGTGGGCCATGGTGGCTATAGTGCCAGTTGATCCAGGAAGTTTTATACCTACTCTGCATCCCTCAGGATGGATTCTAGTAATCCAGCCAGAAGACAGGAGCCATGCGAAATGTGGACAATGTAAGGACCCGTGAAACCTAACACATGCCCCATGCAAGGCGATGCTGAATGAACTGGGGCGAGTCTGACCAGTCATATTCAAGTGAACAAGAAGAGAATGAAGGCGATGGGAAAGGGTAGCAGGAAACAAGAGAGCAGAGCAAGAAGTGGTGGACGTAGAGCCGGGTACCAGCCAAAGCAGTCAGGGAAGGCTTCTGCAATGAACAGGACAACTTAGAACAGAGCTGGAAGAGTGCCACAAAGTTAGCTCTGCCAGGATGGAGCCGACTGCTCCAGGCAACAGGCCTGCAGTAGGGAAGTACAGACATGTTTTAGGAGCAGGAAGTAGGCCTAGTGAGGCTGGGCAGGGAGGCATGTAAAGAGATTCAGGTTTATGCTAAGTATAGTAGGAAAACCCTAGAGAACTTAGAGGCAGGAAAATGCCCTCGGAGAGACTGGAGAGATGGCTTGGCAGTTAAGAGCACTGACTGAGGACCCAGGTTTGATTCCCAGCACCCACATGGTGGCTCACAACCATCAGTTAACTATGTGTGTGGTGCACAGATATATATATGCAGGCAAGATACATGTACATATAAAATAAATAATTTAAAAGATACAGAAAACAACGAAAAAGAATATCCTCAGATGCAAGTTTCCAGAGGAGCCACCGCCTCTTGGGTTTTTCAGAGTGGGGGAATGAGGAGCTGCTGGAGAGACTGAGCAGGCCATGAGGAAGCAGTGGAGATAGTGTGGGCTGCAGGAATGGAGCTGGAAGAGCTGTGACAGACTTGGCAATCAGAGTTGGTGATGCAGATAGGCTGGACATCAGAGTTGAGTGTGAAGGGTGCAGGTCCAGCACAAGGACGAGTCAGTGGGGACCCTACAGTTGCTAACTCGACAAGAGAGGCTCTCAGCTGAGGACCAGACCTTCCTTTTGATGTAAATGGGAACAATCTGAGTGATAACCAAATTTCTGACTCCAGTTTCTCTGTGAGAAATAGTGTTTATAACAAGTAAAATTGGGCTTTTATTTAAACAGACAAATTAAAGAAAATGCAAAAGCTCAAGTTTGACACCCAGAGACCCTGGCACCCTGGGGAAGCTACACACGCTGTGCAAGCCTGGCCACTGGGCACAGGGAGGTGCCTTGGGTGACTTTGAATGATGGCTTGTTTGGCTGGCTGGCATTCTGGTTAGCTTCATTTGATGCCAGCTTCTCTTTTCCATGCCCTTTCCCCTGAAGCAGGCCCCAGATCAGATATTCTCTTCTCAGTAGATATTTTCCCCCTTAGAAGACAGTTTCAGCCTGAGAGCCTTGGTAATAGAAACCAAATGTGAGCTCAAGCCTTCCAGTAAATCCTAACAGATGAGACACTGCACTGAAGGAAGGACCCACAGTGGGAAGGGTTGCCTGACAGAGGAAGGCGGTGACATGATTCAGCCAGGCCACAGAATAAATTCTGGTTAGTATCTCTAATAGAAAATGTAGCCTTCACCTTTGGTAAAGTCTGAGTGGAGTCTGTGTGTTGGGCAGCTCTGTCACCCTAGCCTTTCTGTTTCAGTCTCTGTCCTACCCCACCACCGCTGTTTACCCAGGAGGCACTTTGGGCTTTGGGTTTTGTTTTGCTAAGAAGTTCCTGGAACACCACCAAGAGGTATGGAAAAGCTGAAAAGTGGGTGACAAGATTGTAGGGATGAGAGCTGGCAGACACCACTTTGCAGATTGCAGCTGACACAAGCTCAGAGTGGAAAATACATTAGAAGCTGACTTACAGGCCGCGTAGCTCTCAGAATAGTTGTCTAAAGTCTGCCAGTGCTACCAATGCCTATGAGAGTACAGCTAGAAGAACTGAGGTCACAGCAACAGAAAACTGAGTGGACATGTTCTCCTGCTCACATCTTCTCTGAGGATCAGTCAGGTCTCCATCTGCTTCCTTTTTGTAACTTTGCCAAAGGTGCCTTCCAGCCTTGTCCTGCGTGTGCACTGCAGCTAAGAAGAATCTAGAAATCAGAGCTGGGAGGAAAGCTTGTCATTAACTACAGTGTGGAGCCATGCCTTTCCTTTCTCTTCTGGGTTCTTTGAATTAGTTAATTGAAAGTGAGACATGTCTATACCTACCTCAGTCCTGACCACTGGCAGGAAAGGAATGAGGAAGCACATAGCCATGGGAGGTGGATCTCAGTGGGCCTGTGCTGCATATAAAGGTATCTTTGACAATTTTCTTGAGGCACTTGAAACTTGAGCAAACAGGACAAAATCTTATTCTAGAGGTTTATCTCAGAGGGAAATGACAGGCAAAGAAGCTGTAGTTCATTTGCCACAGAGCCTGCCTTTCTGTAACTGAAACCATACTGCATGTATGGGTCACACCTGTGTGCCATCTCACATTTTACATACATGCCCTGTCACTGTGGCATTGACAAGAATACTGAAAGTGACAGATTGACTTTGGGTCATGTTTTAGAAGGGTTGCAGTCCAGTGTGGCTGGAGCATGAGACAGGTTATCATAGTGTATCCTCAGTCAGGAAGCAAGCAATACACTTGAAGTGGTCATCCCTCCTCTGCTAAACCTCTATGGAAACGCCCTCCCAGACATATCCATATCTGTGTCTCCTGTGTCATTCCAAATCTAGTCAGGTGGACTGCAAAGGTGAATGAACCGTCATGGGCCTTCTTCTTTGGCACCGTCAGACAGTATTTTTATTTCAGTCAAGTAGTTAAAAATCCCAAACCGAATGCTTCTCCACACACTGGCTTCCCGAGACGGTTCACAGTAATGATGCACTGCTTGTCACAGAAAACAAAGCCACTGAATTTACGCCTTCTGTCTCCTGGCCTGTGGTTGAACTGTCCTCAACTAACCATCTGCTCAGATCTTCTTTCTACAGCTGCTTGTATGGTAACCTTTCTTCTGTTGTCAAATTGTAGTACTTTTTTGTTTCTTTGGGTATTGTTGATTTTTTTGTTGTTTTTGTTTTACTTATTTGTTTTTTATTTAGTTTTGGTTTATTTTGTTTATAGTGGGCCAGAATTGATTTCAAATAATTAGTTAACTAAAGTCTGGCAAGATGGTTCATCAAGTAAAGGTACTTGCTGCCAAGCTTAACAACCTGAGTTTGATCCCTAGGACCCACATGGTAGAGGGAGAGAGCCAACTTTCATAGGTTGCCCTCTGGCCACTCCACTTATGCCACCATAGATAGATATCATTAAAATCTTTAAGTAATAAAATGAGTTAATTCAGTGAGTGAGTGCCACATATCTGTAATGCCTACCATTTTCAGGAAGTTAGAGAGTTGTTGGTCAGTCTGAGGCTATATGCGAGAGACCTTTTTCAAAATAAAAAAGCTACCTCTGCTAAGATCTAATCCAGTGGCTTTTGAGTTGAGAATAATAGCATGACACACATACTTTGGGCAGGTAGAGGGAAGAATGGATGAGCAGGATCTCATAATATGGGTAGAAAGGCAGAAAATGGAGTTGGCTCAGGACTTTTTGCTACCTCTGTGACCTTAGCATGTTTCTTCTTTGAGCTCACTTTATAAAGACTTTTACTATTTTATTCATCTCTCTTTCCTGTGCTAGGGATGGAACCAGGGCCTTGCAGGCACTAGGAAGAGCCTTCACAACAGGATCATACCCTTTCTCTAGAAAATACCTTGTCTGCCTATAGAACTTGAACTTTTTGATTGGTTAGTTGTTTGGAGTCAGGTCTTGGCACATGATGAGACCTTCTTGAGAAACACTTGATTGGTGTTCGAGAGCTCTGTCTGCTTTCAGGGTGGTGGCCATGTGTATTGTTGTATATTGCTGCACATACCTTGAGAATGGGCCTACGTAGAGGGAGGGGTGGACTCAATGGAACAGAGGAGATCTTAGAGGCTGAAGGAGAGTCAGCAAGGCACCTGACACTGAAGGAACTTAGTGGAAAGAACCAAGATCTTAAGAGTTTTTTGTGTTGCCAGGGTAGAAACCAGAGTAGAACCTACTCAACTGTCTGTCTTTCCCTGGGCCTGTGCTGTGCATCCAGAGCTGGGTGTAGAACCAGACATGGAGCTTCCTTTGAGTGGCCCGGGAGATGAAAGCTAGCTACCCAAAGCTAGCCAGAGCACAATGAAGGCTATGACTTCTTCCCACCCGCTGACTTCCCACCAACCTCCTGTTAAGGGCCCTATCTCAACCCTCCCCAGCTGGATGTAGACTATAATTTTGGGGCAAAAGTCTTGTCTGTTCCCATTCTAGCTCCCAAATGATTGACACAAAGATTATTAAAGGACTGCAAGCCTATGTTGGGCAGATCCTGAGCTATTTTAATCCTCTAAGCTATCGTATTTCCCAGCCATGTGGTCCTTTCCCTTCAATCTTAGTCTGACCCTGGCTTGCTCTGTTCCTTGTGGCAAATCTCTTGGTGACCTGCTTATCATGCTCATCAGGACTCCCCCTGGCACCTCTCTACATCGTCACTTCTTTTCCTCCTTCCACGTGTGTGGGTCAAAGCTCTCGAACCGTGGTTACAGTGGGGAGAGAGAGAGAGCCCCGCAGACGGCTGGGCCGGAGAAAGCGGGCCCAGCGTGCCGGCAAGACACGGGGCAGGGGTCACGCTAGTGTACCATGGCCCCCCGCTGAATGGGGGGCGGGGAAGGGCGAAGGCGAAGGCGGTGCACGGATCACTGCTGCAGGGGGGAGGTGCTCCGCAGACGGCTGCAACAGGAGTATAGGGAGAGAGCCAGTCCCCTGGGCTGCTGAAACAGGGGCACACACAAGTTTTGACTTACACAAAGAGTCCAGAATTGCAGGAGACACGTGGAGTTGAAGGCATTTATTGACATAGCAGTGGGTTTGAATGGTGGCGTGCTCTCCCAAAAAATGCCAGAAGGGGTTTGTTTATATTGGAAGGGGGAGGGGGCGGGGCCAGGGCCTTTAGATAAATCTTGAGGCAGAGACCTTCTCTCCCCCCCCCCACCCCCACCCCATCCTCTACCTGGGCCTTACATTACATGTCAGGTCTCTGGGGGTGTGGCCAAACACCTCAGGATTCCACAGTCCCACACACGTGGTCCTCTCTTCCTTTCTTTCTACCTGGGACCCCCTGACTTAGATAGGAAGTGCTGACTATTATATTGTGCCCAGCCATAGGCTGATCAGCATTTTATATTAAACAATCAGAGATAATTGGGGCACATTCTTTACACAACATTGATACAGGAGATGTTCAATAATCAGTGCACAAGAGCGCCCCCAACAGCTGTGCTTCAAAGCTTACCTTCAGAAACACGGAGCAGCCAACCTTCAAGAGCTGTACCAGAAAATTCCTTCTTTGGCCTCCTGCAGCTTGACTTCCACTTTTCTTGAGTTGGATTTTCTTCTACTTCTTAGTCTCCCCTTATGCATCACACACCAAATAGAAGCATATTAGCCAGGTTGCAACTAAAAATTCCCGTAGGTACCCAGTAAGAGGCAGCAATGACTGACTACCCAGTGACAATAATCGTACGGGGAATGATTACTATAACCAGGACCCTGTCTGCAGGGGCCATGAGACTAGAGTCCTGTGGGCTACAATATCAAAACAGAACTGCCTCTCACTCTCCACAGCCAGTCAGACAGACAGCCCAAGGGCACCTAGGAGCTTTTGGAGAGGTGGTGACTTTGACAAACCCTAGAATGCACACCCCTTGAATGCAGCCTTCATAGTGGGCTCCCCGTGTCAGTGATCCCACCACCCCTCCTTAACTGGATCTCAGCCACCTTTGGAGTTATCTCCAAGAGAGAAAGAAAAAAAAAATGAGAAAGTACAGAATCTCTCTGAGCTTTGATTTCCTCACCAAAGGCAGTGTGACCCAGAGTTCAAGGTTCTGGGAGCCTGGCAAGAAAAACCAAAATGAAAGTCTAAGGAAAACTAGAGCAGTCCTAAGAAAGGGCCACCCTGTAAAAAGCGCAAGCCCTGGCTCCTGCTGAACTACATTGCAGGGGAATCTACCCTGGGCCTGTCGCTGTCCTCTGTAATGGAGAAGGTGATGGTGTAGTGAAAGTGTAGGTGTCCTGGGAAGAGAGATGTTGCCCAGAGCCACAGAGCAGCGGTCCTGTCCTGTGTTCACCCCTCACAATGGAAGAAAAGATGTGGGGACAAGACCTCCAGGGGAGTGAAGGCCAAAAAGATTGGGTTGTGATTTTTGCCCTGGGAACCAGAGTTCTTCCAAGTCAGACACTTGGCATCAAGATAAAGAATGTACCAGTTCAGCCTCAAAGCCATACTGTGGGTGTGAGAGAGCCCTATACAACACCAGCCATCAGGCCATTTCTTCCTCTCCACGGCATTTTAACAAAGCAGAACACTGCTTTACAGCACCAGCACTGTGCACAAGGCAGGTTTTTCTGGGAAGCCAGCAGTGCTGCCTCCACTGTCTTAGCAAGGTTCTAGATGAAACACGCCTGGTACTCAAGGGTTCTGAGAAGTACCCCTTCCCCCAACTGGAATAACAGGAAAAGCTATGCTTCAGACATAAACAATCTACAGGAGTGTCCGCGCTTGGGTCAAGCACTGTGTTTATTTCTGCAAGTATTTCTCAAGCACCACATCAGAGGAGAGGACAGGAGTTTGCAGCGTCCTGCTCAGGCCCGGTCACTGTGGCAGCACTGGCAGATCTTCCTGCCATCCCAGCTCCTGGCACTCTTCAGAAAAAGTATTACCATGGCCTCTCATTCCCTTTCCTTATCCCGCCCTTTCTTTTGTCCTTTATTCCTTTCCCCTGAGAGGGGGATATTTCTTTGTGTCTTGGTGATAGATATGCCAAGTGTATGAGTTTTACATTTTGTACACCTGCCTAGGCTAAAGGTTTGATTCAGCCTCTCTTTGCTGATCTACTCCTCAGGACCACGGCTGGCATCTGCCCCACTCAGCTCAGAACCTGTCACTAACATGTGTTGGGCATCCCACTTAGCTCTTTGTGTTCATCCATGAGACTTGTTGGGGCCTCGTAAGTCTCAGCTCTGTTCCTTGGGTCTATGTCTGCATAGTGTAGAAAGGGCTCCCCTTATATGCACAGACTCGGCAGAGAATGGCAATGAGTTGCTCTAGTGAAAGCTGCTCCTTTTCTACTACTGCCTCATCTGTCAGAGGTGCCACTATTGGCTCCAGGGCCGTCCTTCTCACTGCTAAGTGCTTGACAGCCCTTATTTCTAATAGAGACAGAGTAGACCTTGGGCCACAGTGAGTTCAGTTAACAGTCATTGGCCAGAATGTGAGAACACTGTTCCATGTGGCTTTCATAGTTACTGTTAATTTTCACACCAAGTTGATGTGCTATTTACAAATAGCATTAGAAAATAAATGTTTTGTATAACAGTGTCTCTGTGTGTGTGTGTGTGTGTATGTGTATGCATATGTGTGTGTGTATTCATGTAGATTTAGATGTGTGTGTGTGTTTATGTGTTCATGTGGGTTTAGATATGTGTGCATGTGCGGGTGTTTGGAGACTAGAAGCAAACCTTGGGTGTTCTATAGTTACTATCCCCTTTGCTTTTTGTGATGAGGTCTCTCACTGGCCTAGAGCTCACCAATTGGGCTAAGCTGTCTGGCCAGTGGGCCAGGATTTTCTCAGTGCTAGAATTATAGTATGTGCCACATATTGTACATGGCATCTAGTGATTGAACTCAGGCCCTGATACTTGTGCAACAAGCATTTTACCTGCAGAAACATCTCTCCACCCTCAAAAAATGTATGTTGTGATATATCTATGCATGTTCAGTGTACACAGAACCCAGACAGGAGCTAAACCAAGGCAGTGACCAGGCCTGACATCACTGAGAAGGACACGGTGGTGGTGGCTGCAGACTCTCCCTTAAAGAGCCTTTAGGAAGAAGGCTCCCACTGAACAGCTTTGCCAAGGGCCATTTTTCTTCTTTCTCCATTCCAGGCATGGATCCTGAAAAACTAAAACGAATCCAGCTCCCAGTGCCAAGTGAGGCTGAGAAAACCACCTACAACCATCTGCTGGCCGAGAGACTCATCAGGATCATGAACAATGCTGCCCAACCAGGTACCCCTATCTTGGGGTATACAGGGGAACAGATTCCTAGCCGGGTGCATGAGCCATAGGTTCTAGATCCACTCTTTTTGAGAAGCTGGAGAACTCTCAGCCTCTCCTTTCCCCTGGCCACCATCATCTGCCTTCTGTTGCAGGGTCTCTGGAATTGTATACACCCTCAGGTGTGATCACACCTCTCTTCTCCCTCTACACCAGCCTTTCTTTTCTGCTTTCATCATGGCTGGGACCCTCCACTCTGGGGAGTCTGAAGCCACATTGTGGAGATGAACTAAGCTAAGAATCTAAGTGAATCAACAGGTTTGAAGGTTGGGTGAGGATACACTCTTGTGCCCAGTCTCTCCAGTGGTTCGACCCAGCACCCATCTGTAACCAGCCACTAAGGCAGTGATAGCAGTGGGATGAAGCTGTGGCCACAGTCTTTCCCAGCTAGAGTAAGGGGGATTTTAACTCCAGGAGATACGTGACTATGACTAGAGACATTTTGAACTGAATGACTAAGAATGTTCCTGGCCTAGTGCTAAACACCACAAGTTTCACAGGACCTGTACAGCTCAGAGTTGTCTGGCCTGGAATGTCACCAGTTGTGTGGCAGCTCTGCAAAGCCAAGAGAAAGATCACTAACAATGAGTGAATGTATGGGAGATAATCTGAAGGGAAGTATGGTTAGAGCAGCCTCATGTGGTAAGCCTGGACCAGGTCAACTGCAGTTGGTCAAGCACTGACTGGAGCAGCGTGTGTGTGGCTATGCTAGCAAGTGGGAAAGGGTCCTGGAGAGCCAGGTCATTGACCTCAGGGGACAGTAAGTATCTTAACAGCCATGGGATAGATGCTTTCTGATTTCATCCTACATACCAGCCAAGAGCCACAGCTGATGGTCTTCAAAGTCCCAGAAGCTGTAGACTGTGGAAATGGGGGTCTTGTGCTTGGAGAAAAGGTCAGGACAAGGCCAGCACTGGAGACCCACATGCATGGTCTGTAAAGGCCTAGGTGAAGAGAGGGGTGTTGTTGACTGAGCCCTTGAGACACTGCCTATAACTAGAAGTGACAAAGAAGAGTCACGCCAGGACCCTGAGCCAGGGTGTGACTCAAGACATTGGATCAGTTATTGCTGAGAAATTCATTTAAAGGAGGCAGAGCTTTTTCCTGGGACTGCAGTTGGGGTGAGCTTTGGGGGGTGGGGGGGGGACAGAGAAACAGTTGGAGCCACATAGGTGAGGGCACTGAGGGAACTGTGCTGTGGTCAAGGATAGGGTCAACTCTGGCTGGAACTTGTGAAGGTAGGAACTTGATTGCCAGCAGAGGGAGTAGAACTGCTCTGGAGAAACACAACCTCCGAGTGGAGAGGGATGGAAGGTCTAGAGTGGATGAGTGGGGCTGCAGAAGTGAGCAGAGATCAACCTTTCCTGGGCTTTTATCGTGCTTTGCATGTATATAGCTTTGGCATTTGTAAGCACAAATTTTTCTTCTTATCTGTTTCAACCTCACCTACATGGCATTAGTGGACTGTTGTCTAGGGGTATGTCCCTGGGGTGCCCCTGCTTGGACCTCAGTATCTTAAACCTCAGGGACAAAGCCCAAAGACTGTCTGCTCCCACACTTCCACCTTTCCTTAGAAATAAAGCGCAAAGACCTGTGGGGCAGTTGGCTTAATAGTAGTTGGCCTTAGGTTAGGCAATGGATAGCTTCCCTAGGAGGAAAGAGATGGCTTCCAGTAGCAAGTAGTTACCTTTCCAATCCAGAAAGTAGCATAGAGTCCCAAAAACATTATTAAGCCAGTGCCCGGCCCCAGCCCCACTGCCCTGATTTCATAAATCAGCCATTGTGCTTGTGTCTGCTTATCAGTTTCTGCTTATATAATTTAAACTATTCTAGGTTGGCTTTCTGTTAACTGTGACCAAATTGTGATGAGCTTCATGCTGTACTAGCCAGCACCCAGGCCTGGAGCTGGGTGCTCTGTAAACCCCCAGGAGGGAATCTCTACAGACACCCAGTATGCTCAGCCCTGTGGGAAGGAGAGTTGGAGCCCCTTTCTGGACACCTTCCAAAGACTGATGATGTCAGCACGGGTGGGAATGGCTAGTGCTGGCTGCTTGACATGCCTGCTCATTCAGGCTCCACAGTTGTACACGCTGTCACACACCCCAGCACATGGAGAGTCTGTGCTCTTCCAGCATACTATAGAACTGAACCTCACTGGCTCTGCTGGGCCCCATTGCCTGTTGTCACTGATCAGGAATAAGGGTGGGAACACGTAGGGCTCACAAGCCTGGGTGCTGAATGAAAGATGAACTAGGAGGGTCTGATGACTCTAAAGGGTGTAGATGGGTACTGTAGAGATAAGGGAGGAATAGGCAGAGGGGAGAGGCCAGGCTGAACATGGCCAGCAGACTGAAGTGGACCATGAAAGGAGAGAGGAAGAGAAAAAGCAAGAGAAGAGTGGCCATCCAAGAGAGGTAGCCTGGGCAAGAGACTAGTGTAGCCAAAATGGCTGACTTCTATAGGAATCAAGCTGGGGAAAGGAAAATGGAAGCCAGTCCCTGAGAGGGAGAAGTTTAGGGTTGTGGGTGGGATGAGAAGTGCTGAGTGACACTTGTCCTGAGTTTGAGACTTAGCAGGTGAGATGGCCCAATTTTACTAAGTCACATGACCCACAGTGGGTCATATAGAACATACTGGACTATATCCACACCTGGAGGAGGGAAACATGCTGGACAGGCACAGCTGCAGCACAGCCTCCCGCATTCTCCCACTTTCCCTTGCTCACACCTGACAAAGGGACTTAATGAGAGTGTTGACCCTTAACTTACTGGGAAGGGAATTGATATGTATTGATTCCCAACCCCCACCCCATCCCCCCTGCACTCTCCATCCCCCACTCCCAAAGTGAGAGGCCTTGGATGATACACCACTGCCTTTCAGGTGGTAGTTAACTTCAAAGAAGAAAAACAAGAGCCTTGTGTTTGGGGTACACACTGGTCTTTGGGGGTACGGGCCTGACTCTGATGTGCTCTGCAGATGGCAGGATCCGGTTGGCTACACTGGAGCTGAGCTGCCTGCTCCTGAAGCAGCAAGTACTGACCAGCTCTGGCTGTGTCATCAAGGATGTGCACCTGGCCTGTCTGGAGGTGAGACCATGCCTTCCCGTTCCCTTCCTGTACAGTTGTCCCTCAGCTATGAGGCTGCTAGCACTGCCTGTTCTTAACATCCTCAACCTAGCTCAGGGAAGCTAAGCCTGAGATACCTGTGACCCCCGACACCCAACCCAAGCGCCTACTGAAGCCCACTTGTCCGAAGGTGCCTCTCTCCATCCAGACCACTGGAAGAGTCCCAAATTCTTGCATTGTAGTGGCTTATTTTGAAGTAATCTGCTTCTGGATTAGCCCTGGGAGTTTTCAGATGTTCCTTTTGTATGACAAAGCTTTTATACATGTAGAAACATATATTTACCTACTGTGTTTGTATGTGTGTGTGTGTGTGTGTGTGTGTGTGTGCGCGTGCGCGTGCATGAAGGTTCACCATATTGTGTCATTTTTCATTATTTTGTTCCCTGATTTTTAGAAAATGTAGGAAATGCAAAGGTGAAAAAGAACAACTGAGAGTTGACCCTTGGGTGTATCTGTTCTGATCCACCACATAGACACACATACACTGGTGAAAGAAGTTCCTGTTTTATTAAGGAGGGGCCATTACAGCTGCATTGAGTACTGACTCCCCTGTTTAACTGAGTCATCTGTTTCCCTTCAGATCTGCTTCCCTCACACCTTCCTTCTTCTTCAACAGGGTGCAAGAGAAGAGAGTGTCCACCTTGTACGTCATTTCTATAAGGTACGTGGCAGCACAGGTAGACAGTAGCATGGGGTATCTCTCATGGAGTATAGGGTGTGGAGTCTAGTGTTGTAGGCAGTGGTGTGGGGTACATATATGTGCACGTGTTTAAGTATGTGAGCTCTATGGTGTGCATGTACAGGTTAGAAGAGGACCCTGGGGAGCTGGTACACTCCTCCCACTGTGGGGTATGGGGTCAGACTTTGCTCGTCAGGCTTGCACCGAAAATGAGCTTACCTGCTGAGCCGTGCTGTGGGCCCTTTTAGTACTTCTCACACTTGTGAGTGTGGACGGTAGCACTCACTCCCACGTCTCTTACAAGAACAGTAACATTTCTGAGGACTTACTAGCTTATGGCCAATTATTTATCAGTTACTCACAGATTTACTGTAATTTATGAAATGTATGTGATGACAAAGTCAGATTCGTAAGTTATATCTCCTAATACATAGAAAACTACTATGAATCATCCATGATTTTTATCAATTACATATTGTGTAATATCTATAAGTATGCATGCTAAGAAAACTCATGTCAGCATCTGAAGTAACATCTTGAGTTTTGTGAGATGACCTTTAGCATCCAAAGGATTTAGAGACATTTATCTTCAGGTTCTTGCTTTAAGAGATCCAGTTAGACCAGTGTCATACGGTTTTGCTTGGCTTTGACCATAAGGCATGTCTAGTATAGTTGGGCTGCTCTGATAAAATCCCACCAGCAGCAGTCATTCCAGAGAAGTCCAAGATTAAGGCAGATTGGGGGGCAGATTGAGGCCGCTTTCTCACATGTGGATGAGTTTGGGGTGACTCAGATATTCAGCTGTAGAGGATTCATCCACATGGCGAGTCATCCTAGTGATGTCCTCTTGTGATCTCTGCAGGTCTTCCTGGTCCTAGTTCCCCTGAACAAGGCTCACACAGCTCCTGCTGGGCTGGGAGGTGGCAGCACTGCCTCCCTGTCCCACTGTCCTTGCTTACACTGCTGGTGCTTTGCACTCGGCCTGCCACCATTGTTGTCGGTGTTAAGTGAGCTAAGCCCAATCCTGTAATCTAAAACTCTACCTTTCCAGGACCAGATGACCTGATCCAGCTGCAGTTGTAGACATGCCCAGACAAAGGGGCAGCACTATGGGCTACCACACCCTGGGGAGGAAATCCCACATGCTCTTTGGAGAACTGCTCTTGGCCTTTAAGCAAGAGCATGCCCCTCTAGTCAGCCCAGAAGAAAAAAGAAACCCTAGGGCTGCCTAATCCTCTTTGGACCTCTTCCCCATAGAACTTCTAGAAATCTCTCTGCCCTTTAAACATGCTGATGTTATAAATACAGAAAGGCACAGAGTAGCCATTTCCCAGAGTCTGCCCCTTGGTCTGGAACAGAAGGAAAACTGCATTTGCATATTATTCCCAGCCCAGAGAGACAAGATGGTTCATGATGGTACTCAGTTCATGATGCAGGACAGTGGCAGCACTGACTTCTCCCAAGCCCCAATTGTGAGACAGGCTCTGAGGCTGTGCATTTTCTGTGCATTATTTTGCTTTCACAGTGAGTGGCCTGATAGACTTGGGCTTCAGCCTAGTCTTTTCTGGAACACACCACCTTCTGCCGTCCCATTCCTACAGTGAATCAGGTGGTGCTGGATTTTCCCCAAGTGGAGTCCTGAGCAGTCATTGTCCTTAGCAACCAAACACAAGACTTTCCTCAAAAACAGATGGAGCTAGCCATATAAACTTAGTGCTAGTGCTGGCGGTTGTGTCTCCCCACCCAGGCCTCACATGTTTAACATGGTGATTTGATAGCATTTCCCACTTTTCCAACCACTCTGGAGAAGTAAGTGATGCTAAGCACTTGAAATATTAACCTCGTCTATGTTTTAATTCTATATTATGTATTACCTTCTTTTGTTGCTGTTATGCTCTAATTAACTGATATGACTGAAGAAACAGCAGCTTTCAAGAGGTACTTTCAAAAGGAGGAAGATGCTGAGCAGTGCAATTTGATATTTGGCTTTTTATCTGCGCATGTGTGCTTACATTCACATGTGTGTTTTGGTTTCTGGGGATTTATGAGAACTTATAATGAAAAGCAGATGGCCTCCAAAGCCAAGCGCAGCCGTTGTAATGCTATGTTTATGGAGGTAGGATAAGCTTCTCTTTACTCCCTTCCTGTCTTTTCAGGGAGAAGAGATTTTTTTGGACATGTTTGAAGATGAGTACAGGAGCATGACAGTAAGTACAGAGCTAGAATATACAGAGACTAGTACATAAGAACATACAGAGACTAACTAGTACATAAGAACATA
>NW_021604753.1:3526977-3574150 GCF_004785775.1 Grammomys surdaster | reverse complement strand
AGGCTGGTACATCAAAACATACAGAGGCTGGCACATAAGAACAGACAAAGGCTGGTACATCAAAACATACAGAGGCTGGCACATAAGAGCAGACAGAGACTAGTACATAAGAACAGACAGAGGCTAGCACATACCTTCATGCCTGCTAAATTTGCAGAGGGCTCTGTCTCATTTGGGGCTTTCTGGTCAAGTGGCAAAGACTGTTAGTGTGGTAATGTGATGTCCACCACCACTACAACATCAGAGTATATTCATCCCTATGCCCCTGAAGTATTTGCCTTTATTGCTTCCTAACTGTGTGCCCTTGGGCATGTTACTCACATTCTGAGCCTGACTGTTGTCATCTGTGCAGTGGGGCTCATACCTCTGAGCTGCCCCAGTCGGATATAAAATACTCAGCAGCAGGCCTCAGGCAAGGCCAATGTGGAGAAGTACATATGTCCACTTCTCCCCTGCTCCCTGGGTTTTGCTTGTTTTACTCCAGTGTTTATGGTCTGTCCTGAACAATGTTTAGCATTCTCCAGAAATACTAAGCGGGCATACCGACTGACATGAGTCCTGGCTGCTCCTTAAGAAATCAACCTCTTGCCAGCCTAGGTAGGACAGGCCTCACTTAGTGCTTGCTGCTCCGTTGCTTCATTAGGTGGTAGCACTGTGTCTGTAAGGCAGTCAGAGTCACCTGCATATCATTAAACACAGGTGTCCGTTATTGAGGACTGACTATTTTCAAGGGTGAAAAACATGTTGTATATATTGGGTCTGACACAAAACACAGTTCTCATCTTAAAGAAAATAAGATAGTTTATTTTGGAGCCAAATATAAGTGATCATGTTTAGTACTCAGATTACCCCATCCGTGTTTTGTTAAGGAACTTGTTTCATGGAGTCACAGAACAAAATAAAATCATAAATCTAGACTTCAAATCTATTGATAGGAACATCAGGTGTCAGATTATAGTTAAAGTGAGGGAGGTCTCTATTATAGGTCTCAGATGCTGTCTAATGACATTTAGATTAACACATTCCAAAAAGTTTCACCTGACAGTCACAAGGATGTGTGGTCAGACAGAGGTGAGCAAGGAATGGCTGGCTATCAAGGAAGCTAAAAAGATAGAAGATGACAGTTTGGCTCCAAGCCTGCAGCATGCCAGTTCTCCATAACCAAGGAGCCTTTACCAACCTACCTTGTAGAATCTTCAACATTAAAATTGTTCTTTTTTTTTTTTTTCTGCCCTGAGAACTTCAATCCAGAGTCTTTACCATGGACGACTGTTGCCATTGTCTCTTTTATCCAACTTGGAGAAAAAGGAAGTCAGAGAGGCTGGGTTATGTCCCTAAGTCTGTCCAGCCTGCTAGTGTCAGAGCCGAGCTTCCATGGAGAGTGGTCCTCTCTGCTGCTCCTCTAGAGCAGTAAGCAGAGGTGCAGTGCTTCTGCGGTCCCTACCTCTTCCTGGAGGACAGACTGGAGATGACAGCTTTCTATTCTGTTTGTCTCTCAGCCCCCAAGTAGCACTCAATAAATAGATGACAAGTGATCTTTTTCATGGACATAACTCACCAAAGCATGAAGTGATGGGGACATTTATAATGAACGTAAGTGTTTAAAGTGTCAGAAAGAGAAAAGCAGACAGCATGGCTAAGTGGCTCCCTGGCTTCCACACCTGACTCAAGGCTCTGGCAGCGAAGCCCTCACCTCATCTTTGTCACTGCACCCCTGAGGCATCCATGGATCACTTTCAAGGTCATACCTCCTTGTGACATATAGGTTGTCATGACTGTGCCCATAGAGTCCCAGCCATGCCTAGGAAGGCAACTGGTACTTTTCTCCTTCAGACCATCAGTTACAGTGGGAGCACTGCACAGGTTTTTAGCTTCTCCTTCTCTAGTGCAGATGCCCCTCCCAGAGTGTGATCTCCCACAGTACCCTTTTCAGCTTGGAAATGTAAACTCCACAGATTGTTTATGATTTGGAAAAGCTAGGGCTCCCAAGCCCCTCAAGTGTCTGCCTTTATTGTTTCCTAACTGTGTGCCCTGGGCATGTCACTTACATTCTGAGCCTGACTGTTGTCATCTGTGCAGTGGGGCTCATACCTCTGAGCTGCCCCAGTCGGATATAAAATACCCAGCAGCAGGCCTCAGGCAAGGCCCATAAGCCAAAAATGTGTTCCCTTCCCCTCATCCCACCCCACAGGAAGCTTCCTGGGGTTTGCTTATTTTACTCCAGTGTTTATGGTGGGTTCTTCTGCACAATGCTTGACATTCTCCAGAAATACTAAGGTGACACACCCCAGTCCCTGCAACTGAAGTCAGTCCCCAGCTGCCCCTAGGATATTGGCCTATAAGCTAACTTAAATGAAGCTGGCAGGAGTGCCACACACACTGATTCCTTAGCAATGCAGGTTTATTGCTAAAGGGATGATGGACCCTGAGGCTCACTGGTACCCCCCTACCCCCACCCCATGAGGGAATGGAAGGAATTCCATGGAGGAGGGTCTGTAGAAGCATTGTAGACAATCTGTACTGTGAAAAGGCCCTGCTGGAAAGCCAGTGCCAAGAACAGCCTGGAGTGGGAACATGGCTGTGCCATCCTGCTCTGGGATACAGGGATTTGGAGAAAGGGACTCAGGCCTCTGGAAAACAGAGTTTAATGTGTCCCACAAAGGAAGGCAGGCAGCCAGCACTAGGTGGTCATGGGGCCCTCTGGCTTAAATGAAGGGGAAAGCCACAACTTGGAAAATGAAAAGAGCCTGCCACTCATCTGGCGAACAAGAAGTATAGCCCCACCCCCACCCCATCCCTCCAACCCCTTCTAATTCAGAGCTAGCTCTCATTTATGGCCCAGGTACAGGAGGGCCTTTGCTGAGGCTTTCTGTGCTATCTCTCCTAGATAAAGCCCATGAATGTGGAGTATCTCATGATGGATGCTTCCATCCTCCTGCCCCCAACGGGCACTCCACTGACTGGCATTGACTTTGTGAAGCGGCTGCCATGTGGTGATGTCGAGAAGACACGGCGGGTGAGTAAGTGTGATCTGGCCTCTCCTGGCCCATTGGGGAAAGGGTCTCTAGATCAGTTAAAGTCTGCCTCCAATAGGTATCTAGTGGCCTGTAAAGAATACCCTCACACATGCATCTACTACCACACATGGCTTTCCAAAGCCTGCTGCCCTTGGAAATTGGAGATTGAGATTCTGTGGCAACTGGCACCTCTGTGGGCTGCTGCTAGACCACCTGCACCAGGGCAGAGTGTAGCCAAAACCCTGAACGGAAGCCAAGCTAAGCTTCTTTGAAGCATGAGGATACAGAGCCTAGAGCACCCAGTACGGGGAGGTGGGTGTGAAGCTCGGCTCTGGGGTCTCAGAACCCCAGGCAACACACTGGCAAAGTGTCCCATAGTAAGAGGATGGTGCTGCCTGGCCAGGAGGCAGGAGAGTATGTGTACAGAGCCTTGTTCTTAGAAACAGCAGAGGGTGATCCCCTTATCAGCACTTGGTTCTGAGGTGGCCACTCTAGGAAGCAGCCTCGGTCAGGCTCTTCACAGTATTTTATCTCCTGCGTAAGATCTCGGTTTCTTTCTTAGAAAGCAATGCTGCCTTTTCCTGGAAAATCATTCCCTGGAGACATAACTGTGGATGGATACTTTAGAGGCATTCAGGACAGCACCCAGGCTGACTGCCGTCTTCCTCAGTCTGTCTGTGGCTGGAGCAGCAGATGGGTTCACTTTGGGATTTCAGAAAGCAAGTGATGTAAAGTAGTGTGTGCCTCAGACAAGAGGCCTCTGGACCTCCTCCACCCTGCTGCTGCTTTTAACCATGTGCTCAGGAGCTACAGAGGAAGTGGGGACTTTGTATCTTCAAGCAACACACATTCCCAGCCCCCTGAGCAAACCACAGACTCCTGCAAGTTGTCCTCTGACCTCCACGTGTACACATAACACATACTTTTTTTAAGTGTAAGATCAAAATACCAAAAGTGCCCCTGAGTCATAAGAGCCCATAAGGGATTTTCATGTTGAAATAAAGTCATCAGAGTTTTTGAGGTCCAGGGAGAGACTGAAGGAAGCAGAACTTGGATTTGAGCTGTCCCCACTCAGGTAGGGGCAGTTGGAAGAAGAGGCTCAGAGAGAACACGAGTTCATGAGTCAGGCCTGCAGAGGTTAGAGCTGTGTGATCTTGTCATTGTTTAACCTCCCCAAACTTAAAGTGCCTCCCTGTGCCCTCTCAGCGTTTGCCCACAGTAGCTGACAGTGTGACGTTTCTGGCAGATAGTAAACACTGAAAGTGTCGAGCCAGGAGTGGAGTGCACCAGTGTCTAAGATGAGCAAGAGAGGTTTCACTCAAGGACTCGGACTAGCTAAGCTTAGTGCAGAGGAGAGCCAGCAGGGGGCCGTGGCAAATGCTAAAGTCTGAACTGAAGCATTAGCTATCTGGGAAGCCAATGGCAGCGGGTCCCTGTGCTAGGGTGTTGTGTTCGGTCCAGGGATGGAGCCAGGACATGCTCATGCACAGCAAGTGATCAGCCTTTTCTCAGTTTTGTTTGAGACAGTGTCTCATTAAGTAGCCCAGGCTGGCTTCTACCTCAACTGCTTCTCCTCCCATCTTTGTCTACACACTCAGCCTCTTATGATAGCACAGGAATCTTTGCCATACTCTCACTTCCTCTCTTCAGTGTATTGTGAGTTTTCCTGTTGTGAGAGTGGTTTTTGCAACTCTGGATATGCTTCCCAGTTCTTACATGCTACCAGTGACATCATCTCCAGCCTATAATGGAGGGGTGTTTGTTTGTTTGTTTGTTTTGTAGACAAAGTCTTATGTAACCCAGGCTAGCTTTAACTCACTATATAGCCAAAGATAACCTTGAACTCCTGATCCTCCTTCCTCTACAGCCCAAGGGCGGATGTGCTGTCATGCCTGTCTGATGGTTTTCTAAGTGACCTTTTAGGGCTGCATAAAGGTTGTCAGGAGTCCTCTGCCATGGTTCCCATAGGTTTCCCATTAGTCAGAGTTTGGGGTGCTTCTACTGTAATTCACTCTTTCTCAGCTGAACCGTGAGAGCTACTTCATGAACACAGTGTTTTCTTTCTTTTGAATTATTTCCTTAGGAGAAGTTTCCAGAAGCGGAGTTTCTGGTTCAAAGGGTATGGATGCTTTCTGTATGTCTCTAACTTCACACCTAGCTTTCTCTCTGGGCCAGGCCCACATCCAACTGCTTCAGCCCTGCTTTCAGGATGACTTACTTTCACAGCTGTCTCCACAGCCTTGGTGGGTTTCTAACCTGAATGACTGTCACCTAAATCTAGCTGCTGGCAAATATGGCAAGGAAGCTGGTAGAGGTGACCTCCTCAACGCTTGATCCAGGGCCACCTGTGCCATGGAAAACCCTCACTCACCATGTACCCCTCCCAGAGCTGTAGGCTAGGAGCTCCTACTCTCACTCAGCCCCAGTTGGAGCTGAGATTCTTCAGCCTCCAGACCTTCTCTTGCAAAGCCTCTGTATGGTCTGGGTTTCTAGATCCTGAATGTGACTGGGTTTGCTTCCATAGACTCATAGAAGCTAAGAAATGGAAGTTTCTTCTTGTTAGAGCTCAGTCTTCCCTTTTGAAATTTGGTCTCCTGGGTTCCAAGATCTGAAACAGTCATCATTTCTTATTACTTTTGGCTATGACTTTAAAACTTTGTATCTTGATTTAGCAAAGAAAAGAAGAGTGCTGGATAAAACGTTGGGTCCCAACCCCTGACTTGGAGGCCAAGGACTGTGCTCAGAAGAACACAGGCTGTGGAACTGCATGGGCAGCCAGCTAACAGCCCTGTGCCTCCGTCTCTGCTTGTCAGATGGGAACACAGAGGGTCATTAAGAGGCCCAGATGGCAGGCAGCTGGGCATGGTGATGCACCTTTATTCTCAGCACTCAATGGGGGATGGGGGTGTGCAGAAGCAGCCTGGTCTACTGAGTGAGTTCCAGGACAGCCAGGGCTACACGGAGAATCCCTGGAAAGAGTGGGCAGGGTGGGGGGGGGAGCCCCACAAAGTGTTCAATGACTTTGAGTGGTGTGAGGGAGCTGTTAATCTCTCTAGGGTGGTGGCATGAAGTGGCCATGGGGCAGGCCAGCATGCATGCCAGCCCCTCTGGCTGCCTTGGGAACCTACTTCTGCCCTGTGGGACTCACCTCTTTCTGTTCTTAGACGTGGGCTTCTTTTGTACGTGGCTTTCCCTTGAGAGTTGGTACTTTAAATGGTATTATGTATGCTTTATATTCTATTTTATAGTTTAAATGACTTTATTCTTATGTGTGTTCCTGGAAATATCTTCTATTCAACATTTGCAGAGCAAAAGCAGATGTTTCATCAAAAAAAGGTGTACATTAAGAGCCAAATTCCCAATTCATAGATTCCTTGGAAAACCTGTCTTCCAAGGGATTGGCTACAGAAAGCAGCATGTGTTTCTGTTTTTTCATCTCAGCCATTCCCCTACTGGGGGGTCTTTGCCATCAGAACCCTGACTGAAAGCAATGTACTTGATACCATCATCTGTTTTGCCCGTGACATGGCAACATGGGCCGACTAGGACATGCATCAGTAGGCTCTTTTCTTTCCTTCTCCTCATCCCTGAAGTTGTAACTACTTATTTGAGAGCTCTGGCTGCCATATAATACTGTGACACCTGCTCCCCGTTGCTGTTCTCTGGACTGGCACAGGGATAGGATTGCCTGGTATACGAGGCTGTGTCAATGTGTGCCTGATACAGCCCCTTAGCAGCTGTGTGGGCCAAGCTCACTCTGCCCTGTCAGCACCTCTCAGCAATCTTGCTCCTGGAGTCTTACATTTACAGTATAGGACCCCTGAACCCCAGCACATAGTAGGAGCTTACTAGATAGGAGCTCTTGATTTGTTTTGTTTTGTTTTGTTTTAATAGAACCGCTCCTCTATTTTTTCCAGTTGGTACAGGCTCTATGAAATCTAGACTTTAAAATCTGCTAAGGACATTCAGGTTGGCTCCTCATACCTCCCCACCATTACTGCAGGAAAGCTGCCTTTGTCCTGTAGTCCCTGTGTATTCAAAAGTCTATGTTTCTTCAGATGAGGTCAGGGCTGTGGAGTACTTTCAAAGTCTCTGCATGAGGAGCCTGCTCCAAGGCAGGATCAGGGCTTTGTTAGCTAATCAGAGATACTCATTGCCTGAGCCACTCAGATGCAATGACCCTCCAGCCCTTTGAAGGCAAGAATTTTTTCTCTCTCTTTTCTTGAAAGTTCCTTACTAGATAAAGGATTTCTTCCTTTCATGTAAGCTAGGACTGTCACCATCTTTGCCACAAACAGGAATTTACCTGTGTGAAGTCACAGTGATTTGTTTGCCCTGATGTTACTTTATGTTGGTAGTGGTATCTATCAAGGGCCTGGGTGACCACTCCTTGCTGCAGGCCTGTGCTGGCTGTGCCCCCTAGCCTTGTCTCAGACTGCAGCATAACCAGAGAACTCAAGAGTGCTGTGCCTTGTCCACCATAGTGGGGTTGGGGAGCAGTGGTGACATTGTCTGTGTGTCTCTGGAGCTGTGTTCCACAGTGTCAGGAAGAGACCTGAGGGTACTCTCACCTGTGCTTCTGGGCTCTCTGTTGGTAGCAAGCTTGTTTCTGGAGCTTGAGGGCTGCTTTTGCACTGATGTTCCTGGCAGCTGGTATCTCTGGTCTTTTCTCTGCTCCCAGGTCATGCCTGGTAGCCACACTGGATGCTGACAGACCTTTTTCATGGGTCAGGGATGCATGTGCTGACAAGTTGTCTCTGCCCCTCAGATGACATGAGGGCATGAGGGGCCCACAAGGCTTTATTGTCCATTGGCTAAGTATCAGCTCACCTCTCAGTGAGTCTAACCAGACCTAAAGCCTAAGTGCATGCTGCTCTCCTGTCTTGTGCCCTCATTTACTGGCTAGGACTGGCACACAACTGCTAATTGCTGTCTCCTGGCCCCATTAGCACAGTTGAAGTGGCAAGGAAGTTGTAGCCCTTCCTGAAGTGCTGCCTCATCACCTCCCTGGCTATTTTCTGGCTGTGGAATGGGCAAACTAGCAGTCAGGAGATGTGGGTTAAAGATCATATGACCCTTGAGGACAGGTCCTGGCAAATGGCAGGCCCCCAGTGAAGTGACCTGTTGGGGACTGAAGCAGCCTCTCTCCTGAAGTATCATCTTACTATGACAGCTCCAGGCCACAGGGCTTCAAGGCTGGCCTGTTCTGTCTCCTTCCTTTCCATTTAACCAAGAGTCACCATGCAGTGCCTTCATGCAGGGCACCTCTCCAAAACACTCATAAAACTCCACTCTCCTCTGCTCTCTGCTCTATCCAGGCTATCCGGGTATTCTTCATGCTGCGATCACTGTCACTGCAGCTGCGAGGGGAACCTGAAACCCAGTTGCCACTGACTCGGGAGGAGGACCTGATCAAAACAGATGATGTCTTGGATCTGAGTGAGTTGGCCATCATGTCTTGCACCAGTGGGCTAGGGGGTACAGGCTCTGCTCTGTTGAGTCACCAGCTGTGGTGTGGGAGTATGTGCAGCATGCAGTCTGCACTGCCATTGATGCAGGATCATGCAGAAGGGCACTGCTGGGCAGAGGAAGGTCCAGTGAGACTGGGCCTCACTGACATGAGGACAGCACTGGCCTTTCTGGTGTTGTGGATTAAAGGTTTCTGTCTGAGTCCAGTGGAGAAAAGTTTCTCTTGATGCCAAAAGGAAGCCCATAAAAAATAAGCCATCAAAATGAAAAGACACAACAAACCCAAAAGCAAATCACCAGTGTTTAGGTAAAAATGAAGGCTTTGGAAATCAGAAGAGCATGTGCTCAGCCTATAACCTTGAACTATATATTGACCATTGTCTATTGCTGTGATAAAACATCATGACCTAAACCTACTTACTCATCACAGTCTGTCATCAAAAGAAGTCAGGGCAGCAACCTGAAGGCAGGAACTGAATCCATGGAGGAATGCTGTTTATTGTCTTATTTCTTCCTCATGGCTTGCTCAGCCTGCTGTTTTTGTACAGTCCAGGACCACCTGCCACAGCATCACCCACAGTGAGCTTGGCCCTCCCAATTCAGCCACTAATCATGAGAATTCCCAACATGCATGACCACAGGCCCATCTTGTGAGAGCATTTTCTCAATTAAGGTTCCCTCTTCTCAAAGACTATAAGCTGTGTCAAGTTGATTAAAAACAAACAAACAAAACAAATAACGAGGACACTGTCATTCATTGCTTCAAAATTCCCTCGGCAACATAAGACAAAATAAAATATTTTTATTTTATTTTATTTTATTTTATTTTATTTTATTTTATTCTTGAGACAGGGTATGTCTGAATAGGCCAGGTTGGCCTTGAACTTGAGATTGCCTTGCCTCATTTCAAAAGTGCTGGGGTCAAAAGCATGTGTCTCCATGGCAAGTGAATAACTGAGGTTTAAGAGACTGTGATATCTCCAGAGCCCTTCTCATAGTTATATGGCTTTCTCTTCCCTCCATTTACACATGCACACTGAAGGACACAGGCTTTCTGTATGTCAGAGCATACTGGTGCATTAGGTGTCTGCTTTTAAAAGATCTATTTTTGCTTTCTTTAATTATGTGTGTATGTGCAGAAGACACATAATTATGTGACATTTAATTATGTGAATGATGAATGCAGGTGTCCTGGAGGCCAGAGGCATCAGATCCCCTGGAGTTAAAGTCATGAGCCACCATGTAGATGCTGGGAACCAAAGCTAGGTCGTCTGTAAGAGCAACAAGCCTACTTAACTGCCGAGCCATCTCTCCAGCTCCATGTTAGGAGTCTTTTAAGAAACAGAAAAGCTAAACCAGCCTGGCAGTGGGAAAAGAAAGGAGCTGGCTAATAGTTTTTGGGAAGGCCAAGAGTAGTGTTGTCTTCAGACAAGGCTGAATCTGGATGTTGCATCAGTCAGTAGAAAGCTGCCCCTTGCTCTTGGCTCTGCTTCCCTGTCTCCCCATCTAGTGGAAAGATGACCACCATCAGCCCCAGCTAAGTAGCCCTGACAGAAATAACTATAAAAATCCAGAGTTGGCTTTCAGTAGCCCAGATTGGACAGTGGAGCTTTTCCTCAAACCATGCAATTATCAGAGGAATATATCAGGAACCTTTGCCAAGGACACAGGGTTAGCTCTGGATACTAAGTATGAGAAGGGAGACCCAAAGAGGATAACCTCAAAGGAGAGGTATGGGCAAGGCACACAGAAGCAGCAGGGACTGCTCTGTAGTCCAGCTGTGTGAAACCATCTTTCTGAGGGATGATTTATAAGTTCTACCAACCGTCAGTATATATAGTTCAGTGAGTTCTGACAAAACTGTGTAACCAGCTCTCATAACAACCATTGAGTGCTAGCTCTCATAACAACCATTGAGTGCTAGCTTTCAAGCCAGCTCTGCTCTACTTTTTCTCCTGCACCATAGCCTCTGTTTTTCCCTCTGTAAAATGGGATTGTTGCTATGAGGTAGTGGGACACACCTTTAATCTCAGCACAGTAGCACTCTTTTAATCCCAGGCAGAGGCAGGCAGATCTCTGTGAGTTCAAGACCACTCTGATCTACAGATTGAGTCCTAAAAAAGCCAGGGTTACACAAAGAAACCCCCCAACCTCGTCTCAAAAAAAAAAAAAAAAAAAAAGGTGTAATTGCAGGCATTGCAGGTAGAGGACTCTTGGAAAGCCTTTTTTAGCGTACAAGGCTCCAGCCTCCATCCTTACTGTTAGAGGAGGAAAAAGGCAGAGGGGCAGCCATCTTGTTTAGTGCTGAGTGAAAGATGGCATGAAAACCACAGCTGCACCCCTTATCTGAGCAGCTAGTGGCTCAGCACACCAGAGCATCCTACCTCCTGCATGGCGCCACATTGCCCAATGTGGGGCATCATCTCTCACCAAGGGACCAAGATACAGAAGAGCACCTCACTGGCTCCTACTCCTCTGCTGGCACTTGTCCTGTTTGTGCTTTCATCTCTCCTTGTGTTAGAGAAAGAAAGAAATTATGACCCTCTTTGCCTGTCTCCTTTGACCCTTCACCCTGAAAAACAGCTGTAGTGATTTCTGTAAGGCTAGAATTGATCGAGTTGGCCAAAGAGAATCAGGGCCAGGCTTTCTCTCATTGGATCCATGCAGAGAGGGAGACAGCTCCCTTCAATTTTACATCCGTGAAATGGAATTAAATTTTATGCTGGGAATTCATATTCCTTCTCTCCTTCCCTTAGGAAGGGCCCTGCTGAAACAAAGGTTAAAAGTATTTCACTTATCAATTTTAATTGATTAGTTGCTAGTTGAGATCACTTAACTGAGCCTTATGGTAGTTGGCCATTAAGAAAGTAATGGCTGGCTGGCTTTACCCAGCCTGATTGCAAATTATGTCTTTTGCTAAAGAGTATGATGTTCAGAAAACTTGGAGCAGTAGGGATTTTAAAACCTGGTTCTACCATGTTGTGAGCTACTGCTGCTGCTGCTGCTGCTACTGTTGGTTTGGTTGGTTGTTTAAAATTATTTTGGTGATTGTAATCTTGAAAAAGATGATCGCACTTCAAAGTACACAGGTTTCTATAATGCTAACCCTGGAATGGATGGATGATGGCTGAGTGATTGGAAGCCTGATGTCTTTCTGTCTTTCTGTCAAACTCGGAAGCTGATCTAAAAAGAGAGGTTTGGGATTGGTGCACTTTAATCTCCCATGATAAGGTCTGGTAGGCTTAAAGAAATGCTGACTTTACACAGCAGGAAACATGACATAACAAGTATTTGTTGACCTCATTTTACTGATAAGAAACACAGCCTTAGAGAGCACTAGCAGCCAGACAAGACTCTGCTGACCAGTACCGGGTTTTTGGTCCTGCATGGCAGGAATCACATTAAGATGCCTTCCATACCGTGCAGCAAAGTTGTTGTTACATTCTGGGTCTGCTTTGAGTGAAGCCTGTCTTTGTTCTTCTAAATAGGAGGCTGGCATAGGGCAGAGGTCATGAGCTGTTTGCTGTGTCTGCTGAATGAAGGAGGGAGAGAAGAGAGGAGGAAAGAGGCTTTCATTCCGGGAATAGCATTCTGGCTCACCAACCTCTAGGCCTCAGCCTCACCATTGTCTGCCCACATCTTGCCTTTTGCAGTGTGCCAGCACCCAGTGCACATTAATTGTCATGGCTTTTCCAACTCTTTCCTTGTTAGTTGAATGAGTTGCCTGTTTTACAAACTCCAAGACTCTAGGGTATGGGTTGCTGTTTGAAATTAGAGATGGAACTGTGTACCTCTGCTCTCAGCTTGCCCTCCTGGTGTCATAGGCAGGCCCTGGTAGAGCCAGAAGCCAGCTGCTGTGACCTACAACCACAGTAGTATATGCGGTGCACCAACTTACATTCTCACTTTTTTGTTTATGTGAAACAGGGTCTCATTCAGTAACTCAGGGTGGCCTGGGTTGTAATCACTTGTAATGACAGCTGGCCTTTGAACTCCTGGCAGCTTCTCTGTCTTAGATACTTAAGTGCTGGGATGATTGGTTTGAGCCACTGCACCCAGTGTATTCTGACTTTTAAAATTCTTCCATGAAGTCCATTCAGTGAAAATCTGGTTGATTTTCTTTTCAGGTGTTATTGAGTACATGCTATATGTCAGGCACTGTACTAGAAGCTGGAGTCTGACTATGTGACAGTAGGACATGCTCAGAGCAATGCTGGCACCATGACAGTGTCGGGGAGGCTACTTAGGAAGGAGACATCTCCCAGACATGCCAGTGGGACAGGCGTCCTAGGTGGCTCACATTCAGGGTCAGTGTTTTATGAGTGACTGGCAGAGATATAGATTGACTCTGGGGATCTAGCTTAGGGCAGTCCACATGGCAGGTTCTGGTATCTGGTGACTCAGCAGGTCATCAGTATAGGCAGGCTCTGTAGAGGGGACAGGTTCCTGCAGCAGGTGAGATCGACAGTGAGGGAGCCCAGAGAGGCATGTGTGGCAATTAGGACACCACCTCAGCCCTCCTCAGCCACTGTGGGTCTGACTTGGCTCCGTAGACTTCAGAGTGAAGGAGACCAGGAGCCTAGATCCTGTTCTGTGGGGCTTGGGTTGGACAGAACCACCGTCCTGTTCTGTGGGGCTCGGGTTGGACAGAACCATCATCCTGTTCTGTGGGGCTCAGGTTGGACAGAACCATCATCCTGTTCTGTGGGGCTCAGGTTGGACAGAACCACCATCCTGTTCTGTGGGGCTCAGGTTGGACAGAACCACCGTCAGTCACTGGAAACTTCCATCTTCAGGGTGGAGCCCTATAGCAGCTTGTTAGAGCCTCAAGAGACAGGCCTGAGCATGCAGACCTCAGCCCTGGAGTGCAAGGCTCCTCAAGTTCCCCAGTCTGGGTCCTGGAAAGTATCCTCCTACAGACTCTAGGGTTCCATAACCCAAGGCAGCATCACAACAAAACAGTACAAGACTGAGCTTCTGAGGACAAGATAGCAAACTTTTTGTTTTTAAGCCAAGACAGAATTTTTTGTTTTGTTTGGTTTGGTTTTTCAAGACAGGGTTTCTCTGTGTAGCCCTGGCTGTCCTGGAACTCACTCTGTAGACCAGGCTGGCCTCGAACTCAGAAATCCGCCTGCCTCTGCCTCCCAAGTGCTGGGATTAAAGGCGTGCGCCACCACCACCCAGCTTTTTTTTTTTTTTTTTAAACAAAGCACTATGGGCACAGTAATGTGCATCTTATCCTAGCTGCTTGGAATGCTGAGACAGGAAGACGGCTTAAACCCAAGAAGTCAAAACTAGCCTGAGCAATATGGGGAGTATCTGTCTTGGGGAGTATTATTTGTTTTAATTCAGAAGCACTTATGAGTTGTCATTTCATAAAAGGATACTGTAAATACCAGGAAAATAGAGTGTGGTTACAGAAAAGGGGAGTATCTAGGAATCACCTATCTGCTGTGCCTTACCAGGTGGGAGGAGCAGACATGTGAACCCAAAGCAGGCTTTCCAAGCTCCCAGACTCAGGAGGCAGTAACTGCCCACCACAGCATCGCAAAACACAAGTTAGACGGTTGCTATGCCAAGTGCTTTGAGAGCAGGTACCAGCTTCTCTGGCTGGAGCTGCATATGGATGTGGGCACAGCAAAGGGCCCAGCGGCCATAAAGAGAGAGGCTGGAGAGGAAGCCGTATGGGCAAAGCAAGAACAGGGTTTCTCCTCAAGTAATACAGCAGGGTTTTATAAAGCTGGCTGACTCAATGGTGTCTCAGGAACCCTCTCTGCCCTCAGCATGGAGAGTTGGTTTTTGGGTCAAAAGGTATAACAGGGAGGCCGAGCCCACAGAACTTTCCTGAAGAACCCAGAACGGAGATCTGCAAGATGCTGTCCACTTGTGGCTCACATGCTGGTGTGCCCCAGCAGAAGTGTCCTTACACCCTGCCCCACCCCCTTGCTTTTCTGTGGCCTGGGTTCAGAGGTGCATTATTGTATAAATGCCAGTCTCATTGGATCCAGTTTGTTCGCTGAATCCGCACAGGGGGACTGTTTTATTCACGCTCATGTCTTGGCCCAGCAGGCTGCTTTGGCCCTACTCCCATCCTTCCTGGATGCTTCTAGCCCAGGATCTGCTTGTTGAAGGGAGGTGACTGGCAATATGGAAGAAGCCTCGGGTCCCAGGACAATGCAGACAAGTCCTTCTCTGCTCCCTCCCAGCCATATGGCCTTAAAGCAGATTGATTCTGCTCTTGGAGCCTCAGCTCCCTCATAGGTAAAGTGAGAACCATGATGCTTACTTCTGCAAGATACTAAAAGGGCGCTGTAGAGATTGCAGGCTGCTAGGCTTCAGGTAGACAGACCTACTAATATAGTTTGACAACTGGTAAAATGTTAGCGAGAAAAGTTCATGTTAGCTACCAGCATTTCAAAGATAGAATATTTCATTGCAGAAACCTAACTTCCTATTCCTTTGGAGTCTCAGAGGATCTGTCCATGTGGAGTCTGTATCTTCCCACCAGAAAGCTGTTGCCACCCATTTTTGTGTGGGGACACCCTTGTCCCCAGCTATGAGCATCTCCTATACTCTAGCCCTGTTCCCAGCAGCATCCCTGCAGAGCACCTGGATCCATCTTCCTGCAGAGCCAGCCTGGAGCCTTTTCGTCTAAGTCGTTCACAGTGCCATCTTGCTGGCTGCTGCCTTGCACTGCCCCTGCCCCCTCATGATCCACGTGCATTGGTCAGTGTCTCCAGCTCCTCCTGCCAATGTCGACGGTCACTTACCTCCCTCTGCTCCACTCCAGCTCTTGTCTTCCACCTGGATTGCTTCAGTCCACCTCTTGTCATGTCATTTGGGGCCTGCAGTTCTTCTCTGTGTGTAATGGCTGCTTGTCAAAACAAAAGTCAGACTCTGGCCTTCCATCTCACTCTGAACAACCAGCAGAGCCTTGGTGACCCTCAAAGTCTAGCACCGTTGGCCCCAATTGTCCCCCGCTCCTCTTTAGACAGAGCTGGTCCATTCCAAACTCAGCCTCGCCCGACCGCAAGCCTGACTTGTTTCCTAGAACAACCATGGAAAGGCCCAGCAAAGCTCACGTGTCACACTGGCCTCAGGTTCCTGATTTGTGTTTGAGATCTAGCCCAAGTTCCTGTTTTTATTTTTGTTTACTGATGGATAAGAGTGTAACTATGATGGTTGTTGATTTTGTGATGCTGGGTATTAAACCCTGGGCCTTGCACAATAGAGACAAGTGTTCAACCACTGAGCTATGCCCCAGCCTTCTGTGAATGTCATGAAAGACCTAGCAGAGGGGCCCATCCCATGCCCCTCCACCCTGCCATGTTTCAGCAGAAGGTCCTACCCCGTGCCTCTTCACCTTGCCATGTTTCAGCAGAAGGTCCTATTCCGTGGCCCTCTACCCTGACATGTTTTAACAGTTCTCCCTCTGCTGTTTTCTCTGTCCACTTACAGAGAGCTCTTAAGCCCAGTGAGCATGCCTGACTGGACTTGTCTGATGGCCTGGAGATTCATTTCCAGAAAATGTATCAAGAAGCTCCCCAAGCAGGTTATGTGGTTTGATTATAAGTCTGTGAAAATGTGAACACATTGATTTGTCTTGCAAAACCAATGATCATTTTGCAATTCTGTCAGTTCTCGAAAATTCCCTGTTCACTTATTTTGCTGATGACCCAGGCATGATCATGTGCTTCATACTGGTGAAAATGAAAAAATAACACAAACAGTAAGCACAGTGCAAGACAGAGGATGGCAGTGTCCTAGAAGGTAGCAGCCTGCGCTTTTAGCATTGTAAATCCTGAGCTGGAGTGAGCTCAGCAAAGAGCATTTGCCTGGTATGTATAAGGCTCCCAATTTCATTCTCAAAACTGCAAAAAATAATTTAATGTACAAAATAACCTTATTAAAAATGAGAATGATTGCTTAGCATGTGAGGCCCTAGATTCAGGCCCCAGTACCACAAAACAATGAATGAATATGATAGTGAAAGCCAAGTGTGGTGTCCTATGATCACAATGACTCAAGAAGTTAAGGCAGGATTGTTAGTTCAAGGTCAGCCCTGGCCCACAAAGTAAATAATCAAAGTATCACAGAAGATGACTCCACAAAAGGGAACAATACAGGGATACTGTTCTTAGATTCTTGCAACCAAAGATACCTGGTGTTGCAGCCATCACCATACATAGTGGATTAAGAAAATTGTAAAGTGGGCTGGAGTGATGGCTCGTCCGTTAAGAGCTCATACTACTCTTGGACCTAAGTTTCATTCCCAGTACTCATACCAGATGCCTCCCAACTGTTTGTGACTCTGGCTCCAGTGATCGCATGCCTCTGGCCTCAGGGCATCTGCACTCAACTGCACATGCCCCGTGCAGAGACACACTTACATATAACTGGAAAATAATTTTAAAAATCTTTCAAATGTAGCTTTAAATAAAGGATCCCTTTCTGGCAACTGGGTCTTGAAACTTTCATGAGAAGCTGTGATTGTGTAAGGTGACTGGAATCAACATTGTGTTTCCTGGGTGTGATGATGGCCTCATGGTTGTATGGGAGTGTGTCCTTGTCCTCAGTGAGGAAACTCCATGTGTTTAGGAGTAAGTGCTTCTCAGAGTGACTCAGAAAGCAGCAGTGTGTGAGGTTGAGAACATGAGAGCAGAGGCAGGTACAGCCTAAGTGAGAGCAGAGGCAGGTACAGCCTAAGTGAGAGCAGAGGCGGGTACAGCCTAAGTGAGAGAGAACAGAGGCAGGTACAGCCTAAGTGAGAGAGAGCAGAGGCAGGTACAGCCTAAGTGAGAGAGAGCAGAGGCACAGACAGTCAAGTGCTCCACCCGGTGAGTAAGCCATAGGCACACGTGTGTTTATTGTAGCCATCTTTACATTTTTCTGTAAGTTCAAAAATTTTTAAAATAAGAATATAAGAGAATGGTAAGATGGCATCCATCCTCTGAAATTTTACCGTTTAATAAACGGTGTATACTGAATTGAGAAACCAAGGCCTTGAGATTTAGGAAAGCCTAGGGAAGTGTTCCAGCTGTGTGATGCTGGGCAAATGAGCTCACACCTATGAACCTTCTCCTCCTTGGTAAATTGAGTGTAACAGTGCCTGCTTCTGGATTCTGTAGGCTAAAAGAGACATTTCACTGGAACTCCTCAGCATGGCATGTGCTGGCACAGACTCTGGGAACAGACACACTGAGCACTCATGTCCTGGCTATCTCCTGTGTAGGGGGACTTCTGGGATTTCAGTTTCTTTAAAAAACACAGAAATATTTTAAGAATATGTTTTCATTTTAATCCCAGGTGTAGGAGTGTGGGGCTGCTTGGACTCTCTGCAGCAGCTGACCATGGTTTGCCTCGTGCTCTGTCAGAAGCACAGTTTTGCCAGCTGCAAATAGTTTCTGCGATTGTGTGACATTTGGAATTGAGGAAACTTCTCAGAGAATATATAATGCCAGAGCCCCAAGATGGGAGTGGTGGTTGGTGGTCATTTGAGGGCTTGGTTGTGCTTTGATAGTAGCCATGCTTAAAGAAGTAACAAAAGGAAAGACATTAGATTCCGGGATCTCGATTTCTCTCTCCCCTGTATCCTTCTTTCTCTCCTAGCTAGAGATGGGGTGAAATGGGGTGGGAGGTGGGAAGAGTGGGAAAAATAACCTACAAAGTAAAGTAGCAAAGACCAGATACAATGCTGAGAGCTGAAATAAGTTCCTTGCTCTCTAGAAGAGCCTCTCTAGGGGTCTGAGAAAGCATGGCATCATGAGTGTCCCTGTCAAAGGCATACACTGGACAGTGGCAGAAGCCATACAGGCTTGTTAGCTAGATGTTCCAGGAAGGAGGATACCTGCTGATTGGAACAGAACCACCAAGACCATAATGAGGAGCTCAGGTCAGTCCCCCAGGCTGCAGCCCCAGAAAAGTCATTTATTCAGTGTCAGACCAAAGTAGCGACATTGCTAACATGAGACCCAAGAGGCATGTGTACACAGCAGCTAGGGGACTGTGGTTTGGTGGCTCTTGTGCCCACCCTCCCTGGCCTATTCTTGCTTGTTAAAGAAAAGCACAGCCCACACAGGCTCTCTTTTGGTAAAGCACCCTAGTGGGTGTCCCTGCCTATCACCCAGCACGACAGATGGACCTGAGTGGTTCCTGAGCCTTCCCTTCCCATCCCATGATCAGAGGCTTACTACAGCCTTGCAGCTGGACCCTTCACCTCCCCAGTCAGGCCTCTGCACCTCTTCCCTACCCAAGTCTGTCATGTGACACTGGCTCCAAGATTTCCCTGTGCCTCCCCTGCCCATGTTGTGACATGTCTGAGTCTAGCTGACAACATGGTGTGTGGGGCTGACTGCCCATCTCTCCTCTGCTCCTGAATCAGCATCTAGCCCCACTCCTTAAGCATACTTCAGATGAATTTGCACATCCTGCTTAGTTGGTATCTCCTGGGGGCATGTACAGCACCTGTCACACAGTAGGCTTTCAGAAAGGCTTGTAGGATTGTGCCAACTCAGGCTTTAACAGCAGTTTAAGCTATGTAGAAGCATGAGAGTTTCATTAACACAACAGTGGCATCTTCAGAGGTTGTCTGTCATTTGGAGCCAATGGATGGCAAGTTATGGACTGACATCTGGTCTTAGCTACATACAGTATAGAACAGTAAGGTTCCTAGTGGGCACACATCCCAATCTAGTGAAATATCTCAAGAATCTTATACCATCATGATAGTTTCTTTTAAATGTGGATTGTTTCTATTTTAGCAGTTGAGTGGCCCCAAACCATTTTGCTTTTCTGAGGGCTAAAATCAATATTTTTCTCTTTCTACTCTCTCTCTCTTTCATTCTTCTTTTAACTTCCCACCCTTGCTCCATTCGTCTCCCTTTTCCGTCATTCTTACTGTGCTCTGAAACTGAGCCTCTGAACTGGTTAGATCAGGAGAAGGAAAACAGATTTGAATTAAGCCCATCCTCTGAGGAAGTAGAGACCCAGGATTAGCGCCATTCCCCTCTCTATGAATTAGGCTTCTCCTCCTTATACTTGATGAATAATGTTGCTGGCCGCTTTTCAGAAATGAAGTCGAAATATGGAGAAATGAAATTTGTATCTTATAAACTGACTGGAAATGCGATTATAATACAGCTGTCAGTTTTGTTCAAGTGGAAAATTTCTAAGTAAATCCAATTGCAGCATTATTTGGTTCTTTTAAAACAGGGTGATGTAGCTGTTTCCTGCGTATTGATTATTTGATTGGTACCTGTCTGCTGGACCTTTTTTTTTTCTCTCTCAGTAGCACTCATTGATGTGGTTTAATGTATATTCCTGTAATCTTTCCCTGTTTTATAAACTTACAATCATAATTGAGCTACATTAGAGAGACATGTTCTGCTGAGATCACAAGGTCACCTAACAACTGTGCCCTCTCTGGTTGGCTATGGATTGAAGTGAGCCTAGGACAATTCTGACCAAGACAAAAGGTAAGAGGATGCAGGCGTTCCAGACAACCAGCCTGTGCATGAGAGGAAACACTGCCTCAGGGAGGCTGGCTTCAGGAGTCTGCTCATCTTTCTCTGTAAAATCATTGTTTCTACAGAAGACATTCTGCAGCTTGAAGCTGTTTTCCAAAACCCTGTCTGTCCTGTGCATTTGAACATGCGCCACAACTGGCTTCTCAAACGCCAGATGCCCAGACAACCACAGTACCTGAGGCCAGCGAAGCCTAGGAGCTGTGTAGGTTCTGGACACTTGCACTGGCAGGGCCATATCCCTGTCTCTAGTGCCTGTCATGGCATCCTAAGGCATATTCCATGACCTTTCCACCTCAGACTCCTGTGGCTCAGCTCCTGTGGAGGCTGCAGGAGGGTAATATGTTGCCTGTTAGAATTGAGCAGACCTGACATGGCCTCATTGAGCCCAGTCCATAGGCATCAGCCAAGAAGCCCTCAGACTTGACAGGCCAGAAAGCTGGCTTCAGGTCTTTCCAAAGCCCATCTCCCTATAAAGCCCTTTGCAGGCTCTCCTTGTTTAGACTAAAACCCCTGAGTAGCCTTCCCTCCTCTCTCTGTCTCTCATCTCCACACCAAAGTGCTCAGGAAGTTGACCAGTTCAGCTATTTCATGGTATCCTCGTGTCTGACCCTCCTTACTACCTGCAGCTCCTCTCCGTGTACTGTACCTCAGAACACAGGCCTTTGAGGGAGCAGCTCCTTTACCTCTCTCTCCACAGCAGATAGCAGCTTTATGCTCACTGGGTTCCTGTCTTGGAGTCTTTATCTGGACTTTTAGTACCCTGTCCTTTATAATGCTGCCTAGGCAGCCACAGTTCTGTGATGCTGACCCTTGAGCCACATTCTGCCTTGTATTGCTGACCACTGAAGCCAGCCTCCTTGACACCATCTGGCTGACAGGAGAAAGAGACAGTAGTGAGAGCTACCATTAGAAATAGAAATCTATAGGAAACCCTAGCTGAGGGTTAGTTAGTGTTGAGTTTCAAGACGTCCCTGGCATTGGCCTGCTCAATGATGCTCTCTGGGGCTATGCCCACACAGGACTCTAGACCCTGCGGCTGCCTCTGCCTGCTCCCCAGTCTGGCCCAACAAGAGCAGGATCATACAAGGTCTAGTACCTACCTCTTGCCTCAGGAAGGAGGACTGGCTTCTGGCCCTGATATCTCATTGACCACGAAACACCCAAAATAAATCTCTGGAGATAATGAAACAGCAACATATACCATGACCTTTAAGTCAGAAGAGGGCTGCCTCCACATGCCTCACCCTACTGGGGAAGCCACCTGCCACTTTCCCCAGCATCTAGCTTGCTGACTGGCCCCAGTCTGCTTTGGCCTGTCTTCATTCTCCTAGCCCACTCCAGCCCCACTGGGAAGAGCAGTTTGCAGGAGTCAGACTGCTCCCTCCTCCTGTATTTGTCTTAGAAGATGGCTTCTATTTAGATTAGGCAAAGTACTTAGAAGTGTTGCCTGCCAGGATCCTAAATACATACCAAGTGGGGGGAGGGAGTGGGGGGGAACACTAGGATTATGTCATGAAACCATGTCTGAGAGTCGAGAGCAAGAGAAATATACAGAATACTGAGCTTGGAATACTTCAATGCTTAAATTGTAATTTCTACTTTTATTTGCCTGGAATAGAAGTGACTGTTGGTTTTCCACAGTATCCTAGTGTGCAGAGCTGTTGGGAAGCATGGAGTCCACCCCTGACCTGTCAGCTAGGGCAGGGCAGGTGGAGGGAGGCTAGCAGTTCTGAGTTAGCAGAGCTGTGGGGGATCCTTAGCCAGAGCTGGTTCTTAACACCACCTGTAACTTCAGAGCTCGGAGCCAAGCCTCTTTCATTTGCTCTGGAGCAAAGCCTGACATCTGAATGCCTTCACGTAACCAGTATTAAGAACCATGGTATCAGGCAGAGTGAGGAAGTTTCTGGAACTCAGCACTTAGTCATCCCTACTCTATGAATTCTACCTCCTCTGGAAGCTGTCTTTCCCACTTGCCAATCATCCACGTGTCAGCAGAGAAGTGACTCTGGGCAAGAGGCAGCAGCTGTGTCTGTCTAGCTCCTGAGGCTGCCTTTCAGGGTGAGGAAGGTACTCTGTCTAACTCCTCATTGTGTGATGGATCTCAATGAGGTTGACAGTCCTAACCACAGGACTGCAGTAGTCCCTCTGTCCCTAAGCACTCTTCAGAGGAGGGGCCGGGCTTTCGTGGTGGCTGCAGCTTGGCTTTCTCTTCCTGGAAGAAGCCCTGAGCACTGGGAGGGGACACTCAGGAGAGGCAGGAAAAGGCATGCTTCCACTGTCCTGCTGCTCTAATTGAATACGGACGGTCAGTCAGCCCTACTCAGTCATTTCTTTCTCTTTCCCCTGTTGTGACTGCTTGTGTACATGTGGGTTTGTGTAAAGTAACCACACAGCTTGCCTGTCATGATCAAGTCCACTAGCCTCACCAGAGGCCTCAAGTGCCTTTTCTGACAGAGAAGAGTTTTGGAGATGGGTTAGTCACTCTTCCACAAGCTTCCTGCTCAGACCCCTGGTCCCATATGTGAGCCCTTAGCCAATATTGAATCCAAAGAGCCCTGACGCCCCCATACCTGAGTCCTCAGGAAAGCTGTGCTTTGCCTCGATTAAAATCGCTTGACCTGGCTCTACATGAGATTCCTTCCACAATTCACAGCTGTCTGCAGCATGGAAACCCCAGCCTGTCCCTAACTCATCTGCCTTCTGAACCAGTGCCAGTCCTGAAAGCAGCCTGCTCAGTTTCAGACACAGTCATGAAAATGCTCCAGGAGCTAACAGACTATCCAGGCCAGAGTCAAACAACCAGACCAGGGAGATTCAACAATTGGAAGGCCTAAGTTGGCCTCTCCTGGTGTTCTCATAGCTTCTCCAAATCATTTGCTTATAATTAAGAATGAAAAGTTCCCTCTTCTCTGTCAGTCTGCCTCCCACTTTCTCCTTGGATATTACCATCTTGTATCCTAGCTTAGACAAACCTTTCTTCCCCTCCCTGTCAAATCTTCATGCAGAACACACCTACCCACAATTCCCTGGATCTTCATCTTGATACATCCAAGTTATCTCCTGCATTCATCTTCTTCTTCATTGCCAGAGTCAGCCCTTTGCATTTTATAATATGTTTGCATTTTTCTAAATGCAGTCGGGGTTTTCCAGAGCTGTGCAATGTCAGGAAATAAAGCTTGTCATTTAAATGACTCCTGTTAACCTTTAGCCTTTAGGTGGCTTCTCATAAAACTCACTTCTCTCCCAGCTCTGCTTTTCATTCTCCAATGCAGGGAGCCTGGTGAAGAGCCTACAAATTTCTCTGTCTGCTTCCCTTGGTGTCTCCCTCCTCTGATCCTCTATACTAGACTCTCACAGAAGTCAGAGGCAGAAATGTGAGCCTCAAGAAGTACACAGCAGGAGATTTTGATCTAGATTTATGTGGCCCCATTACTGGTATTTCCTGAGGTCTCCCAGTCCCCTGGCTTCAGCTGCTTCCTTTCCTCTCATCTTGCTGTGTGGAACAGTAATGATCACAAATACCACCTAGTGACATTTTCCTAGTGCCACTGCTAGCAGTGTTTCAGACAGCTTAATGCCTTGATCCCTCACAAGCTGGCCAGGTAATTCCTGTCATCCTCACCTTTTACGAATGAGTATGCTAAAACAGAGAAGCTCAAGGTTCAGTAGCCTGCTCAGTGCCATGTTGTACTAGGAGAGGGGAGGCAGTACTCGACACAGATCAGCACAGCACTTGGACTCAGAGCTCTGGACTAGGACACCCCCACCCCATCCTCTGCTCATGCACTAAAGAGCTGCTCATTCATTGGCTAAGTAGTAGCTCAACCTTTAGGCAGCTGGTGGTATCCAGCAAAGATACCTAAGATGGGTTTGGATGTTCCAGTAATGATGGGGAATAATGCATTGAGCCTTTGCCAGGGGAGGGAACAAGAACTGATTGAGAGCCTGAATTGTTGAATGCAGTGTATTCTTATGATTATTTACCAGACGGGCAGTCCAACTGAGGTCCTACAAGCAGAGAGCCACCCAAAGTCAAGTCTCAAGGCTATGTGGCTAGTGATACTGGTCCAGTCTAGAACACCAGGTGGTATGTGTTGGATTCTGGGGGCTGGTCTATCAGATTTATGCAAAATTAGGTGCCCTACAGCTCTGAGGTGCCAAGAGCAGTGTGGGCCTCACTAGGCTTAAATCCTACCATGGTTTCTGAGAGCTCTACGAGAGAACCTGCCCTCTTTCCTTGCCTAGATCCTATAGTCTACTCCTCCTGTCTTCAGAGCCAACAATGGAAGGTTTGCCCTTTCTCTGACTTTCTGCCCTCTGCCTTGATCTTCTACTCTTAAGGATTTGTTGTAATTATATTGGACCTGCTTTAGCATTCTTAAAAGTTTTTAAGTTAATCACACTTGTAAAGTCCCATTTAAAGATTCCCCATTCTCAAGTTCCAGGAAATAGAACATGGGAATCTATAGGAACCATTACTCTGTTCAACTGGAATATGGAAACCAGCAGCTTTCGAGGCTGGAAAGGTTGGCAGAGGCTCTCTGTTACATCCTACAACCAAGGGGTTCCTGAGAATGGATGGCAGATAAACAAACAAGTATAGTTAGCTATGAGATGCTCTGGGGTTATATGACTTTGACTACAGCTCAATCAGGTCTTTTGGCTGTTGAACCCTTACTGAACTGGGGCCTATCCAGCAGGCTCTCAGGTCTCAGAAACAGCAAGGGCCTTTGCTCTGTTTTGAATTTCCAGTTACAAGTTTTCTCTTAGCTCCTTCTCCCCACTGCAGTCTCTCTGGAAGTCTTTGGCCTCCCTTGGTCTTAGCCACACAGCCCCACCTTACCTTTTTTTCTGTCTTTGTTGCCCTGCTCTTGGTCCCTACTGCCCAGATGCTTCCTGTGACCAAGGCTCTTTCCGGCAGCTCCTCTCACTTTTCCCAAAACTCCACTTACCTTTTTGCCCTAAAAGGCTGAAGTCTTATCTCCATGGCCATCAGCCCTCCCAGACCAGACAGCTCAGGTCTTCCAGCTACAGGACTGGCTACCACTTTTCTTCTCATACCCTCAGATCTAGTCCAGCAATCTTGAGCCAGAGCTCAGTGGGACTTTGCAAGCTGAAATGAGGCAGGAAGAATTTTAACCAAAGCCCAAGTTGGGTTTTGAAAGGGGCCTTTATCCAGGAAAGGATAAAGTTAGAGTTCCAGTCATTCGTGGGTCTGCTGCTGACTCAAGTGGTCAGAATTTAAAATAAAATCAAACCTGGCAGGGTATTTTGGTTTTTGTTTCTCAAGAAATGAGAACATTGTTGACCATGATAAAGATTCTGATTCAGGCCTTAAGTGTATGTACACAAATGGAAAGTTTACCAAGGTTTATAAACATGCCTCTTAATTTTGACAGCTTTTGTTTTTTAAAAAAAAAACCCATGCTTACTTTAGACACTTAGACACTGGCCTTTGAGTGGATGTAAGCTTGCAAGTGGAGCTGTGTGTGTGCATGCATACAGTGTGCACACTTACTTGTAGGGAGTCAGAGTCATTTGCTTAGTAGAAATCCATATCTGGGGCTGGGAAGGGGGCTCAGTTGGTAAAGTGTTTGCCATGCACCCATGAGGTTCTGAGTTTGAATCCCCAGCACTAATGTAAAAAACCAAACACAGTGGTATGTACAATCGCAGTTCAGAGGAGGGGAGACAGAATGATGCTTGGGGCTTACTGGTCAGCCAGTTTAATCAAACTGGTAAATACCAAGTTGAGTGAGAGACCTTTTCTCAAAAGGTAAGGTAGAAAAGCAATTGAGGACTAGTATTCTCTGGCTTACAGATTCACTTGTGTCTGTACACACACACTCACAAACCGAGATTCACTTGCTAGTGGTTACTCTACTATGTAGACCAGGCTAGAGCTCCTGGAGGGCTGCCCCTTCCCAGGAAACCCAAGTCCAGCATTTTACTTTTCTTCCTGCTTCGAAGAAAGTATGTTTCTCTTGAAAACAAGTGCCAGTCTACCCTCAACACTAGACCAGAATACATTTGTGTTTAAGAGCACAATTAGAGAAGAACTTGGGTTGGGGCAGAAAGGGTGGCAAAAGTGTAGCTCAGTGGTAGAGTGTGTGCGTCACTGCAGAAAGTCCTGGCTCAGCCCCTAGCACCAAAACAAATGGGGAAATACTTGGGAATTAGAACTGAGACTTGATGAGGCCCAGGCCCAGTGGGCGTGTTGCTGAACTGGGAATGCACTGTATGCAAGGGCAGCCAGGGGCTCCAGGGAGAGAGGCCAGTAGGCCTGCTTCTGCAACACCTCCTATAGCTCCTCTTCCTATAGACAGACCAGAGCACCAGGCTCTCCTGTCACAGCTACAAAGGTCCAAGTGACAAATTTGGTAAATCCATATTCTAGTTTTGCTTTTTAGTTGTGTATAGGCAGGATTATATTTAGCACTGCAGATTGTCACCGGTAGACAGCTAGCTACTTGTCCATGAATCCCCGCCCAGTTAGAGAAGAACTTTGAGATACAACCAAGCTGGAGCTCTTTCTCCAGTAGAACATTTCATTTGGGTTTCCGACACCAGCCCTGCAATAGCAAGCCCTGTGCTAAGGCCTATCAGAGGCTCACCTGGTCAGTGCATGAAGAGGAGCAAAAAGAGCTGCCCTTCACCCACAGCTCAGCTGAGCCCAGGCCTGTCAGCCCTTGATCTTACTGACTCTCATTCCATCCCTACATTCAGAACCATTGTCGACTCTGGAGCCTTATGGGACTAGAGCCCTAGAATAACCTACCTGCTCCAGACCTTTCTCCTGAGTGGGCCAACCTCTTCTCAGTTTCTTGCCTGGAGAGAGAGAGAGAGAGAGAGAGAGAGCGCCAAGGATACAATCAGGGCTGCCTTGTAGAGAGGGGATATTGGGTGTTGGGGACCAGACACACAGCCCTGCCTCTGATGGAGGTTACTGCCAACCTCAAGCCTCCCTTGCTACTGACCTGTACTTGTTAGCAAGATAAAGGCCTAAGCCAGGCCTAGGGATCTGTGCATAGCTGATTCCCTGACATCCTCCAACTCTGGGTAGGCAGGTCATTTCCCAGCAAGACCTTTTCTGATTACCAGACTCTAGTTCTCAGCATCCTCAGATGCAGATGCTTCTCTGTTTTGGAGTCCCTGTTTGTTTGGGTTCCATAGGTGCTAATATACTTGGAGGCAGAGATCCTCGACTCTCGTCCACAGTTGAATCCCTGCCAGTAGAGTAGGTAAATGAATACAAATGAGAGTGGGCACTAAGGTCTGAGCCTGTAAAGTGAGACAAAAGCCTTATTTCAGAAAAGGGACCCAGAGGGCATGCCTGGGGACCCACATCTGACATAATGGCCACTTGGGTTGTCCTTGTTCTTCACGGAGCACTTGGAATGATTCCAGGAATGGGGTCGAGGGCCCACATTCCTCTTATTCACCCACTGGCTGTGTGAGTGATCTCTGCTGTCACAGCAGGCAGTCTGGAAGGCTAAAGTCAACCCTAGCTGCAGGGGCGTGTGGAGTAAAGTACCCGCCCTCCACCTGGTGCCCCATTCATTCCCTCAGCAAGTGTGTCCTCGGCTGATACCTCAAGTGGTACCTCAGCTGAGGAAGAAATGGCTGAGCTGAGCTGCAGTTACCTAACCTGGAAGAAAATTAATGCATTGTTATCAATCCTGAAGGCAGAAAAGGCCCGTGGCCAGATGGCTGTGCATCTTCCAGAATAAGTCATGATTCTGTTTGGGGAACCTCCTCTTGGCCCTGTGCATAAATCAGCAGGCTTCATACAGGGAGAGTAGGGGCCTTTGTTAAGGCTTGAGGAAGGAGCCAGCTCCCAGACTCTCCTTCCACAAAGCTCTGTCATCCTCTAAAGGACTGTACTAGATTTCTCAGATACCCTTCTCATCCAGGAACCATCTATAAGTGAGGCCACAAACCCTGTCCTAGGCGGATAATGGACTTTTAAATCCAGAATGTCAGTGTAGCCTATGGCAGCCCTATTTTTCTCTCCATGGGCCTTAATTGGATGATCAGGAGGATAGTTACATCTATGGCTTGTCTAAACCAAGGTGGGATGGTTTTCCTGAGAACAAAGGAAGAAGCTGGGCTCAGGTTGGGGCCACATCCTAGAAATCACAGACACAGCCAGCCAGCTCCTGGTCTTTCCAGTCACCCTGCATCTTGGAGAAGCAGGGACATAGACTATAGGCTATAGATTCAGGTGGGGCTGAGAGCTCACCCAGAGTTTCAGGTACAGTAACCTGGGTGCCCTCTGCCACTGTAGTCTTTATACCTGTGGCAAGTGACCCACTGTATCTCAGGCTCCCAGCCCTCCGGGAAGTAGGGAGAGCCTAAGTAACAGTTGCTTCCCAGAGAGCCTGTGAGGCTAGGCTGTGATGAAGTGAGACCCTGTGCAAAAAGTACAGCAGTGGGTATGGAACGTGATGACTACTATGCAGGCTTGGCCTTGTCTTTGGTGATATTTACACCCAACAAGCTTTGATGGCCTTTGGTTCTGGATGTTCACATAAGCTCCAAAGCCTGAAGAGCAGCCCTCGCTCGTGCTTAGGATAAGCTCTTTCCACCACATGAGCATGTGACCTAACCTCGTGTGTTGCTTTCTGCTAACTAGAGCAGCATTATGAAGAGCCAGTGAGACAGTCCATGATGCCCATGCCCCCACTGTAGTACAGACCTGGGATATGAACTCATAGGCACGTTCCCTTTAAAGACAGCTACCATTTGAAGGTTCAGGTAGTGGTGGTAGAGCCAGGTCTTTTCACTCTCTATCAAGAAGAGGTCATCCAGGCTCTGCCTTTTCAGGCCAGTATCTGTAAACTCAGTGTTGCCCTCTTCCTTTTCCTGATTCACACACTTGACACACCTGGGTACCAGGGAGCCCCATAAAAGGCCATAGAAACCCACCTTTGAGGTGTCTGTCATGTCTCAGAACCACTGCATTATGCTCATTGTGTTTAATACTTTTCTTTGAATTAACTCAGTTTATCCACCTCCCTCAGGACAAGATAGGCAGGTTCGCCCATCCTAAACTATGCCGGTGACATTGTACGATTCATAGCTCATAAAATCTGAAGTCATTCACACTTGTGCCATCTTGCACCACTACTGGTGCCATCAAACACTTGGGGTGTGTGTGTGTGCTTACTAAGCCATCTTGGGGCCCCTGCCAGCCCACAGGGCCCAGCTGGAGTGCTTATCGAATGGCAGGTGGATGATGAGATGGTCTTAAGAACATTTAATATGCAGTATCTTCACTTTGTTTTATGAAATGAGTCTAAATGAGTTGATTCTTATAGCCTATGGGCAGACTTGGCTTAATGGGCCATGCTTCTAGCAGGTCCATGGTTTAACCCCCATGTATCCCAATTGTGTAGCACATGCATACTGCCCTGCTTTAAGTTTCAGACCAAAAACACCATCCCTCCCAAGCCTCCTGTATTTGAGAAGCAGTTGGTGGGTTAGACTAGGAGATCCAAGGCTCTGAGAAATTGCATGCACAGCTCAAAGGCGTACAGCTAAGACAGGCTGGCAGAGAGCTCAAGATACCTCGTTCCTTAATGCCCCTGCCCTCCTTATGACAAGACTCTGCTCTAGGTGCATCAGACAACCCTCGGCCAGAAATAAAAGCCAGAGAGTTTCTGCTTCAGTACACAGGCTGATGTTCTGGGTCCAGACTCTTGGACCCACTTATAGCTGAAGGCAGAGGCTTTCGATTAAAGAGGAGACTCAGAGCACCTCCACACCCAGAGAGTGCTGCCTGGAAAGAGAGGGTCACAGCTTCTCCACTGCACCTGTCACCTGGGAGGGTGAGACTGAGGGAGCGCAGCATTCCAGTATAATTGAATTTTTGTGTTCTGTTAGGTGTAGCCTCAGTCCTGAAAGGACCCATAACCCCGAGCCATGGGCTCCTCCACAGTGCACTTCGGGCTGCTAGTCTGCCCCCTCCACCATGTTCTCAAAGAGTAGAAATGATCCAGATCAATACCCACTAACAGTGGTTGGAAAACTGGTTCACTCTGACACCGTCTCTGCCCTTTATTTACACTAGAGTAGAAGCCACCCTGATGCTGTGAGTGGGAACACTGTTCCATACCTTCTCTTTGTTGTATACATGTTTGGCTAGCAAATAACAGCTCAACATACTTGCTTTATAAAAGACTAAAATTGTGCAGAGTCTGGTAAAAGGCGAATGCCCTCTTCTTCCCCTGCCCAGTGCCTCAGCAGGCTATCCTGGGCCATGCAGCCCTTGAGTCCCCGCCCTTGTACCTGCACACACTCACTCCTATCTTCCCACAGAGCCTGGCCTGCTCGTGTCGCCCCAGCCCTGACATGGGCCTTATTCTTATTTTCTACTCAGTAAATATTGACCTGCTGAATGGCTGCCATTTTTACACAGTTGGGACTGTATTCATCTTGTTCTGCAGTTTGGTTTTGGCACTTTGAAGTGGGGCTTTCCTGTGTCAGGAACATGGGTGGAGCTTATTGTACTTGACTGCATTTAGTGCAAGTGCCCAGAGTATGATGTCCAGTGTGCAAGTACCATGACCATGGGCACTGCGTCTGTACTCACTGTCTCAGAGGACCCATCGTGTGAGCCCTGTCAGCAGATCTATTCCAGCACAGTGCTTTAGTGGAAGGGACTTATCACTGTGCAGTTGCTGGGCTGAGTTAGAGCTAGGGGCCTTAATAATAAATCGTATCAAGAAAAACTGGTCATCTTTGTCACCTGTGTTACAGAAAAACAGCTTCCATCTAAGTGTCCTCAACTTGAAGCCTTTGTTACTGGTCAGGAGCAGCCAGGGTGACTCTGATGTTGCAAGGCCCAGGTGGCCTGGAGAACACTCCTAGCTCAAAGAATGGAATTGGTCACAAGGCCAAGACTACTGTCAAGGGGCATGATTCAACCTGCCTAGCTACTGCCAGGCTCCCCCTCCAAGCCAGTCAGCTCATCAGAGAGGTGCCAGGAAAGACTTCCTGCAGTTGAAATTTCTGTGCCCATCACTCATGTGTCCAGGCCACACAGCTGCAGTCACTCAGACTCCGGCCATCCTTCACACTCAGAATGGCTGTTTAGACATTTCCAGCCCTCCACCCTGTCAGTGTGTATTTTAAAATCAGCCAGAAACATGTTTGCAACATTAGTTAGCTCTCTGCCAAACAGTCCATTGCATCAAATAGGACTTCATGTGCATGAACCCAGTTCTTCAGAAGAGTTGCTTGGGGAGGACCTGCTTCATTCAGAACTATGCTTCCAACGCCCTATGAAAGTCATGGCTGACTGGAAAGCTAGGAAGCAGTTCATTGCTAGCTGTGTTTGTGGGTTCTCTGAATCAGCCTCTGGGGCCACTCAGAGAAGGGATGACAGGCAGGCAAACCACAGTCATCTGTGACAAATGTCCTCAGGCAGCAAAATGTGATGTTGACAGGCACGGGTACTGCCATGGAGCCCAGTCTCCATAGTGGACCATTTATTGCTACGTGTCTTCCAGTAATCCCTCTCCCCCAACCCCCAGAGAAACTGCAGCCCTGGTGCAGTGTGCTTTTAAAGCACCCCACCTCCTCTCTCTGTGAAGACCTGAGGCAAGCAGTTTTCCCTCTGTTTATATCTACCCCACACACACTGAGCTGCTTCTATTAAAAGCAGTCAGAGATTGATAACGGGTGTTGAGAAGGATGTCACTTATTTCACAGGGTGAAAGGGAGTTACTGTGGCTTTCAGTAAAAGCTCATAGCCCTCGGCAGTGGCAGCACACTGACCACTGGGGGGCAGTGGAGCTGTGTGCCCCCAGCAGCTTCCTTCCCTCGGCCTCCTTGAGTCTTAGGACTCCCCACCTTAGAAGACAGGGAAGGGCACTGGGAAGGAGGCAGATAGAAGGGTAGAGAGAGTTCTCTCTGTAGTGTGACCACCAGCACAGGGATGTGGGGACACATCCTTAATCTGACCTTGGGGGCCCCTTCATTGGAAAATAGGAAAGCTTCATGCACTATGCCTGAGGCACAGCAGGCCTCTGAGAGGTTGTCAGCTGAGACTGGATGAAGGTCTAAGTTCTCCTTCTGAATCACCTCACTTTTCTCCACAGGTCAGGGGTGCTCACTAACTGAGGTGAGCAGAGGTCTCTTATACCATAGGGCTAGCAGGGTAACTTCATTACCCCCCAGCTACCATGGGTTTATTTCAGCATGGGCTTCCCTACCACCTGGCACTCCCTCCCTGCTTGGGCCTAAGAGACAAGAGCCCTCCATATCCAGGAAATATCAGCTCTTTGAAAACATATTCATCCCATCCACCAGCTTGCAAGCATCCCCAGGTTTTCCTAAAAGTCATTTTGGAAATTCAGAGTTGAGCATAGTTGATTTAAGTTCTTGTCCCCCAAACCCTTCACACTCTCTCTCCTGCCTCCTCTCTGGTTCTTGGCATCATGGTGAGAACAGAACTTGGAGCTGGAGTCTGTTAGAGTCTGAGTACCAAGGCTCAGTCAGCTTGTGACCCTGGGTATCTCTCGGAAACTCTGTGGGCCTCAGTGGCTTCATCTACAAAACAAGATGCTTGTGGAAACTAAACTACCTTATGCTAAAGGTCCACAATATAACCCCAGGTACATGGCAGCTGTCACGCTAACTGCGTCATGGGGTTCTCGGGTTAGCAGGGGAAGAATCAGGATATTGGAAGTTCCCCACCTTGCCCTGTCCAACACTGAGGTCCCCATGAACCATCCTCAGTTGGGTCTTCCCTTCAGTCCCATTGGTTGTTCCCTGCTGAGCGTCAGTCTCCTCTTCCTCTTTACCCCTTAACAGCTCAGCACAGCAGTGAGAAGAGAACAGAGGGGAAGACAGGATAGAGAGCAGTAGGGGAGAGACCCCACTGCAGTTGAACCAAGTTACAGAGGCTCACCTGTCTGCTGCCATCTTGTCAGCTGGACGGGGGACACAGCTCACACAGTAGTGCCACCTGCAGGCTGAGGGATTCTGCTCAGTAAAACCAAACCCTTGACTGTGCCACAGAAACAACTCGCAGGACGATGTAAAGTAACACAGGGCTATGAAGACAAGAGAAAAGGCATACTTAAATGCCGTGGGGGACAGGGTTTCAGGAAAACCATAGTACACATTCAGGACGCTGGCACAGGCTTTCTGAGAGTCATACTTGGATGTGTATACAATGGACACAAAAGGACATGGCTTTTTAGGTTACATTGTTCAAAGGGTGTAACTTAACAACACTGTTTCAAGAAAAAGCTGAAAAGTAGACCTTTAGAATTATGTAAATTTAAAATTATTAAAATTATTATATAAAATAGACCTTTAAAATTATGTCTCACACACGAGACAGTCTTTTGTCTTAGTGTGAAGATTCCTCTGGAAGTGAGATGTGTGAGGAGGTGCTATGAGGGGGTGAGGACCGAGAGCATCCTGCCCTAAGTGAGCAGAGCTGGGCGTCACTAACGTCCTCCTAGTGGTGTCTTTAGGAAGACAGATGCAGTCTCTGTAGGCTTTTGAATGAACTCTGGAGTAGGGACTCCTTTCCCTTGCCAGGTCCCCTGAATTCCCCAGTCTTCCTCTGCTACCTCACAGAGAGCCTGGTTAACAGGAGCTGACAGACTAGAGGGCAGGCCTGACTAGTAACTGTGCTTTGGGTGTGGTTCTGTTATCATTGTTTTGTTTTGTTAATTAGTTAGTTTGTTTGCACAAAATAGCACTATGTGCCAGGCAGTGGTGGCGCACGCCTTTAATCCCAGCACTTGGGAGGCAGAGGCAGGCAGTTCGAGGCTAACCTGGTCTATAGAGTGAGTTCTAGGACAGCCAGGGCTATACAGAGAAACCCTGTCTCAAAAAAACAAAACAAAAAAAACAAACAAACAAAAAAGGAGAAAAAAATAGCACTATGTACCCAGGCTGGCCTCTAGTTTTCTGTCTTTTTGCTAAATGACGGGTGTACAGGTCTGTGTGACCATGCTGGATTTGCATATGGACCGATGTCTTTCTCCTCTGCTTCCTTTTTGGATGTGAACAATGACATACTCTTTCCCTTCATATCTAAATGTCTTTTGAAATAAAGTGAATTTTGCTTTAAACATAGTGGCTGGGGCATGGCTACAGGTACATGCCAGGCTAAGAAAAAAGTCAATACTTTTGCACCAGGGCAAGACTCAGATCTACACAAAGAGCAAAAAGAACATAGCTGTATAGAGAGGAGACCCTCTGAAGGCAAACAAACAAACAAACAAACCAAATAAAAAACAAAACACAAAAACCAAAGCTGCTACCTCCTGCTGCTCCAGAAAGGCCATTGCCACAGGCGGGGGATGGGTAGGGCTGGAAGCAGTGGCTTATGGGACACACTTTTCTTGCTGGACCTGGATCAGAGACACAGCCCCCCAGCCCCAATGGGATGTTGGGATCTGACAGTGACAATGACAAGAGGAGTGCTGAGAACCTTGGGTGAAGGCTGCTCCCACTGTGGCCTCCTGGGGAAGATGGCAGTTCACTTCTTTTTGTGTATGACAGCCTCTGCAGTGAATAGAGTTACCCACTTGTCGGCAGTCCCCCATCTCGGCTTTTCTATGGACTCTTGCTAACTCGGCAGGGCTTGCAGCCACATCTGTCTTAATCACCCACCTTGCTGTGTCACTTTGGGCTGCCAGAAGATGCAAGCTCGGGGCTCAGAGGGAAACAGAGAGGTGGCATGAGTCAGGGGTTCCAGAGGCCAGACCCAGAAACCCTCTTACCAGTGGCAGGGAGGCCCAGCCTGTGAAGTTTCCAGGCCTGAAATTGTGATTACAGTAAGCAGTCTGGAGGCAGTGTCTGCTCCAACCCCAGGTGCACTGCTGTAGGAGGAGACAGCTGGGCTCTGTGGCCTAACGGGGCTTGTTGCTCCAGCTGCTCTGCTGGGGGCAGCTGGGAAGCCTCCCTCTCTGAGGTAGAGCCCTTGCAGACCTGCCTCGCCCACACCAGGCAGTTCCCTTCTTAAGAACTGACCTCATGGGGCAGTTGTGCATGCGTGTTCTTTACAAAGAAACTGTTCCTTTTTTTCCGTAGGGGCCTTGTATACCTGCTGGGCACTCTGTCCAAACTGTTCACACACACACACACACACACACACACACACACACACACACACTCCTCTCCTTCCTCTCCTATTTCTGCTATACAGTTAATACTGTAACTCAAATGTGAAAAATAAGCTTTGCATGGTGGCCATGAATTTTACATGAATCACATTGAAATCGATAAAGTCTGTAGAATGAATCAAGTTATCGTTATAAGGAAGAAGTGGGAGCTGACTTAAAGGAGCCGTAGCCCTCAGAATACATAATGGAAAAAGTTATCCAGCAGTGGTGAGCCTGGTACAGCATGTAACCTTTGCCTGTTCTTGGCTCCCTCAGAACCGGGATGGCTTTGAAGGTATCTACTTTCTTCTGGGGAGGTGTGAGGAAGCAGAAAGTCACATTTTCCATGACTTGTTTCTTCTTTGAACACTTGCTAATCTTTTTTTTTTTTTAAAGTGGGTAATCTTTGAAACGACACTCTGTTTCAAGCGTCTGAGTTTGGGATCTTTGCTGTAAGTTGCAGGAAAAGGTGGGCGGTAGTGTTGTGGAAGGTGGAAAGCCTGCCTTTTCTAGGTCATGTTTCAAGTACAGAGAAGTCAGAAGGAACAAGAAACAAGATGGGCCAGAGCTGGCCTAGCATGCATGGAGCCCTGGGCTCCATCCCTAGCTCCACTTAAACCAAGCATGTCAGCAATCCCTGTAAGGCCAGCACACTGAGAAGTGAAGGCAGGAAAATCAGTTCAAAGCCATCCTCTGGGATTCAGGAAGTTCAAGACCAGCCTTGGCTCTAGGAGACTCTTTCTCAGAAATGGGGTCAGGATCAAGCTTTTAAGGCTTTAACCCCAGACCCGCCACATGGTGCATGCCCTGTCTCTAACTCCAGGCTCTAGACTGTCTGATGAGTCCATCTTGGTATTTCTGTCCAGGCCAGCTAGTTCTACTAGTTCTACAGGCCAGCTGTGTGCAGGCCATAGGCTCTCTGAGGGAGACAGGCTGAGCAATTGCCACAGCTCACAGCTCTGCCACAGCTTTCTGGGGAGCTGCAAAAGAGAAGAGAGCTACAAGCAGGGAGTGGTGTGACAGTCACCAGACAGAGCTGTGCTACAGGACTCACTCACACAAGTACCATGAGCATACTCTGTCCTCCCAAGAAAACCAAGCTAGGTGGCATCTACCCTCCTCTCTGTCCCCCTCACACACTCCTCACCATGATTATAGTTGACTTGTTTTCTCCCAAACCCCTAGACCAAGAAGCGCATTGTCCTCCGGGAGAAATCGGGACCACTAACATTTTTCTAAATGAAAGTATTCATCAATTCACTGTAGAAAAATGAAAAGAAAGAGACGAGTATTTTTAGAAGAGATCTGTGTAACCATGCCATAACTTAAAGATTCCCAGCAGCTTACCCTTCCCGTGGTGCTTGGTGCTCTCTAACCTCCATTGTCCCCTCAGCTCTGTCCACACTCACTCTGACACTGGCCACCTGCCCTGCCATACTTTGCACTGCATGGAACCTGAGGCAGGTTTTGTTGGCACATAGATGAAACAGTTACGTCTTCTGCCAAGTTACATCTTCTATTGACTGATGATGATGAAGATGATGATGATGATGATGATGATGATTTTACATTTATGTATATAGTACACATGTCCTTTTACAATGATTCAAGTCAAGCGGAGAGGTGGCTCAGGAGTTAATAGCATATGCTTCTCTTCCAGAGGACTTGAGTTCAGTTCCCAGCACCTATATCGGGCTGTTCACAATCACATATACCTCTAGCTCCAAGAGATCCAACCTTCTGTAGTGGCCTCCATGGGTACCTGCACTCACAGTGACACAGACACATGTACCTGGCATACAATAGACAGACACACACGCATACTCACACACACTTACACATACAAACATACACACACACACATACATACACACTCATACATACACACACACTTACACATAAATACATACACACATACACATACATTCATACACACACACATACATACATACACACACACACACTCACTTACATATACATACATACTCACACACACACAGTTATACATACACACATACATACACAGTCACACACATACATACATACATACACACACACACGTAAATACATACACACTCACACTCATGCATACATATATACACACACACATAAATACATACACACTCATACATACATACATACATACATACATACACACACTTACACATACATTCATACATACACATGTTTAAAAATACCAAAAAAGTCAACTAGCAAAAGTAGGGATGTAACTTTAGGAGAGTATCAAATAAATGGTGCGACTATGCTGTACGATTTCAATGCCTTTTGTTTTTGTTATGGTCAGCATCTCCCTTTACAGCCCAGGCTGGCCTTGAACTCACAGAATACACCTAAGTACTGAGATTAAAGGTGTGTATTACCACACCCAGCATTGATTTGCTTTGTGTATATGTGTGTATTCCTGGATGTATGTGTGTGCAGCATGTGTGTGCAGTGCCTGCAGAGGGTGTCAGACCCCTGGAACTGGAGTTACAGGCAGTTGTGAGCAATCCCATATCTGTGCCAGGAACCAGACTCTTGCCATCTGACTCTTAACTGCTGAGCTATTGCTTCTTCAGTCCCTTCATTTTTCAAAAACAGACTATAAAGTTAAGGGTGTGGCTCAGTGGTAGAGCTTGCCAGCGTTTGAGAGGACTTGGGTTCAGTCCCCTAGTATTGCAAAGCAAACAAACAAAACCCAGCTCTGTAGTGTTCTGATGAGAGGCTCTGGTATGCTTTCCCCTTTAGCTGTAAGTTTTTCCTCATTGAACCCCTTCCTGAGCATGGACCTCCTTGGGTCCTCCCTGTATCCATCTGTGAGTATGTCTCTAGCATGTAATTCTACAGTGAGCTTAGGGGCTCAAGGACAAATGCAGCTGGAAGGCTTCCCTTATGGTAGACAGTAATGTGCTCCCAGTAGCTGGGAGAGTAACTAGAAGGTGGTTTTCTATCTTAAATTTTCAGTTGTGAGTAAATGCTTCTCATCACTTATCAACTGTTTTATCTTCAAATTTTAATGAGCCCCCTCATTAAATCCTTGACAGATCCCACATGATCTCTCCCTGTGTTCTGAGGGCCTCTGTAAGTGCCTTTTAATATTTCCAGTGTGTGTATTAACCTTTCATTTAAATTTGATGTATCAAATTTAAATTTGAAATATTTTTAAAGGCTAAGCTTAATTAATTTCTTTCCCTGACCTGTTACTTAATATCCTCTTTTACCTAAAACATTAATGCCAAAGAGCACTGACTTGTAGGACTGAGTTCAGGACTGTTATAATTAACTCCCTGGATGGGGATGCCCCCGAAGTCCATGAGGCCCAGCTTGGCGCACTGCCTCCCTGTTCACTGGTGGTGTCAGTCAGCTCCTCTAAAGCCACGTTCTGACTGTTCTGTGTCCTAGCACAGAGGGAGAAACAGATCCCGTTACTAAACTTGAAATCAGTGAAAATGAAGGCAGAATTAATATCCCGTTCCTCAGCTGTGTTAGCTACACTCAAGTCCGTAGTAGTCTGAATGCGGCCGCCCTGTAGTGGGAAAGGTGCTCTGAGTTTTTGCATACACTTAATCTAGAGTGTGTATGAATCCATGTGTGCATGTATGTGTGTGTGTGCTCATGTGTGTGCACACATGTAAATCAAAGGACAACTTGTGAGAATCAGTTCTTTCCTGCCTTTGTGTGTGCTCCCGAGATTGTTCTTAGGTTGTCAGGCTTGGCAGCAAACATCCTTACCTACTGAACCATCTTGCTGACCCTTAGACATTTTAAATTTAATATTAATTCATTTAAATTGAAATAGCCACACAGGCTAGGAGCTTTCAGACTAGCGAGCACGGTTGTTGGGCATTTCTGTATGCACAGAAAGCCCTGTTGGGCAGCATGGCCTAGAAATGGGTTTTGACCAGGAAAAGAGAGACACAGAATTGGGAATCTTGTGAAATCCCAGCTTCCTTCAGTGAAGGGTGAGCCCTGTGTTCACCCTTGCTTAGCCCTAGTGTCCTCCCCTGGCACCAGGACAAGGATGCAGACTCCTCACAGGCAGGGTGAGAAGGATGAAGTGAGAGCCTCAGACTCGGCCACTGGGCGTTGGCCTTCTGCTAAGTTATTCCTTCTGTGCCTAAGTGGAAGGTAGCAGGTAGAGGTCCAGAGCTGCACTCTGTTTAAGCCTCCAGCCTGTGGCAGGAAGCTCAGACCTTGGAGACTTGATTCTTATCTAGCCAATTACACCTAGGGCTCAGTTAGGCAGGACTTCCATAAGCTAAGCAAACAGGTCCTGCACCCTGCCAGCCGCATTAGTCCCGTCACTGCCTAACTTAGACTGACTGTCTAGGGACTACTTCGCTAGCTCTTTTCATTGCATAACAAATCCAAGTCTGTGACATCCTAACTCCATAAGCCTGCTTCTAGTCAGCAAGCTGGAAAGTCTCTCAGGGACTGGGGTGGGGTTGGAGCTCAGTGCTGATATAGACCTTCAGGGCCTTTGGCAACATGGAGGCCAGGCTTGCAACCCATTGTTCCCTCCCACTGTCATGCCCAGATTTTTGCTTATCTTTAGCCTAACTTTTCTCTCCCTAGTGGAATATTTCCACTACCAAGAACTTAGCAAAAGTAATATTCATCCAGCCTGGCCAAACTGACATGATCTAGCTCTGACTTTGCAAGCGGCTGATCTTAGTACAGTCACATGTCCATTTCAGGGTCTTCCAGATTCGTCTGACTTACTGCAATCCACACAATCTTTCAGGAGTAAGGTTTGACAGTTTGATTAGGTATATGTGGAGGAGCTTGGCCTGTGGGTATTTCCAGCTAGGGACCTAGAACCGTCCCTTCTGAAGATCACAGTGGCAGCAGCAGCAGCTCAGGTAGCTACTGGCTGGTCCTGTCACTGCTTTGCTTTCTCATATGCAAGGTACAGGTGATTGTACCTCTGCTTGGATGACTTCAGATGCTTAGCATAGAGCCAGTGCCTATTAAATACCCTTATGCCCATAACATTTGAAATGCATAGGTCTACCTTTGCAAACAGAATTTTTGGAAGTGGTCTGTTTGCAGGGTTTGCAAGGGCCTTTTAAAGAATCTAAGCAGGCTAAGCAAAGTGCTGCCTCTCGTAGTGCCGCTTACTCTTCCTGATTTACTCCACCCCCTGCCATGTGGGCTGTCTGTTCCCAGCAGACCATGGGTTTGAGAGGGCAGGAAGTCATTTTACCCTTGCACCCCCGGTGCAGACACCCAGTAAATATTTGATTGATTGATTGACTGACTGATTGAGGAATAGGTGAGACATCCTGGGGGTTTTGTTGTTGTTTCTCTTTTTTAACCTTAAGTAAACCTCTTTTTCAAGTTCTAGACTGTAAGTTCTAGACTGGGTCTTAGTTATAAACTTAAGTTCAAGGCCAGAATGCCCAGATGCCTATAGTTGCTGTAATGACTTTTCCTAGTCCATACTTCCTGGCCATCTGTTCATGTTCCTTAACATGGCTTTAATAAGCTGCCCTGACTGACAGGTCCCTCAGATCTACAACCTACCCACCCATATATGCCAGCCCTACTAAAGACAAGTTTCCTGGGCCTGCCTTGTTTTCTCCTGGCTGTAGCCCATGACACACAACCTCCCCAAACTGACCTTGACACACTCACACTGTAGAGCCTCAGCCTACAGAGACGTTGATAGTCCTGCCTTTCATAGTCACACCCCGTATCTCCTTCCTTCTCCTCCCTCCTGGCCTGTGAGAGCAGGGAATCCAAAGTCACTCTCAGTCCCACTAGTGCCTTATCCAAACCAGGCACCCTTCTCGCCATGGTGTTTACGAGAACAACTGTGTGCTTGCATCAGGAACAAAACTCCTTTGTTATTATTTTAAATCGTAATTGTTGGGCATGCCACAGCAGGGTTTGGAGGGCACAGGACAACTTTGTAGAGTTGGCTGACTCCTCTCACCTTCACATGTGTTTGGGGGTCACACTGAGGTCATCAGGTGTATGTGGCCAGTGCCTTTTCCCACTGAGCCATCTCACTGCCTCCCAGTGTACTTATTTACTTTTTATACATGCGTGTATATGCATGTATACTGGGGTATGTGAGTGGACACATATGGACCATGACAAACCTGAGGTCAGAACACCTGTGGAGGAAGATCCTCGCCTCCCGCCTTACTTTTATTCAGTCTTTTATTGCTTAGCACTGGGTACTGTCCACCAGACTCTCTGGCCTCAGAGCTTCCAGGGATTCTCCTTGTAGGAGTAGCAGGAGTACAGACACATGCTACAGCATCTGATTTTTAAACTTGCTCACTGAGCCATCTTTTTTTTTTTTTTTGGCATTTCAAAACAGGGTTTCTCTGTATAGCCCTGGCTGTCCTGGAACTCAATCTGCAGACCAGGCAACCCTTAAACTCACAGAGGTCTGCCTGCCTCTGCCTCCCAAGTGCAAAAATTAAAGGCATCCCCCACCTCCAGGCTTCACTTGCTTCTAAAGTGTGTTTGTCTGCTGTATGTATGAAAGACAAGTATAAGGATCAGGAAACAACTATTCAAAACCAGTTCTCACCGGTTCTTGGCTCCACCTTGTTGAGACAGTCTCTCTTGTTTTCTGCCAGTGCAGAGAGCTGCAGCCCACCCTCCTGCCTCTGCCTCACAGGTCCCTTTAGGGGTGCTGGGATTACAGAAGCATGCACCATGTCTTGCCTTCTGCGTAGGTTCCTGAGGTTGAACTCAGGTTACCAGGGTCTCACAGCAAACACTGAGCTATCTTCTTGTCCCTATTTATCTAGTTATGTACAAGACATGGTCTTGCTAGGTAGCCAAGGTGGGCTCCAACTTTCAGTCCTCCTGCCTCAGTCTCCTGAATATTAGGATTACATGTCTGTGTCCCCAATTCAGCTAAGAGACAAGTTTACCAAATGGCTAAAGTAAAATAAATGAATAAATAAAGTTCTCTTTCTTGTTTAATTCTTTTTTTAAGTATATTTATCGTTATTTTATGTGTATAGGTGTTTCTCTGAGTATATGCCTGCACATCATGTGTGTGTGTGTATTGGCTGTGGAAGCAGCCAGCAGAGGGCACTGCCTCCCCTGCAAATGGAGCTACAGATGATTATGAACCACCACGTGGGTGCTGGGAAATGAACCTGGGCCCTCTGCAAGAGCAGCCAGTGCTCTTAACTGCTGAGCTGCCTCTCCGGTCCAGCAAGTTCATTTTTAAGAGAAGGGAAAATTAGTTGACTGTATCAGTATTGATTATGCCGGAGGCAGGGATTAATGATTGACAGGTCATGTGACTGGGTATAGTATTGTATTGAGATATGCTGATTAGGTTGGGTTTATATTAACCATGCCAGTCTATATCATATACTTTGAAGTGCTGCTCTGGTGCCAGACACTTATTGGTAGTCATTGTGAACACCAGAAATTGAAAATACAAAGCAGGAAATTTGGTTTGTGAAGTCTGTAGCTTTTGTTTAAGTCCAAAGGTGTGGCCTGCCTCCACCAGAGGTCTCCCATATTTTACTGTTAATGTCTGAAGTATACTGAATTCCCACAAGCTAATTAAAAATCAGCCTGCTATGCCGGTAAGCATTCAGTCTGAGAACTAATTTCTGCCAAACAGCCATAAATGTGTCCCCTGGTATGAAATTTAGACGTTCTTTCCCATCAGAAAATAGACATGTGGTTTAGTCTAAACCTCTTAATTTGAGAAACAATGAAACCAGCTAAAGCCCACCTAGAGAGGCCATGCCTTGATGGAGGCTACAGAGCCTGAGAGGCAGCACGTTGGGCTGCTAGCCCAAACCCCCTCACTGTAGTCCTACCAGACCTTCGTGTTCCTGCTGGATAAGTTCACAGTGCACCTACCTCTGTGCCAGGCACTGCTCTAGCACTTTCCGTACTTCCTTGAGACCCCATTGCAACCCCACAGGCAGATCTATGACTGTCTCTCTACAAGAGGAAATACAAAAGAGTTTCTTGAAGAATCTTCCACACAGGACAAAAGGAAAGTGTGTCTCCATGTATCCCTTTAAGAATCTGAGGCTCAGACAGGTTACCCAGAGCTGAGAACCACCCTCCTCACCTAGGAAATGGAAAGTGGACAGACTCCGACCACATCCTCGGGAAGGCTCAGAACTGAGATCTCAGGAGGCTCCTGAGGGGCTCTGGTCAAAGCCCCTATGAAAGGCTGTTAGGCCACCAAGCGTGACAGTACAGCTCTGGCATTCAGATCTTTTCTTGGAAATCTGGAGTCTTCTCTTCACTACAGAGTTAGGTAACATTATTTACTCATACTAAAGAGGGCTGTTTTCACAGAGGAAATTATGCAATGTGTTATGCAAATGTGCCATTCCGAGAGCAGAGCAGAGATAAGTGTGGTCTGCACTGCAGGAGAAGATGAGGTCTGTGCCCCTGGTGGCAGGCTGCATGCCACCCGAGAAGGGGACATGCCATGGTCTACTTGGACCTCATTTCTGGTAAATTGCATTTTCAGCAAGCTGTCTGTCTGTGAAATTGGTGCTGTACTCATGGGGAAACAAGGACTGACAATTGATTCCAAGAGCACCCCTCTCTGTAGACCAGGGCAGTGGGTCGGTCAGGGGATGCTGCTCACCTGTGTTTCTGGAAATGTGGGAATGAGTTGGGTAAAGTTCTCATTCTGTCCTCTTGGAAAAAAGTCTCTGGCAATTTTCCTTGGGGGAAACAAACACAGAAGGGTTTCTCAGGAATTAGGAGAAACCTATTTACATATTTGAGTAGACAAGGCATGCTGACTAAGAAAAAAGGAGGAAGGTGGAGTTGAGCCAGTCCCAACCCTGGACACTGGGACAAGCTCCCTGACACTCTGCCCTAGCCTGGGGCTCCAGTGTTTCTTCCTTCATAGCTCCTGGGGTGTCACAGTTACCCATCCCAGGGTAGCTGCCCAGGGAGCAAACAACAAATACCTATTATTATCTGCAGATTGCATGCTAATTCAGTGTTCTTGGTGGCCCTGGAACACTTGACCTACCAAGTTCTTGGAGGGCTAAGAGTTAGTGTCCCTACCACTCCTGCTAGGGCATCAAATGGATATTTATGATATGGGTGTTTTATAGTCATCAGCCAAAGTGACAGAAAGGGCTCTTACTGGTAGAGCACTTCCCCAGCATACATGCAGCCTAACGTCCATGTCCAGCATTAGGAAAAAATGATAGACATGATGGAGGGCCAGGGAGATGGTTCATCAGTTCAAGTGCTTGCCATAAAAGCATTAGGACCAGAGTTTGGATCCCCAGCTTCGTAGAAAAGCTGTGATCCCCCTGCTGTCCAGCAAACTAGCTAATTAGACAAGCTGAAGCTTAGTTTTAGCAGGAGACCTTGCCATAATATAAAATGTGAAGAGAAGCTGAGGAAGATGTTTGACATCACCTTCATGTGCATGCAGGTATGCCTTCATACACACGTCATACACTTAACATATTCATATACACACCTGCCACACCCAAGAAATCAATTATTTTTAAGTGATAAGTCACAAATGTAGCTCAGTTGTTAGAATACTTTCCTAGAATACACAAGGCCCTATGTTCCATCCAAACACTGCATAAACCAGGTATGGTGATACCCACCTATAATCCTAACACATGGAAAGGGAGAGAGGCAGGAAGATCAGAAGTCAAGGGTACCATCAACTACATCCTGTGCTCAGAGCCATGTGGGCTCCCAAGACCCTTTCTCTAAAAAAAAAAGAAAAGGACGAGGAGGACAAAGGCTGGTAACATGGCTCAGTCAATGCTGTGAACACACATATCCCACTCAGGCACACACCATTATATTAACAATAAATAAAATCTGCTTCTCAAGAAGAAGTGAGTGGGCTAGGGTTATAGCTCCGTGAAAAGTGCGTTAAAAGTGGGTTCTGCTCTTCCAGAGAACCTGAGTTTGATTCCTAGCACCCACTTCTGGCAGCTCACAGCTGCCTATGACTCCAGCTCCAGGGGGACTCCAACACTTCTGGCCTATACAGGCAGCTGCACTCATGTATACACACATTCAATTAAATAAATCTTCAAAATAAAGATGAGAAGCATAATTAAGAATCATACAGCCCAGGCACTGTGTATTGGACACCCGCTTGGGTCACATGCTGCTGCGGCTCATTTGCAGGTGAGCTAAGAAGTCAGCTTTAATCCAGTGGGCCATTTGGAAATCATTCAAACATGCAACCAAGTTGAAAGAGGTCTCAGGGAACAACACCCGTGTGCCACCTACTTGTCACCACTGACATCCCTCCATTCTTTTTAATCTACCTACTTTCCGTCCCCACGCCCTAACTTTATGTATTTGGAGGAACTGGGAATACAGTTCACACGTTAGGCAAGTACTCTGCCACTAAGCTAAATCCCCAAACCAATCCTTATTTTATAAAACTTATTTCAAAGCAAATTTGAGACCATCATACCCTTCCCCTTAAATACTCTAGCTTGTATATCATGAACTGTAGCTCTAAGTAACTGGATTACCCCAGTTTCATCAACACAGCTAGCTGGAAGATGATGGAGCCTAACAACACCACCACCACCACCCCCCAGGCAGTCAACTGGGAACACAAAGGCTTGTTCTTGTCCAGGACTGTTCTTACAGGAGAGAAGAAAGGAATGGCCATGTGTCCAGTAGCAGAGCTCTCACAACAGTATGTGGGCCGGCGGTTCTGATGTGAACAGAAGTGAGTGCAAAGAGCCCAAGGCCAGGGGAAGAGTCTGAGGAAGCTGAGGCAGCAGCAGCAGCAGCAGCAGCAGCAGCCCAGGGGTTGCTGTGGGAATCTTGAAGCCAAGCTCCAAGCTCAGTTTCCCGTGGCTGACTGTGCTCCAGCAAGTAGCCTGAGCTCCTTTACAACTCAAGGGATGCCAGCAGCACTCTTTCCCCTTCCTCACAAGAGAAGCTTGTAGACACTTTCCATCACAGAGGGAGTGACGTGCTGCATGGCTGACCCTTGTTGTTCTGGGAAGGAATACTTTAGGGAGCTTCAAAGAAGACAGCATAATTGATTGCTACTTGCAGCAAATATCCCTTAAGCTGTTGCTAGACTGATGGAGAAATGGTTACTTAATTTTCTTCAAAGGATTGATTTGACCGTCAGGGGAAGTTCTGGGCCTAATTGAATGTACCCATTCACACCTCACTGCTACTTAACCATCTGGACGTCAGGAGCTATGCCCCCCCCACCCCCCGACCCCACTGCCACTGCCCTAACTCCCACAGATACCCTGGTAGCATCCTTGGGATTTGACAGGTCTAGTTCCTACAAGATTGTTGACCTGTAGACTTGCTGGGATCCGGGCAGCCTTATCACTCCAACCTTTCTGGGTTCTGTTAGAACGAGCTAGGCTTCCTGTAAGGTGTTCACTGACTCCCACAGAAACACTGAGAGCAACTTCTGTCCATCTTTTTCATTGTGGGGTAGATTTTCTGTGATACAAAGTACCAATTCCCTCATACTGAGGCAGATCCCCAAAGTGTCAGACAAAAGATCCAAGGCCCCTAGAGATAAGACTTCAGCCTAGCTCACTAAGCTTTGAGTCCTAGCATCTAGAAAGAGGCGTCAGAAAGCTACACAGTTCACCCTGGTTCCCAGAAGACACTGAAGAGTGGAATACAGGTTTGGACTAGAGGAACTACTTCCATTGCAGAGGGAACCTAGCCCTGGACAGCCTCCTAGCACACAGTAGCTTGGATTCTCAGTCTTCCAGGAGACTGTTAAGAGTTTATGTCACTATTGGTCATTTTGTCACCTACTGCAGCCAGCCAGAACCCCCTGTGACAGCTAGTCCAGGTTAGGGGTCTCCCCTTCTCTGAAGGAAACAAGGGCCAGCCTCTGTGGCCAACTCCAGGGGACTAGGATCCTAGGTTTCAGTCAGCTTGCTTAGGCTAGTGTGAAGGTTGGACTGAGCACCACCTTGGGCTGGGTACCTTGACCATGTCCTGTGTGTGTCCTTGAAGAGAGAAGTTATTTAACCCCACAGTTTAGTTTTTGTTTGTTTTAGGGTTTTTGTTTTTTTTTTTTTTT
>NW_021604753.1:3431051-3526877 GCF_004785775.1 Grammomys surdaster | reverse complement strand
TTTTTTTTTTTTTTTTTTTTTTTTTTTTTTTTTTTTTTTTTGCTGTTCAGGAATGTGTCAAAGCAGCAGCTTGGGGCCTGGCATACAAGGGCTTTTATCATGAGTGGAAGTTCTCAAGATACAGGTCCCCTTTTAGACCATTCTGCATGTGAGCTTTAGAGAACATTCATAACTGGGAATGGAATGGTATCTCCACCCCGGTGAGCATCCATGACCCTCCATGTCTTTACCTGCCTTGTGCTGCCCATAGGGCCCTGCAGAAAACTTGAGTCAGCTTAGATGGACATGCAAAGGAGACCAGACAGGCTTTAGAATCAGAGACCTTTTGGTGTGCTAGCATCTAGAAAGGCTAGCTGAGGCCCTGCAGTTTTGCAATTTCAGATGTCTACTCAAAAGAATCAGGGAACTCCTACCTCAGCCCCCTTCTGACCTCTCATTAATGATGTGTTTCTAAAACGCATCCAAGTTCCAACAACTTGGAGATGTACACTATATTGCTACTCTGAGCCCATCTTGGCCTGCAATCCAGGGTGACAGATTGCAGAATTCCAGAGTGTCCTGGAATCCCACTAGCCTAGAAATCCTGCTGAAAAGGACTTCCTTGATTCTAAATGTAGCCAGAGCTACCAATGCCAAGAATTAAATTATGTACTGGCATCCATATTTTATTAGGAAAGGATCATTTAAATACAGCTGAAGTCAATCAGCCCCATTTACCATTTATTACTCAGTAACAAGCTACTGCCTGTGAGAGGAGCTGTGGAAGAAAGCAGCAGCCCAGGAGCTGGAAAGAGCATTGGGCAGAGAAATTCAGGTCTCCAGTGGGAGTACTGGGAGACTTGAGTGTTCCTCCAATCCGTGTCCACATGCTTTTTTCAGTCAATCACTACCTTCCATTCAAGGTCTCTTGGAGGGCCACCAGAGAATCCAACATGCAAGGGCCTACATCTTTGAGGCTAGTTCAACAAGGATGGAAGACATAGAGAATTTCAGAATTTCATTGGGATTGGTTATGATGTGACTGGGGATGGGCACAGAAAAGACCAAGAGTCTATACAGGCTGTGTGCCTATATAGCCGCTGTCTTCAGACACACCAGAGGAGGGCATTGGATCCCATTACAGATGGTTGTGAGGCACCATTGCTGGGAATTGAACTCAAGACCTCTGGAAGAGCAGCCAGTGAGTGCTCTTAACCTCTGAGCCATCTCTCTGCTGGCTGAACTCTTAACGGAGTTAAGAACTTCTGGTCCTCCTGCCTAAGTACTAAGATTCTAGGTGTACATCACTGCACTAAGTTTTATGCAGTGTTGGAGATCGAAACTAGGACTTCCTACATGCTAGGCAAGCAGTCTTTCAAATGATCCACATCTCCAGCCCCTTAAGTCTGTTTTTCTTAGTGGGAAACCTAAGACTCAGTAGGAGGCAACTTGCCAGAAGTCTCAGTGTTACTGGACAGTGTTGAGGTTTAAACCCAGCTCTGTAGTGCTGAACCCCAATCTCTTTCTAATAGCCCAAGTGCCCTGATTCTGTACTTCATATGATGGCTCCTATACTTTTTTTTCCCCCTGCCTACTTCCCATATCTTAAACTTCTATTTGGAAATGGTTGTGCTTTTCCTGCATCCTGCTTAAAACTATCAGACCTGGGCATCTGCTCAGTGGAAGAGTGGTTACCTATTATGTGTGAGGCCCTGGGTTTGATCACTTCTTTTAGAATTTTAAGAGGGACTGGATATAGCACAAAATTAAAATAAATCACTATTCCAATTCTCTTGTAGCTTAATAGTTTAACACAATGGCAGTCATTCATTTTCCCATAGCTGTTTAGTCTTCCCAGGGTCCAGTGGGGCTTGCTTACCTCTTGTCTACAAGGCATCAGCTAGATGCCGAGGGGGGGGGGGGCATTGGCAGGTCAAGTGAGGGACGAGGATGGCTGACAGTGGGTCTGAACCTTGATGGAGAGCTTGCCAGTGTATTCTGATGGCCTTATGTCAGTAACTTGATAGCATCATCTTTACTGGTACCTCTATTGGCCCTCAGGTTTGAGGAGGAAAAAAAAAATGTAGATTTTGATAGGAAAATCAAGTCACATTGTAAGTAAGAAGAACAAGTAAGGTGGCCATTCTTGGAGAATATAGCCCACGGAGAAATCTGTGTCAGGGCTCGCTCTTTCAGTCCATTCTAGTACATAGGAAGGGTGCCTCAGACTGGCACTGGTTTTTGACTTGGTTTGGACTTTTTTGGTTTTGTAGCACTGATGATGGAAACTGAGGCCCAACGGAAGCTAGGCAGGAGCTCCACAACTGAGCCACGCCCCCATAGATTGGCAGAGTTTGTGTTAGGACTCCTAATTTTTTAATTTCCTTTTTGATAAAAAGAGCAAGCTTGGCAGAACATGGGAGAGCATACCCATAATCCCAGCACTTGAGAGGCTGAGGAGGAGTATTTAGAGTTCAAGGTCACCCAGAGCTATAAAATGCTGTCTCAAAAATCAAAAACATTGTATTGCTAATTCCTCAACCTAGAACTGACCTTAATACTTGCATGTAATTAAAATGGTATAAAAGAAAAAATGAAAAGAAAAGAAAAAAGAAATAAAAAACATGCACCTGGGGAGATGACTCAGTCAAGTGAAGTGCTCACCCTGCAGTCTGAACATCTGTGTGAATCCCCAGCATTCATGTAGTGCTGGAAGGCCTATAGCCTCCGTGCTGGGGTCCGAGTGTGGTTGCACTGGAAGATGCGTGCAGCTCGGCAGCCAGGCCATCTCTGCCATCAGTGAGCTCGAGGTTCAGGAGAGACCTCATCTCATAAAAAGGTGGAAAACTGAGGAAGGCATTCAGCATCAACCTGTGACCTACACATACACACATGTGCACACATACATAATACACATGGGAGCTCCTCATGCATAGTCTCCTTCCTTTCTCCTTTTCTCCTTTTTCTTCCTTTCTTATTCCCTCATCTTTCTTCCTTTCTTTCCTTTTGCTTCCTTCCTTCCTTTCTTTTGACAGAATGGTTTTTCTACCTACCCCAGTCTGACTCTGAACTCTTAATTCTCCTGCTTCACCCCAACCCCCACCAATGTGTGGGCTACAGGCACCAGCCACAAGCCAGTTAGTCACTTTTTAGTATGTGATAGCAGCTGTTTCCCAGTAGACAGTTAGAACACTGCATGTAAGCTAAATCACCCCACAGCTGGCTCTTCCCCATGCCAGCGTGATCTTGAGATTTTCACACTGAGTAAAAGGAGCCTCTTTTACTGGAGTTCTCACTTACTTCTAAACATCTGGGTCCTCAGAAACGCAGATGTGACCCTCAGCATCCCTGGGCACAGCTCTTGGCCCATTCGGGGAGCTGACTGTTTTTCTTGGGAACATAGCAATTTCTGGGTCATAGGATGTGAAACTTTCCGTTTTAATGAAGAATGCTAATTTGCCCTTCAAAGCAGCAGTGTTCATTTGCTCTCCTCCTGGCAGTCTTTGAGAATGCCATCGTCTGTGCGTCCTCAGCAACACCTGATACTATCAAACTCTCTTCCTACTGCCAGCCCAAGGGTAGAAGATGGTATCTTGTTTTGCTTTTGTTCTGGCTTCTTGTGAGGGCGGGCACCCTTTTTGTGTTCCCTAGCTGTCCCCATTTCCTCATCTGTGTCCCTCACTGCCATTACATGGTCCGTCTTGTCCACTTAGATCACATGGGTAATCGTGTGTGTTGTTTTCTGCAGTGGCTTCGTGGTTGGTTTGTTTTTGAGTAGTGTGGCCCCAGCTCTTTCTCACACACACAATGTCACCCAGCGTAACTTGACCTTGTCCTCATCCTCCTCTTGCTTCAGCTTCCCATGGGGCAGGGGTCACAGGGGTGAGCATGCTGTTATGCCTAGCTCCTTCAGTATTTTGTTCCTATATTGTTTACAGTTATTGGTGTGTGTGTGTGTGTGTGTGACATATACATATGTCACAGCATGTGAGAGGAGGTCAGAGGACAATGTATAGAAATGGTTCTCTTCTTCCACTATTTTGGTGCTAGGGGTTGAATTCAGGTCATCAGCACCTATACCCCCTGAGCCATCTGGACAACACAGTGTTTCTTTAAGGGAGGTCTAGGTCCAGCCCCTCTGCTGTACAATCATAGAGGGGTCCAGGAGAGTGAGATTGGCACTGAGATCTGGAACAGGGCATGCTGGAGTGTCTGGAAGACTCTGAGTCACCTGCACTGAACACTCTAGAGAGCCATACAGGGAAGCCCCTGAGGCTGTCATATCTATCCTAGGGCAGGGAAGGCTGCCTGCCACTGAATGCCTCCTACAGGCCCCATCCATCACAGCGCTTCAACACACTGGTGCCCTGGCTTCTGACTCCCAGAAGACTCCACATCCACTCTCAGAAAAGATTCAGACTCTGGACAAACTAGGCTTCCACTCATCAGCTCTCGAGGCGCCTCCCAAATCTGACACATCCACATGGGAATGCCCACAACCCACACTTAGGGCAATCTAGCTGGGAAAAGGCTTCCTAAAGTGACACCTGAGAGGCCCACATGCAAATCACTCCAAGCCAGTGCTTGCTTGCTTTCCTCCCAGTAGTTAGGTCTCTGAGCCACTTCCTTCCCTCCTCACCTGTCCCCACTGCTCTCTCACCTGCTGCACACTGCACTCTATTTCTTATGAACCCCCACCATCTTCATGGGACTCTGAGATCTCAGTGACATCTCTGAGAGCTGCTCCACTTTGGGGTTTGTCCTTCCTTTTTTCTTGTCGTTCTTTGTGATGACTGTGATAGTTCTTTTTCCCTGAACCCCCTAAGATAGCTCAGCTCTGTGGGGCAGTCAGGCCCCACCATACGCCAAAAACCCCAAGTCACCATGCTTCATGATAGCTTTGACCTTCAGACCAGTTGTTCCACAAGTGCAAGGGTAGAAAAAGATGTGTGGTCCTGAAGGTAGAGGAGGGGGAAGGGAGAAGAGGGAGATAGGGAGAAGGCAGGGAGAGAAAATGTGAAGGCAGGGTTTGGGGGGGTCTGTGGCATTGTTTGCTTGCTTGCTTGCTTGTTTCTTTGTTTTGGATTTTGAGTATTGTGGTTCAGTTGGGGGGGGGTTGCTTTGTTTTGTTTTACTTTTTGACACAGGGTTTCTCTGTGTAGCCCTGGCTGTCCTGGAACTCACTTTGTAGACCAGACTGGCCTGGAATCCATAGATCCACCTGCCTCCGCCCCATCGCCTCCAAGATTAAAGGTGTGCACCACAATGCCTGGCTTTGTTCACATTTTTAAATGTAGAAGATTCTCACTGAGGAAATATTTTAAATATTGAGTAAAGGAGATAAACTCCACCTCTTGATAACTAAAAAGCCATGCAGTATGGAATTATAGATCCTAGGTCTGGGGGACTGGGTAGATGGTAAAGTGCTTGCCCTGCAAACATTAGGACAAGTGTTCAATCCCCTGGGTATGGGTGGCATATAATTATGCCCTGAGGAGGCAGAGGCAGATGGATCCCTGGAACTTGCTGGCCAGACAGCCAGACAGCCATATTTATGAACACCAGATCCCAGTGAGAGACTCTGACTCCAGAAACAAAGTGGGTATCTCTTGAAGAATGATACCCAAGCTTGATCCTGGCATCCACATGCGCGCACGCGCGCGCACACACACATACGCACACACACACACAGAGAGAGAGAGAGAGAGAGAGAGAGAGAGAGAGAGAGAGAGAGAGAGCGCGCACCAAAAAAAATTAAAATAATTAGGGTCAAATATAAGCCAGACCTGGAGGCTCAGGCCTTAACCCCAGCACTTGGGAGGCAGAAAGATCACCTTGAAGTGGAGGACAGACTTGGCTACACAATGAATTTGTGACCTAGAATATAGCCAGACTCTGTCTAAGAGTTATGTATTCCTGACCAAAGAGCTGGGATGAAAATAGAGATTCCTGCCATAGGTAACAAGACCAGGCAGTCTCATCCATTTGGGCTGATGTTTGCTTCAGGAAATGTGACTGTCCCGGGTGTCTTATTCCAAAGAGGAGATGGACGCATAAAGCCTGTTTTTAAAAAAACAAAAAACAGAGAGAACATTCTGGAAACAATGACACAGAAGCTAGGTTATCAGGCAACTTATATCTCTAAGAGCCCACAGAAACTATTATCTTATGGTGGCCTAAAGGGAGGGGGGAGATTTCCCCTCTTGTCCTCAGGCATGGGTATGAGGTGCAGTGCCCTTCAGACAATGCCCAAGTCCAAGTTTGTTGCCATTTGTGTTTGGAACTAGAATGTATCCTCTTTGTTTCCTTTCCCTGGGTGAGTAGACCTATAATTCTCTGTAGAGATACTTTTCTCACATCTCAAAATCATGAAACTAAATGGTCTACCCTCTTATTTAAAATTGTTATGTTTCCCATCGTCATAGCTTGTAAATAGTTTTGGCTTCCACCCAAGGGGTGGTAATCAAACCCAAACCTGAATAGAACCTCACACGTACTAAGCAAACTCTCTGCTGTTGAACTACAACCTTACTTAACCTCCCATGAGCATAGTTCATGTGCATGTGTCCTAACAGGAGTCAAACCTACCACCTTGTGCTTGCTAGGCAAGTACTCTACTGCTGAGCTACATCTCCAGACTCAATGATTTTCACCTTAGTTTTGTATGGTTGTTGATGTTACTTTTCAAAAGCACATTTTAAAAACTCTCTCATTTGAAAGTAATTTCAAGCAATACTGTGGTACATATAATAAAAACATGCTCAGGCATGGTAATCCATGCCTTTAATCTGAGCTTTTGGGAGGCAGAGGCCTGCAGAGGCTGGTACATCTCCGTGAATTTGGGGCCAGCCTAGTCTACAAAGCAAATTCCAGGTTGGTGATTGCTAAATAGTGTCTCAAAAATAAACAGGGGCCTGTGATCGACTCTCAGAGCCCACATAGTGGGAAGAAAGAACTAACTCCCTCAGGTCATTCTCTGGCCTTAACACACACGGTGAGATGAGTGTACATGCACACACATAACTAAATAAATGTAATAAAAGCAGTGATTTTTAAATGGAAAATTTTCCATTAATTTCAGTCCTCTCTTCCAGCTCCCCCGCCCCCACTCCATTCCTATTCCCTCCTCACAGACAGCCACTGTTCAGAGCTTAGTTTAGCTTAATGTTGTTATATGGGTTTATCATTTTACATCTGAAGGAAAAAAGTTAGGCTCAAGTTATTCCCCCCAATTTGGGACATTTGTGTTTTTTCTTGGTTTGCTATCTCATTGAAAACATAAACGAAAGGAGGTTTCACTGAGCGGAACTCAGACTGGACGGCAGGTGTGACTGATGGCTTGCTTGTGTTGTCAGATGACTTGAGAGTCATTGGGGCAGGTGCCAAGTAAAACTGGCTTGGGTATAAATGTCAACCAGGAGACGGGGCCTAGAATGTGCTCAGGAGCCCTGTGTGCACTATTTCATACTGAGTACCTTCCTAGCAGCTGTTTCCTGTACCAAATATTCTGAGAGAAGGGATCTTCTTTCCATTCCACAGTTCTCATGCCACGGTTCAGAGGGCTCAAGTGCCTGGCCGATGGTCACACTCCACCTAGTTCAGTGCTGGGCTCTAAGTTGCCAGACACTGAATTGAGGACTTGTGGTGCTGTTATAAGGAACAGGGGATCTTGTTTTCCTGTCTTCACATGAGCAAAACTCATCATCGTATCTGTAAACTACCTTTGGTCCAAAGAAACACTGAAATACTCCTAGGATTGGCTGCTGGGTGGTGGTAGTGGTTCTGTTGCTGGAGATAAACCCCAGTCCCCATTCCAGGTGCTTCTACCCCTGAGCTATACCCCAACTCAGTCGTTAGCTATTTTCACACTATAGCGTGTATACAATAGCTAATGGTTTGTGTGCTTTGTATCAGTCTCAAAGCAATCAGGATTGCCTTGACAACACACTGATCGTGATGCTAAAAGAGGTAAAGAAACTCTCCTAGCAAAATTGGCTGAAGAGGCATCCAAACCAAGTTCTATATGTGAAGAAAGCTAGACAGCTGAGCTAGGCCTTATTCCACTCTCCGCTGTCTCCTCCTAGATAACAGTGACCTGATCGCATGTACAGTCATCACCAAGGATGGCGGTATGGTCCAGCGGTTCTTGGCTGTGGACATTTACCAGATGAGCCTGGTGGAACCTGACGTGTCCAGACTCGGCTGGGGAGTGGTCAAGTTTGCTGGCCTTCTGCAGGTGAGAGTCTAAGAACCCCAGCCTGTTTTCGTACTCTGCACACATGTATACCAAAATGTCAGTTTTATACTCACTTGTAATGGCACAAGAAGTATGCACACAAAGCCAGAGTGCTGTACAGAGAACAGCCAAGTCCCCTTTACCCAAACTGTAATCTTAACACCTCTCCTTCCCTACAGGAGAAAACCCATTGCCAGACTGGTCCTACCAGATCTACTTCACTGCCAAGTGCAAATACTACATGTATGGTTTTGTTTTTTAATCTATCCATGGAAATGTCAGTCAAACTCAATGGGGAAGGACCACATGGTTGTACATGATCTCAGCATTCAGGCAGTAGAATCAGGATGGCATTCACAAATTCAAAGGCAGACCAGTCTATTTAATAGGTTCCTGACAAGTCAGGTAGGTTCATGTAGCAAGACCTGGTCTCAAAATAAAAGGGGATGGAAATGAGGACAGCATGCTGGGGTTGTAGCTTAGTTGACAGGGAGTGCTTACCCAGCATGTACAAGGCCCTTGATTCTATTCCCAGCAGCACACACAACTGGCTATAATCATACATGCCTATAACTCTGGAAGTTAGAAGGTGGAAACAAGATGATCAGAAGTTTAAGGGCAGCCTTGGTGACCTAAGGAGTTGGAGGCTAGCCTGAGCTACATGAGACCCTGTCTCAGAAAACGAAACAGACCAGGTATGGTAGTAGACACCTTTAATCTAGTACTTGGGAGGCAGAAATGAGCAGATCCCTGTGAGTCTAAGGCAAATGTGGTCTACAAACCAAGTCCCAGGCCAACCAAGATTATGTAGTGACACTGTCTCAGAAACAAACAAAACTTCACCAAGAAATATGTCTGCCATAAACATGTACAGACTTTCTTTTTACTCTTTAGTCCCTAAATAGCTATTTATACAGCATATATGTGGTATGAAGTCTTATGCACCATCTAGAGTGGGTTTAGAGTCTACAGGAAGATAGAGTAGGTTATATGCAGATACTGCACCATTTAAAGTAAGGAACTTGAACATCTACAGATTTTTGGTTCCCAGTTTGGTAGGGAGTGCCCAAGGGATAACTGTACATGTGTTTGAGGGGATGTACGGATTCTTATGCTGTCACATGGCCATACTGTAGACTTGGCTTTTCTCCTAGCCTCTCTTGGAGTGTGTCTAGCCATTTTAGCACATGCATGCCTGCTGGGGTTCTTGACGATCCCAACTTTTCAAGCATACTGCTGCAAGCCTGATGTTCCACTTCCTCATGCACCTGGGCAGGATTTCCCTAGGCAGATACCCAGGAAGCTGGAATTGGCTATTTTAAGAGTTCATAGCTTCTGCCAACTTCCTCTAACACCGTTGTCACCACAGGAGTTCATGAGCACTCCCTCCTTGACCCTCTGAAGCACAAAAGGCTCTACAGCACCACATATCAGCTGGGGCTCTGTCTTAGAGTTTTATAAGTGTAATGGGTGACTAGTGCCTACCTGCAGAGGGAATGAAACAAAGATCCCACAGAGTAGAGAGCAGATTCCACTTCTTAGCTCCACTGTGCCCTGTCCCTAAATTCCCATGAACCTGTCCCAGCCTGGGGCTCCCCTCTCCCTATTTCAAGGAAGTCCATTCCTTGCTGTACTGTTCTGGTTCCCAGAAGACCTTGCTTAGGCTGATTTAACTCCTTGCCAGAGCAGTGGCTAGCCAAATTGTTCCCTACTCTCCATGGGGAACACCTGTACATGAAGCCAGTGCTCCTGTCTCCTCTCCTTCCCAGACTCCTCTCTTTCCAGACCCTCTTGTCTCTCAGTGAGGCTATAGGAGGATCTTTTTTCCCCCAAAGATACTCCAGTGTCAAACACTGCCCAGTAGATGGCCTGTGCATCTTATTATCAAGGTATACCAATTTCTGTAGAACATAAAGTCAGGGAAGTGTTTTTCTCTCTCAGAGGGTTAATGTATGTCTTGTCAGACAATGAAAGCTCCACGTCCCTACCCCACCTCCTCTTTTGGTTCTCTTCCAGTAGCTACTATTTGTCAGACTGATACTGTGCACCAGCTCCCTGCTTTAAATTCACAATAGCTCATCTTATCTGCTGATGCCCTCTGATGCAGCCATTCTTTCCAAAGGGAGAGCCTCCGAGCACAGAAGCCCCCTTCCTTCCGAGCCTTTTTCAGTGGCTCCCACCTCCTCTAGCATGGCTGACCTTTGAGTCCATCTTCTGTCTGGTATGCTTTTATCTCATGTGCCCTTGAACCTTTGTGGGTGCAGACTTGATGCAGAACCCACCCAGAGGCTTTATGGGAACCAGTCCTTACACACTCACTCCTTGTCAGTGTCTTTATCCCTTTCATGTACAGCTTGCCTGAAGTCTCTGCCAAACAGCCCTAATGGCCCTTTCTCAGGGACTGTCCTCAAAGATGTACCAAAGGATACCAACAACACCCCATTTTGAAGAGAAACAAGTAGGTGGTGTTTAACACGACACCAGGTGATAACAAGGCTTTGGAGTTGTAGCCTCTGGTTGCCCAGAAGGAAGAGTTGTTAGAATTTGTCTGTGGTGAAAGTGGTGGCCCTTGAAGAGGCTGGCATGCCTCTGTGGTTAGGCATCTCAAGTCCTCCTGGAAAGGAGTATTAGCCATACATTCAGCATCACTGACTCTTCGCCTTTCAGGCCTGGACTGGTCTGCATCACCCTTAAATCTTCCAGAGTTAGCCTCCTTCAGAACAAAAACAGACTCAAAGTACTGGTGTCTTTCTACATGAGCCACTGACACCCCTTAACCTATCAGCCCCTGAGCCTGATGAACATTTCGCCTTTGCCTTCTTGTTATGCAGGACATGCAGGTGACAGGAGTGGAGGATGACAGCCGTGCCCTGAACATCACCATTCACAAGCCTGCCTCCAGTCCACACTCTAAGCCCTTCCCTATCCTGCAGGCCACCTTCGTGTTCTCTGATCATATCCGCTGCATTATTGCCAAGCAGCGCCTGGCCAAGGGCCGCATCCAGGCCAGGCGCATGAAGATGCAGAGGATAGCTGGTGAGTGACCTCAAGCCCAGGGACTCTCCACCGCAGGTTGTCACCAGTTCACATTGACCCAGAAAGTCCCAAGACAAGGGATTCACCTTGGTTCAAAGAATGGGGCTGTCCCAGCTTCCCAGGTGTTTGGAATGGAGAAAATTTCCAGGGCTGCATGGAAGAGAAGGGGCCTCTGTAATAGACAAGAGGCTAGAAACAGGCAGGTAGGCAGTGAGAGACAGCTGGAACCCCCTTCATGATGTAACCCCCAAGGATATAGTCACAAAGTATTCAGACTGCCCTCTGCCATCTTAGGTATGCAAACAGCTTTTAGATCAGCCCTTAGCTTCCCATTGTGGGCAGGGTGTGTGTGGGGGGGGGGGGGACGGTGTTAGTCTCACAGAGAACAAGTTTGCAGTGCTTCCTACTCAGATTTTTTGTTTGTTTGTTTCAGCTCTGGGGATGAAGCCCAGGGCCTCACACATGCTAGCCAGGGGCTGCCCCTGAGTTGTCCCAGCCTAGCAGAATTTTCCTCACCCTTCTCTCTGTTCCCTTATCATCTCTTGGTGAGCAGCCAGCACCCAACACTAAATTCAGGGGTCATTCACACCTCACAGGGATGGTGGGGTTTGTATCACCCAGGCTTTCTTGGTAAACCCTGAAATAATGTTGTTTCTTCAAGTCATGAAATGGAAGTCAAGGCATTGTCCTGGGGCAGGGTGAGGCAGGGGAGTCCTAACCTGTCTTTCCTTTAAGATTCTCAGGTTAGAGCTGCAGCTCGTTTGTTAGAGTGGTTGGCCTAGCATGCACAAAGCCCTAGGTTTGCTCTTAAACACTGTATCAACACCAGTACAGTGACAAATGCCTATAATGCCAGTCTTGGAAGGGGGAGACAAAAGACTTAAGTTTAAGGTCACCTTTCAAGGTCATCGTCTACTATATAGTAAGTTCAATACCAGCCTGGGCTGCATGAGATCCTGTCTCACAAAAGATACAAATGAAGGAAGGAAGAAAGACTGAACAAATAAATAAATAAAAGTAGTGCTTCAGCTCAGGCCCAAACAGCCCTTCTCTCGTGGTGCCAGGGGGATGTCCAGCCCACTGTGAAGAGAAACATTCTCTCAAGCAACAAAGGAAGAATAAGCTCTCCGGCGCACTTCATTTCTGACTCCCAGCTCCATGCTGTGTGTGCCTCCATGATATGCACCAGAGTTGTTTGCCCTTCTTGTTTCTCAGTTAGCTGAAGCCTGGCCTGTGGAATCATTACAGGAGTACTTTGTAATGTGCAGAGTGATTTAAATCATTCAGCCCTTCCTTTCAAGATTTATTCCCAGACTTTCCCCTGTAATGTGAAGCAGTTTCTCACTGCTGGCATGAAGGCCAGGTATTTCATTTGAAAATTGAGGACTGCACTGTAAAGTGGCTGCTAGCATGAACGCCTTGGATACTTCTTAAATTGATTTTGAAAAGCCACTTTGAACTAATATATCACAAGAGTTGTTTAAGGGAAGATGACAGCTATGACATGTAAACACACACTCATAAATACAAACATATGCTTCCTGCACACAGATTCTCATAAGCATCTATAGCAAGATTCCACCACTCAGATATTAAAAGATCAGAACTGGGCTGGGACAGCGGCTCAGTCAGTCAAATGCTTGCTGCACAACCGTGAGGTTTTGAGTTTAGACTCCCCAGCATCCATGCACAAGCAAGGCATGGCAGCATGCAGCTCTAACCTCAGCCCTTGGCGGGATGACCACAGAGAACCTGTAGGGCTCATTATCTGGCTAGGTTAGCCCAACTGTTGAGCTTGAGGTTAAATAAGACGCTCTGTGTCAAAAAGTAAGATACAGGGCCTGCAAGATAACTCAGACAGTAAAGGTGCTGACCACCAAGACTGATGACCTGAGTTCAATCCCTAGAACCGATTTGGTGGACACAGAGAACTGACTTACAAGTTGTCCTCTGACCTCCACATATTTGCCATGCCACACAAGGATGCCTGTATAGTACATGTACATGCACACAGATACACAAAATAGATATAGGAAAACCTTTTTAAAGTTGGGTAGCATTCAAGGACGATGGTCAGCATTGACCTCTGACCTCCATACATATGCACATGAGCACACACGAGCACACATACACACATACACAACTGTGAAAAATCTGTATCTTTATTGAACCTATTCTGGCTTTTTCTCTGTGATTACCCCCTAAACAGTATAGGAACTCCTTCTATAGTATTTGATCATATTAAATATAAGTCATCTAGAAATGATTAGCAGTAGACAGGATATATATGTGTCATGTACAGATATAATGCTGTTCTTTATAAGGGACTTAATTACAGATTTTGGTGTCTTTGCGGAAGAGTCCTGCAGATACTGACAGATCACTCATTTGTATATTTTGTCTGTCTGTCCATGTATGGCTGTGCACAAACTTTGGAGGCAAAATTAGCTTCACTTGCCCTAGAATCTGAAAGTGCATGCAAAGTCAAGCCTTTGGGAAGGGTCTTTTCTACAAATTTCAATTACAAATTGGCCTAGCATTTGTTTTAGCCAAGGAGCCAAACTTAGTACCCTGACTTCTTGGCCTGAGCCTCCTATTTGTAGTTGTGTTTTGAACTTCCCTAGAGACTCTGGCATCCTGCCAGTCTCCCGCCTCCAGCTCTGTTTGGCTTCCCCAAGGGTCATACTGTCAAGGCTGGTGTCACTCTAGCCTGTTGCCCAGTTATAGCAAACTTCCTGTCCCCATTATGAGTGCTAAGTACAGACTATGGTGCTGTTTGCTTCCAGCCCTTCTGGACCTCCCAATCCAGCCGACAACGGAAGTCCTGGGATTTGGACTCTGCTCCACCTCCCAGCACCTGCCTTTCCGTTTCTATGAGCAGTGCCGCCGAGGCAGCAGTGACCCCACAGTGCAGCGCTCTGTGTTTGCGTCTGTAGACAAGGTGCCAGGTAAGCCGGACCTCCTGCTGGGGCTCAGGATGCTTTTCTTCTGAGCCTGCTGGAGGCCTTCCTCTCAGAATCCCGGCTGTTGGAAACACTGGTTTCATAGACCACGCATACGCCCAACACGCAGTCTTGGCTTTCCCTTCTTTGTTCCATCACTTGGTTTGGTTTTCCAGACATTTCTTAGGTTTGTGAAGAAACTTCTCAGAATCAAGACTAAAATGTTTCTTGGAAATTTCTTGGAAATACTTGACCAATTAGTGATGAGAGTTGAGGGAGAAATTTCTTCTTTCATTTAAGATGACTAGGAAATAGTGCATGTGGTCCCCGAGGAGGGAAACCGTGAGGAAGTCCCAGTGCCCACAGGCCTTCTGCTTCTTCCCTCTGGGAGCAGCTCCTCCCGCTTCTGCAGCCCTGTATCCAGCCTTCCTGCCCTCCCTCCAAAAGGGAGACTCAGTGGAAAGTTCAAGGGCTGATAGAGCTGCTTCTTAAGAAAAGCAACTTCCTTTCTGCTCTAACACAGTCCTAAGTACATCCATATGCAGAAGATCCCATGGGTTGGGGGGAGGGGGGGTGAATGAGTCTCTTCTCTTGATTATAAAACTTAGAAAACTGTCCAGGCTCTCCTCTGCTCGTAACACTTCCACGTTCAGGGCTCAGACTTGAATTACAAGTATGAAATATTCTCAAAAGTGATTACTGGTGTTAGACCAACAAAAAACCATGGCAGCCTGCCCAAATCCAACACTTTGTCTACCTCTGATTTAGTCTGCTTTTACCCATGATTTGATTTCTTTATTTTATGTATACCATGAGTATACAATTTTTTAATCCAACAAGATTTGATAGAATGTAAGAATGTAAAGAAATCCCTTTTGCTACAGAATATGTGAACAGTTTCTTGCATGTCCTTCTAGAAATATTTACTTGTATGTATGTATGTATGATGTGTGTATGTATACATATATATATGTCTTTGCATATATCACATAAAGAGTTCTATGCCATGCATGTGATTATACATGTGATTCTCCATCCCACTCTTGATACTTAATCTATCACATATCAACATAACATCAAAAGCATAGCTGTCTGTGGACATTAACTCTGTTTTTAAAAAAAGAAAATAATGGCTTTACACTTTTGAGATCTTACTGCCTGGCATACAGTCAGGCCTGCCTGGTGCTTCTGCACTAGTCTGCTTAAGGGGTACCCTACCCTTGACCTCTGGAAGCTCACCTTGAGAGAATACAGAAAGAAGGGTATCTTACTGTTCTCAGGCTCCAGTGTATACCTGGAGAACCAGTGCTGTGCCAGAGTCTGCCCTGCCTCAGCCTTCCACACTGCCTGCCTTATCTAGGTCTTGGGTACCCACCTCCCAGGGATGGCCCAACCCCAGTGTGTGGGCTCTGTTCTCCAAAGGCCTTTTGTTATCACCCTGCTGAGGGCCACACCCTTCCCTTATCACATTGCCCTGGTTTATTTTCTCTGTAGGATTCAGTTTGTGTGCTGGGATCTGGTTCCTTTGCCCCGTGGAGAATGTCACTGTGTAGAACTGTTCTGTTCACCACCCTGGCTCAGTGCCAGCAATGGCTTCATTCAGTGTTTGTCAAGTGAACTGCACTTGCTTCTATCTGAACACCATGAAGACAAGGATATCCTATCTAGGACCCCAGGCATGGGGGGTGGGGGGGTTAGTCTGCCTAGGAAACACAAGAGCACCAGGACCCAGATCGTCAGCAGCACCAGCACCTAACTTCAGTTACCAAACTGACATGTGTCTCCCAAGTAGGAGTACCCTGGCCATAGATAGTTAGGGTGACTTCGGGTTACAAACTATACTTCCCAACCCCCACCACCTGTGTCAGCTTTGCAGAAACCGAGTAAGGTCTCCTTACTCTCCATCATTCACGCTACCTTCTAGGCCCTTGTTACCTTCACCTTCTGAAACGACAGGCTGTTGACTGTGGGAATTCTCACCAATTCAAGTAGGGGTAGGCAACTCTCAGGCCTCACTTGATTGGAACACTTCTTCCCTTTTGTCTGTATCCCAGGTGATGCACAGGCAAGTGTGACTCTAAATTTGCTTATATCTGATGGAAGTGTACCTCACTCTTCTTGGGGGAAATAGTAAGAGGGGCTGTATATATTACCCAGGCTGAGGGGCTAGCGACTAGCCACTCTGAAGTGTTTGGGTTTTTGTTTGTTTTTGTCTGCTTGGCTAAGCAGTTACAAATTCTGTTTATCTTCTGAGGTGGCTCTTGCCACCTCATGGCAGCTTCCTAGGGCAGAGCTTAGGCCACCTGGTCAGGGAGGAAATTGCAGTGGTGACCAGCATGGGGCAGCAGTTACTTGAGGAGTGCCCCAACCCCTCATGGTAGTAGCTGCTTCCAGAATTTGCCATGGCCAGGAGGATATGCACAGCACATCCTTGGACTGGTGTTTCCATTAACTCCAGGTGAAGAGCCCCGAGCTGAAGCTCTTCCCAGCAGAACTTTCTTCTTAAGACTGATTTATGTTCTTTGCATGGATACACCAAATCTTGCTAATTCATCCCCACCCTGCCCCCACTCCCACCCCAAACTCTACCCCCAACCCCACTCTGTTGTAACTAGGAATATGTAGGTTTTAACTTCAAAGTATATGGCTAGCAGTGGCCAAGTGGTCATTTAATGTTTTGAGAACTGCCTGACCATTCTCCCTCAGTCATTTTAACCCTTACCTTTAGCTGAAATTAGCAGTTAATTTTCCCTTTTGCACCATGGCCCTGCATTGGAATGGGAAGTACTTGGAAGGGACCTGTTTCTCTAGGCAATAGCTAGGGGTGTCAGCACACACTTGATGTTCTGCTTTCCTGTCTTCCTACCCCCTTGGGGCAGGCATCTAAATCTCAGAGGAGGGGTTGGTGACTGTATAAGCAGTAAGGGCCAGGGACTTTAGGCCCCCTGCTTGAGCACCCTGGTTTACTCAGTAAGACTGGGGCCAGGGAGAGAGATGGGTGGTCCCTGGGGAACAGTACTCAGGACTGTCCTCTGGCCTCCACAGGCATGCACACGGGAGCACACACACGGGAGCACACACACGGGAGCACGCACACGGGAGCATACACTTGCACTTAAATCCTCAGGATCTGGGGAGGGCCACTGGTCCAGTTGCTATCAAGGCAAACAACCCAGCCTTATCAGTTGCCTGGCCCAGAATACTTAATAGTTAGTTCTTTGGGATAGCCTGCCATTCCAGGGCACCAGTGGCAGCTGAGTAGCCTAGGAGGAATGTAAAGGTGACAGTCTGGAAGGTACCAAGTGCTAGAGGCCTGGCACTGAGCTCCAGAGAAGAGAAGTTAACAAGCAGCGATTAATATGTGGGCATCAGCCCTGACTTTCCAGCCTGGAGACAATATGTGAGGTGCTAATGTCGTGGGGGGGAGTGTGCTTTTCTTGTTTCTGATTATAAAACAAAGCCAGCTCTCTCCTTCCAGCTTCTCAAGACAAAATACTCTTCTAGAGTCACACAGGAAGGAGGCCTGTAACCCCTTGGCCTCTACAGCTGTGCCTCAGTTCCCTGTGCAGACAAGGCTGTGCCAGTGAACTACAGAAATTGATTCCTACCCTGCTTCTTATTGTAACTTTTTAAAAAGCAAAGTTCACTGGGCTGCTGAGCAGCTGACAAATTATTTTCCTCTGATACTCCCAATATTTCTGCTTCCCTCTCTGCATGTGTAGAAGTACCCTGCCAAAGGTCACAAGCCTGACTAAGGTCATATACCCTAAGCACCACAGATGCTAAAGCAAGTTTATCCTAATCTCTCAGCGTGACACATCAGAAATGAGCCACCCAAGCCTGCTTTTAGAAATCAAGGCCTGACTACTGCCATCTGAGGCCTCCCTGCTTCCAGGCAAGCCCACGTTGCCAGGTGTGTAGTACACCCTGGTGATCCAGCACACTAGACATGTAGGCATGAGGGTGGAGAGGTCAAGACCAGCCTAAAGTTACATGGAGAGACCCTGCCTCAAACATTAAAAAAGAATTGCAGAAATCCTGTCTATTTCTGAAAGTATGAGCTATGTTCGGGAAAATTGACTGTATCGCGCATTTTCTATACATTAATTCTCACTTCCAGGAAGCTCTCAAAGCTGAGTCCCTGCCCTATTCCACACATTGGAAACTGAGATCCAGACTAAGCCCTCAGAACTCACAAGAAACAAACTAAGCCTGTCTCTAAATCTGATTTGCTTCAGTTTGCTTCAAGGCTGCCTTTGGCTCCCAGTCTTAGTATAACAGAGGTTAGAGGGTGAACTGGTTTAGAGAGCGGCCTCACAGCTGGTGGTGGCCTAGACAGGGTAAACCCATCCTCATAACCTACACCCCCACCCGTGCATAGACCCAAGTCTTTGTGCTTTGAGACCTGTCTCCAAAGAATCAAGTATCTGAACAAAGACACTAAAGAAAACTGCTCTCCCAGACCACTGCTAGACAACTAGAGGGCATGCTCACTTGCACAATAGTGTGCTTGGCCTACAGTGAGAAAGAGCAGAAACGACACTGGAATCAACCTCAGCAGACCAGCAGCAATTGAGCACTGACACTCATGTCTAAGAGACTGACCTTCAAGTGCTAGGCTGGGAGCCAGGGAGATGCTCAGTGGAGGAGAGCACTTGCTCTGTCAGTAAGAAGACCTGAGTCCAGTGCTCCAGCCAGGCATGGCTGGGTGAAACTACAGCCCCAGCACCATGGGCAGACACAAGTGAGTCCTAAGAGCTCCTTAGCCAGTTCCCCTGGTCAAAATGATGAGCTTCTAGTTTAATGAGAAACCCCTTCCCAAAGGAATAAGACAGTGTGATAGGCAGTGACCGGTGTCCTGCTCTTGCCTCCATTCTTACATGGCATCCACCACACACAAAGAAGATCAAGTCAAAGCAGACATGACTACCACCAAGAAGTCAGCTGGTGGTTCTACGCTTGTCAGGCCTCTTTTCAAAGTGCTAGGGCTGCCATAAACAGAAAGCTTCAGAGGCTTACTACTGGGTGCCCAGGAAGGAGCTACCTTATCAAAGCAGGGCCTGCAAGGTCCTCCCACATGGAACATGGCCCCCAAAGTGTCTGAGCAGACACAGGAGCAGTTGTTCTATATAAGGCCCTATAAAGACAGGGCCCAGCCACCCGGCAGAGCAGCCCCCAGGCCTGTGCCTTTTCCTAGGAGGTAGAGGGAGTGGGGGAGGAACTGAGTTCTCAAGAACTGAATGTTGCTACATTGCTCTCAAGGGCTTGACCTACTTCGAAGCTCTGGGGTGACTGTCTCCTGGAGCTCTCTCCAATTGAACCCATGCAGTTGGTGTGGGAGGAGACCAAAATCCTGTACCCTCACATTTGATCTTGGCTCTGCCTGGAATGTTTAGGAAGTAAGCCTCTCTGGCAGGGCAGACCGCAGTGATTCTGCTACTCCTGTGTGTGCACTGAAGCCTGGGAGCCAGACGCCTGGGTTCTAACCCAGCCTCCTGGTTCACTGTACACTTGCTACATAGCCTTAGGGGTGTCAGTTGCTTAACACTGCTGAACTGTGCACTTAGAAATAGCTAGTAAGAAAAGTATGTGTGTGTGTGTGTGTGTGTGTGTGTGTGTGTGTGTGTGTCCACAATTAAAAACATAAAACATAGTGGCACATAACTTTAATCTCAACAGGAGCTAGGTGGATCACTGAGTTCCAGGCCAACCAGAGCTAAAAAATTAAAAAACAAAAACCCTGAAAGGCAGATATCACCTACCTCTGTAGTTTCTTGTGTGTATATCCATCCATCCACCTGCCCAAAATGCAGACTCCTTCCTAGCATGGGTGACACATATGAACTCCATCATCCCAGACTCTCTTTTGTGGCCACTTCCTCTACTAATGAGACAACTCAATGAGCAAAGTGCATAACACACAAAAGCACAGGAACCCTAGTGTGATCCCCAGAGCCCAACTGGAGGGTATTTGGGTTCAAGTGTAGGGCGTAACAGTGGGTGAGATTCTATACCCTGACCCAGAAGAGGTCTGCCTAAGAGCCCATGGCTTGTAGAGAAGGCCAGGCCAGGGCCAGAGAGGAGCAGGGAGTCACCATCTAAGGCCATTCACAAGCCCTAGGAATCATTAAAGTCTGCCAGTGGGAAATCCACAGTGGAGAAGGTCACCCACCTGCTGGGTGGCCAGCCTAGGATTTGAACTGGTGTTGTCTGCTCCCCCCACCCCCCACGAAGCACTGTATCTTCAGTATCTTCTGTATCGGGTGGCAGAACAGCAAGGAGCCATTGTGCTTCAGGTTCCCTGAGCTATCTGTGGCTACATTCCACCCCACTCCACTCCTAGTGAACCAAGAGGGGGAGAGGACATGGCTTGTGTGGAGACAAGTCTGCATCTGAAGGAAAAGACCATGAAAAGCACTTGGAGAAACTTATGTGTTCACGAATGAGGCAGGAAGTGTTCTAGTTTGTTCTATGACTCTGATAAACACCAAACCAAAAAGCAACTTGAGGATGAAATGGTTTATGGCATCTTCCAGCCCATCATTGGGGGAAGCCAAGTCATGGTCCTGGAGCAGAAGTGAGACAGAAATCATAGAGGATGCCTGCTTACTGCCTTGCTTTCAATCACCTTTCCTAGACTGGGGATGGTACCGACCACAATGGCCCCTCTTGTATCAGTTAGCAATCAAGAAGACGCCTGAAGGCCAATCTGTCGGAAACAATTCCTTAATTGAGGTTCCCTCTTCCCGGGTTTGTCAAGTTGACAGCCAAGATAAGCTGTCACATGAGTATGTACATGTAGTGATAACAGTGTGGAGGTCAGAGGTCAGCCTTGAATGTCATTCCTCTGAAACCATCTACCTTGTTTTGAGGAAGAATCTCTCACTAGGACTTAACTTGCTAATTAGGTTAGTCCAGTGGCCAATAAGCTTCAAGAATCTGCCATCCTCCCAGACTCTGAGATTACCAGTGCTGCCACACCCAGCTTTTTAAAATGTTTGTTCTGGGGATTAAACTCAGATTCTTTGCTAATCAAGCTATCTTATCCCTGAGAAAATGATTAATTCTCTTTTGATGTTTACCTTTGTGTCTGAGTCATCTTATCAACTGCTGATTGTCACTAGCAGATAATTGATAACAGAGACAGAGAAATAAAAGTGTGTTTGCAGAAATAGACGTTCTAGCCCTGGCTTTTCTGTGTGAATAGATGAAGGTCCACCAGGACTCAATATTTTGCCTCAGATGTTCTCTTACTAACTTAAGGAACTCCAGGTTTCCTTCTGAAACAGGAGAAACCACTTTACAATTTCCCAAGAATTAGCCACTGTTGTACCTTTGTGATCTGAGAGAATGAATTGCTGAGTAAGTGGTATTGCCGAGGTTCAGACAGCTGGGAGGAAAGTTAGGTAATTCACAGGAACTCATTAAGAGTAAGAAAAAAATAGCAGACAGATGTGGCAATAACAGTGCCAAAGGTCAGGCGTGGGGGAGGGGCTCAGAAGGCTTTGACTCTGACACATACGTGTCCCTTTCTGTCTTAGCCTGCCAGAGGAGGAGACTAGCAGGTTTTAAAGAAATCTTTTAAATTCTAAAGAAGTCCTGTGGTGAATTCACTTAACTGTCTGGGGTTTGGAAGGGAAGAGCCAAGCCTCTAAGCCAGTGTTTACCAAATGCTGGCTGGGCCTAAAGACACAGGTGGCCCAGATCAGATCAGAGAGGCTGACCCTGGGACGGGATGCTCTGCCAGACCTCATCAGGCACAAAATGGTGCCTGCCAAGAAGGGTGAAGAAAAGACTGGTTGAGAGCTAGGTGGGGCCAGATAGCAAGGGCTTTGGGGGCTGTTGAAGGATCTGAAAATGTCCAAGGCAGCAAAGAGTGCAGGGAGCCCTGGACTTGGCCTTGATTTGACTCCAGCTGGGAAAGGCTTGGAAGAGGATAGTTAAGGAAGAAGCATGCACTTGGGCCCTATTATTGCTTGCTCACTCCTGGACAATAAGGGCCTGTGCACACCTTAGTGATGCAGAAACGCGTCTGGTGGGAGCCTTTCCTAGGTTGGTGTGTGCTCGTTCCTCCTCCAGCTTCCCTGTGCTCCCTGTGCACCTGCACTCTAGGACGGCTTTGACGTCTAAAAAGAGCTTCTGGGTAACCAAGGTTGGCCTTGGGCTCACAGAATGCCAATATAGGATTATACTGCTTTTTAAAGAAACCTAAGCACCCTTGATTCTCACTCAACTCAACTACATAACTTAGAAGTTTTCTTTACATTAGTCCATAAGAGCTCCCTCATTCATTGACAGCCCATCATCACCTGTGTGATGCCCTGTGTGTAGATTCCTAGGCTGTAGCCAGCTTTCTGACTTTTAACAGATAGTAGGCACCTCTGAAGACTCCTGAACAAAGCTTCCCCTAGGGGCAGTGATGCTGAAGTGGACAGGAATAGCTGGGTGGTACACCCAGCAAGATTGAGAGTCCAGTGAAGTCTGTGGTTATGGCTAGAGAGAAGCCACAGCAGCAGCTTGAACAAAACGTCAGAGAGCCTCTGTTCCTGCTTCCCTTGAGAGCCCCATGTGTAGTTAGCCAGCCAGCAGAAGCTTGCTGAGGCCAGAATCTGATTCAGAGTGCTTCTTACTTGTGAGATTGTTCTTTCTGGGCCTTTGGGAGCTTCAATGGCTGTAAAGGCCCCAGAGACTGGCCTGTCCACAGTTGGACTTATCCATCCAGAGGGAGACTTGAAATTACTTTTTCTCTGGTCCTTCTGCCAAGATTTGCAGCTTCTTGGGACTTTTTTCCCCTTATATATTATGATGGAACCCAGAACCTAATGTGATGCTCGACACTGAGCCACAACCCTAACCCCAGTTTTAAAGTCTTTCATTCTGAGGCAGAGTTTTGAGAAATTGGCCAGGCTGGTCTCAAACTTGCAATCCTCTTGCCTTAGCCTCCCAAGTGTCTGGGATTGCAGGTAGGCTTCACTGTGCTGAGCACACCTGCTTCTCTTTTCTCTGCAGCCAGCATCTTACTGAAATACAATTGCTTCCATTTGTATAAATGTGCTTCTCTTCAGAAACACACACAGGATTTGTGTGTGTTTGTAAGTCTTGTTTGTTTGGGTTTGTTTTGTTTTGTAGAGGTAGGGATTGAATCCATCACTTTGTGTGTTACAGACAACTGCTCTACCACTATATTCCCAGCCACTAGGGATTTTTTTAGCAACTCAAATCCTCAAAAGATTGAAAGTCAGTATTACCCAAGTATGACAAGAATAGCTGTTTCACAGCTTTTCTTCACACTTAAAATGCCTTCTTCAGCTCAGAGTGAGAAACACCCCCAAACCCATCAGCTGGGACCAACACTCTGCTTCACAGTCCTTGTGAGCCCTGCTCAGGACCCAAAAAGCCACCTGTTCAGGTTCCACTTTAGGAGTAACAAGAAAAAGTACAAGCCAGGCATAGTGGTGCACATCTGCAAGTCTAGCACTTGGGAGATGGACAACTTTGTGCTAGACACTAGGCTGCCTATATAACATAAGGAGAGAAGCCAAGGTGTGGTGGGGAGTAGCCAAGAATCACCTTAATTCCATGGGCTGGGATCCCGGACTCAAAAAGGAGAAGGTCCAGCATCCCTCTTTCTTTGTTCCCTGACTGTGAATCCTTCTGCCTCATACTCTCACCACCGTCTTGATTCACATGCCATGGTGGACTTGAAACTGAGCCAGAGTATGCCCTTTCTTCTCTCAGTTGCCTTTGTCAGGGTATTTTATCGCGGCAGCTAGAAACATAGTTAAAACATGTAACGTCATTAATGGCTCGTGTACAGCTAGTCCAGCAAGACTCAGAAAGCAGCAGCAGAGGCTCAGAGCAGACCTGCTGTTTCTGTTCTGCTGGCTTCCTGGGAAACGTCTTACTTACCTCCTGCTCTTTGTTCTTTTCTTTCCTACTAAGTCGGCTAGAGAGTTCTACAGAGTTCCTGCGGTAAAGAATATTTTGTTGTGACTTTCTCAGCCTGGTGACCTTACAGGTAGCAATTAGGCCTCAGATGCCAGGTTCCACATGCACTTCAGCCTCTTGGATTGCCAGTATCCTTATAAATCTTGGGGACAGCCAAGTGGTAGGAAGAGTTGTTGTTCATGGAATGAGCCTTCCCTAAACAACTCTGAACCTCATGGGAATAAATAAGTTTGTTCTCCTTCCTCCAAGTTCCAAGCCAGAAGCCCAAGGGAATGCAATGCCTAGCTTGATGAACTGCTTATGGTCTCCCCTCTCAAAGAGGCCTTTGAGCTGGCCAGCAGCGCACACCCACCAGAAGTGCTGGGCTCAACAGTGTGAAGGCTGCCACCACTTGAGAGCCTGTTCTGCACAAATGTACATTATTGCACTGTTCCCACAGTCCCCTGTCCCTGCCAAGGAAGCCCTGGCAGAAAGATGAGGCCCATTCCCCAAAGTTAGGTCACAAACTTTAGTCCGCACCTGCTCACAGATATCATGTGAAATTCTGTAGAGCCCTGAGCCTTAGTGTCCTCTTCTGGAATAAAAGTGCAGCTGTGCCAGCACTCCACAGAACCACTGACCTGGAGTCATAATGAGGACAGAGACAGCTCAGGTCAAAAAGTGACACCCAGGGCCAGGAGCTCAGTGGTAACCAGAGTACCCGACCTTATGCCCTGCGTCCTCCAGACAGCACCGTAGATGCTCACAGGGTTCTGGCCAGGGTTCTCTGGTTCTGCCAGCCATGCTATGGCACCATGAGGGTTAGCTTTTCATGTAGCACTTGTACACCAAGGCCTCCTGAAGCCTATATAAGTACATCATGCTGAGGCAGCCCCATGGGGAGGCCAGCGTAGTAATGAGCAGATGTCAGGCCTGAGCTACTAGACATTGAGGACCTATGCATATACTCAGAGAGAGAGAACACAGAGAGAATGGGAGAAGGCAGCCTCCGGCCACTTTAAACAGGACCAAGTTGACCTGAATCATGTTTGTCTAGGCTCCTTGCTCCTGCTAGAGGTATAAAGAAATGGAGACAACACGTGAGACTCTGGGGTCTCCCAGAGTCTAGGCAGAGTTGGGTGAGGGTAAGCCTCCTGGTTTGATAGATCTAGCCCTGGGACCACTGCTGGACCTGATCCCCATGCAGCACCTCCACAATGACAGAGTGCCTTTCATTAATGAGCAGTGAATTCTGAGAGAAGTGAAGTCTCAGTCAGTCCCACTGCCACAAAGAAGTTGTACTTTGCTCACAGTTCTGCCCCCTGCCATCTGCTCTAAGGTAGAAACATCTAAAGAGGTTGGCCCCACTGGTTAGAGGGTACATGAACCTAAAAGCATTGCTAGCAGCAAGCTGAGTATCTTAGCAGTGATCCTAAGACAGAGATGCTCTTACTCTCCTCTTTGAGCAGGTAGGGAGACCAAGGCCAGAGAGGCGGAGGACCTCTCCAAACACCACATAGCAGTATGCGCGGTTGCTGAAAGCCTGCTATCAGCTCACAACCTTCGTGTCTAGGGAGATGTTCCAGGGTCAGACCAGAGGAAGTTTGGAGCTATGCCCCGGTAGAAGCTAGAGCCCTCACCTACTAGGTTCTCACATCTGACTCCTGGGCCAGAGAAGTTGGCCGGTAGATGTGACATGTAAACAGCTTTCTTTCTTACTTTTTCTGCAGCCAGAATGGCTCTCATCCAGCGTTCTCTAAGATAATATTGCTGAAAAGGCTCCAACCTGCAGCGGTAAATCCAGAAAGTTTGAAAACTGAACACTGTAGTCAAGCCTTTCACGAGTGGGAATTTAGCTCATTGCCTTTAAATCCATGAAGAGACCTTCTCTGAAGAGAGTGGAGTTTGTATTTCCATCCATTCACTCTTCAGCAAGCATCGACTGAGCACCTGCAAGTGTCGTGTGCTGGGTTTGGCTCAGTGGCTCTGCCACGTAAAGTGTGCCATCAGCCTCATTCAAATTGCCATTCCTGTAGCTAGTTAGCCTCTAAGGAGGATGCCCTGACTAGTGAGATTGATGCAGGCCCCAGTGTAGGTGGGGAGACAGATTCAACAGAGCACTGGATGGAGAATAGCATGTGCAGCCTGCATCAGGAACCCTGGACGGGGCCAGGTCCACTTGGCTCTCATGCCTTCCTCTATGTCCCAGCCTGTCCTAACAGTGTCCAGGGAGCCAGGCACAGCTCCTTAAAAGGCATAGTGTCAAACCAGTGTAGCAGCACATACCATTAATCCCAGCACTTGGGAGGCAGAGGCATGCTGATCTCTGAGTTCAAAGCCAGCCTGTCTTGGGGGTGTGGGGGTTCCAGCCTATAGGACAGTCTTTGGCCTGAGCCCTTATGAAGGACCAGCCAAGTTTTATCATTATCATGTGTGCACGGGGTGTGCAAGTACGGGTGTGCTCATGCCATAGCAAGGATGTAGAGTCAGAAGGCAACTTTCAAGAGTCAGTTCTCCTCCCTTGGCTTGGGCACAAAAAGAGCTTTAACCTGCTGAACCATTTGCCAGTCCCAGCCCCACTAAACTTGTAAGGAGAGATCAAACAAAGCTGTGAGGGAACTTCCCTGCTGAACTGGAGGCGTCCAGGTTCTTCTGCTGACTATGTATGCTCCAGAGCTGATAGAGAGAGGTTTCCCTGAGTTTCCTGTATGTGGCTTCACAAGAGGACTCTTTTTTTTTTTAATAATTTTTTTTTAAATCATGATTCATTCACACAGGGGTTATAAACACAGAAAGGCAGGATGTGGGGAAGGGGATGACACTGGAGTGTGGGTATTCAGGGGGAATACAGATATCTTTCAGAACAGGGTATTGGCTGGGTGAAGGTTCAGGGGACAGATCACTATGACTATGATTCACTTTTCTTTATCTAAGTTGGTATTGTCTGCCAAGGCTACCTATTTACAAGGTCTATGACTTCTCAAGCTGGTAAATTTCCATGAAAGCTGCCTGTGTACAATAGCTTATAGCCATCTGTTTCAATGTTTTTCCACAGAGACCCAAGACTTGGTGTTAGTATACGTGTATGACAGGCCTATTGCTGATTTTAGGCCTATGGCTGATTTTAGGCCTACAAGGGGACTCTTGATAACCATTTCAGTGACTACAATGACTACACTGGCCTGCCACCCTAACACCAGTGTGGCTACCCTGGCACTGAGCAATATATGACAGTTTCCTCCTCCCTTGCAGCTATTGGAGCCACCTTGTCTATGGCCTTCCTGTACAGGACTGTGCTCCCTCACATGTTTGGCATACAAGGGACCCTAGGTATTAGAGTAGGACACATAGAAACCATAGATCCAGTTTTAGGAGTGGCCAGTTCAGTGGCGATTAGCAAGCTCATCATAGGCGTCAGGATCCGCTGACTGGACACAGGCTCGAAGCTGGGCAGCATCCTTGATGTACCCACCCGTACTTGTCTCCTAGGTGAGGGCCAAGTTTTCTTTTGTGTTCTGTTTGCTTATGGGGGGGGGATATGCTGTTGTTGTTTGGTTTTTTTATGTTGAGTTTTTTGAGACAGGGTCTCATATTAGCCCTGGCTGGCTTGAAACTCAATATGCAGACCAGGCTGACCTCGACTCAGAGATCCCTTGCCTCTGCTCTTTAGTGCTGAGATTGAAGACTTGTGTCACTATTGCAAAGCAGCTGTACTGGATAGCCTTTATCCACCATGGGTGATGGCTTCCTTATAAGCACACAAATAGAACCCCTCTCACCTAGGCTTCCCACAACCTATATATGCTAGCATTTTCTAGCCCTCCTAAGACCCTCCATGTTGTAAGCAATGAAGGCAGCACTCCACACACATGGCTAGGAGGAGGGGCTAGATCTCAGGCAAGGATCCAGTGACCCTCCCCTGCCTTTTGCTTTTAGAAGGGAAATTAGACAGTCTGTAAACCAGGGAAGCCCCCTGCCTACTCAGCATTCTCCACACTGTTTCCTCATCTTCTCCCCTCCACATCCTGCCCAGGCCATTACTCAACTGTGTACTGTGGAAGGCAAATCTAGGCTTTGACTTGTGCTAAATTCCAGCTCCAAGAGTCTAGGACCTGGACTCTATACCAGACATCTAGGTGGTGCTTGATAAACATGGGTGGGTATACAGATGCATGCATTCACTTAGAGGAAGATGGGAAGGAGGCAGATGGATGGATGGATGGATATATAAAGGAGGTGGGCGGGCAGGCGGGTGGGTGTGTGAATAAGGAGGGAGGAGCCTGCAAAGCTTTAATACTCCATTGTATGTTCCCTTGTATGTGTCAGACATTGTTCACTGGGGACTCAGTCCCTTTGGATCATGGAGGCACCAGAACTGCCTGTCATAATCAGTGCCCTGAGGTGCTGTTCCAAGAGCTGGAATAATAGTCAGGAAAGCACTGTTATCTGGAGTTCAGATTCAGAAAGGATTTGTTCAGAAGAAACAAATCCAGACAACATGTGTCCCAGACAAGGAAAGCTTGGCCCACAGACTGCCTGGATCCCCAGCAATGAGATGCTTACTTCCAACTCCTAGAGTGTAGGACCCTAGACTGTGGTGCTCCATAGCTGTTTGCACTGGCCAGAGAACTCCCTTTGCCACCACTGATGTGGCCAGAGAAGCTGGCCTGAGGTGATTGTCAGTCTTCCCCTTCAACCAAGAGCATGTCAGCACCTGGGATGTTGTTCTGTGTTGAATCCTGTTGGGAGGAGTGTTCCTGGGATAGGCCTGACTAGAAAAATGATACCCACTATGCTATGTACAAGAAAGTGGGCAGCAAAGCATGTTATGAAGGTGAGAAGGACATGTGTGCTCCCTCAGAAAGATAGGATGCAGTGCCCTTCGTCCCTAGTACAGGTCACATCAACACTGTGTGAGGTAAAGCCCCTAGGTGGACTGCAGTGGAGAACACTATATCAGTTGGATATAGTGGCATGCCCTGGTTATTCCAGAACTCAGGAGGGAAGGTAGAAATGCCAAGAACTTAAAGCTAGTCTGGGCTACATAGCACACCCCTTTCTCTGAAAAACACTATGTTAAAACTACCATTATAACAACTGGGCTGTCCCAGAGTTAACACCACGCAGCACACAAGCAGTGGATTACCTCATCAGTGTCCACTTAGGCTGCATTTTCCTTAAAGACATCCAGATGTGAAAAAATAACTTGGAACCTGCTGCACATTCCAGAACAATCTGGAAACCCTAATGCAATCCAGACTCACCTGGCACTCTTCCTTTTCTAAATTTACCTTTTCCCATTTCTTTTTGACTCTGAAGAAAAATCCTCTGTTCTTACTGGTAAAAGGGCCTCCTGTTCCCTTTTCTTTCCTGTAAGTCATGGTAAGCTTATATTTCATACCTTTCCAGAAGTCAGTTGGTTGTGGTCTAACCTCAGAAGCATGGCTTCTGGGAATGGCATTAGCTCCACTTCTGTGAGCTTTAGTGAGACTTCAGAAGCATGCCCAAAGCTCGTGCTGTGGGTGTGGGACACAAGACAGCAGCTGTGGGACCTGCTCACTGCTCTGGAAGCAACTTCAGGTACTGAGAGACAGAATGCCAGCTGCTCTGTCCAGTTCACACCAGTGGCTTTTAAAAGATGCTCCCTACCCCTGCCGGGCAGTGGTGGCGCACGCCTTTAATCCCAGCACTTGGGAGGCAGAGGCAGGCAGATTTCTGAGTTTGAGGCCAGCCTGGTCTACAGAGTGAGTTCCAGGACAGCCAGGGCTATCCAGAGAAACCCTGTCTCGAAACACCAAAAAAGAAAAAAAGATGGCCCCAATGCCATGGGGGCAGTTAGGGCTGGGGACAGCTAGGGCTGGGTGTATGGTAGAGGCCAAGTCTCGGAGCCTGCAGGACACCGTACTATGTTCCAGTGACTGTTTTCTGAGAGGTTCCTGAGTCCAGCTGCCGTGCTCATCTCCACAGTGAAGTAGGACACGAATAGCTTCACAGGGGTAGGCTTCCTTTCTCTAGTGCTTTCAGGGGACTCAGCCCATCATGGGAGAAGGGCAACTTACCACACTGAGTCCAGGAAATAGAGAGGGACCATGTGTGGCCAGCAAGACCACTTAGTGAGTAACAGCACCTGCCACCAAATGACAATCTGAGTTGAGATAGGAGGATACTGATCCTTCCCTCTTGCTGTGGCACGTGCATGGGCATACACATGTGCGCACACAAATACACAAATATAAATTTACAGTGAGACAGAGGGTACCTGTACTGTGGGCTTCCCCTGCCTTTTCTATCTGTCCTCTCAACCTATGGGATAGTGAATGCCCTATTACCTAATTATCTCATAAATGTTATCACAGACACTCCTAGAGTATATCATACTAATGTCTTAGGGACTTCTCATCCCAGTCAAGATGAACCATCACTTGAACATTAAGTCTCAAGGATCCAGCCCCTGTCCAGTGTCAGTGTCAGTGGTAAGGCCAGACCCCATGTCTGTTTGTCCTTGTCGTGGCACAGCGTTCTGGATATAGACAGCAAAGCTGTTCACCTTGAGGTTACAGGATGCTGGTCACGAGAGCTGGGGAAGAGGAACAGAGATGGACCCCACCCATCAAAAGCACATCTCACTTCCTCCGTCCCCTCCTCACCCACTGTAGCCCAGTCAGTTGTCAGATCACTAATGGATTAATCCAGTATGGAGTTAGAACCCCACTGTCTTGTCCCCTATGGAGGCCTGCCTCTGACCGTTGCTGCACTGCAGACCAAGCTGTGCATATACGAGTCTGTGGAGATACTAGGTATCCACGCCTTAAAATTACCACTTGGACTCTGCTGCAGTGCTGACCCCTCCCTGAGGGTAGCCATGAAAACACATTTGCCTCTCAGGATACAGAGCAAAGAGCTGGCAACCACCCCAGTGTAAGTAGCAATGGGCCTCTGTACTCTCCATGTCTGACAGGTGATGTGCCCTGCACATAGGCCCCCAGGAGTTCCAGAAGGAGCCTCTGCTGCCTGCAGGAGGCAGATGTGCTTCTGTCCAAAGAAGTGCTTTGGCGATTATTTATTAATTGAGAAAGGGAAGAAAAAAATAATAGGGTTTCCTGGAAAGAGATAAAAGTTCAATATGATAAACTCCCGAAAAGCAATCAAAGGCCAGAGAGGGCAGAAAAATAAAGGACTGAGAGAGACAGAGCAATGATGAATCAGAGCAGGGCACGCTCACTGTCAGGGAAGGGGCTGTATTTCATAGCCCCTGAGCTGGGGGGCAGCACTGCTGAGCTGCCCATGGGAGCATGCCAGGGCTGCAGGGCAGGGAGGCAGCTTACCCCACAGGGGTCACCAAGCCCTGTTGACACGAAGGGAACAGATGGGCCAGTCAGCTCTTTCATGTGACTACAGGCACCATCGCCTTAATTTTTGTCCTTTAGTGAGTGAACATAGAAAATTACATGTGAAACTGCAGCTACTGGCAGCTCACTCCCAAGCACCGAACGCTCATTACAAGAGGGGTGCGAACACTGCGGGTCACTTTCCATCCCTTCCTTCTCTAGGCTTTATTTTTCTCTTTAATCCCCACCCCCAGTGTGTGTATCTGTCTGTGTGTCTGTGTGTATCTGTCTGTGTGTGTCTGACTCTGGGTCTCTGTCTATGTGTAGGTTGCCCACGAGACTCTTAAAAATATTAACAGTCTGGTGAGACAGCTTGGTGGGTAAAAAGCTTGCTGTGCAACCATGAGGACTTGAGTTCAGATCCCAGCACCTGTGTAAAAAGCTGGCCTAGTTTTACACATGTCTTTGCACACAAACCTTAGTGTTGGAGACAGCAGGAGGTGTGTGTGGGGGCAAGCTCACTAGAATTCACTGGCCAGCCACCTTGCCAGTCCATGACTGCCAGGCTCAGTAAGAAATCCTGTCTCAAAAAGTAAGGCAAGAGCCAGGCAATGGTGGTACAGGCCTTAGTCCCAGCCCTCAGGAGGCAGAAGAATGTGGATCTCCGAGCTCAAGGCTAGCCTGATCTACAGAACAAATTCTAGGACAACCAGGGCCACACAGAGAAACCCCATCTTAAAAAGCCAAACAAACAAGCAAACAAAAACAACCCAACAACAAAAAAAATAAGACAAAGAATGAAAGACAACCTCTGGCCTACATACATACAAACAACACACAAATACATATATTCTAATTCTATACATAAGCACTCACTCATACCCAGATTAATACATTACAAAATACACTGCAGGTTTCCTGATTGTTCTCCCCAGTTGCTCTACCCCTCAATACCCCTCTTTCCTAGTTTCACTGACCTCTTTCCAGACCCTTCTCTATGCAGCTGCATTGTGTAGGAGTCTTTCTTCACAATTCTGAAATCAAAATAGCTCTGAAAACCAAAATATTTTTTTCTAACTAATTTGGTGGCAAAACCACCCCTGAACTGTTTCTGAGCTGTCAGTAGAGTTAATGTGAGTACACATGCTTGTTTCCTATGGAACTTTAATGTTTGGTTTCAGTTGACCAAAGCCCAGCTGTGGGTAAGACATAATTTGTGTGTACATACTGCTTGGCTTTTTAATACCTAAAGATTATGATTTCCAGACTCATCTGGCCACAGAGACCCAGGATAAGGTGCTGTGGGTCATAACTCTATGAGGTTCCTGGTCTGCCTTGTAAGCTTATGTACTCATACTTCTGTAGCACTTAGGGCTTGCTTTTCTCAGACCCTGCCATGAATTAGAAATCTGGGTTGTTATTTACATGTTGTGCTTCCTTTCTGTGGCTGCATAGTATTCCACAGTGGATACTGAGTCTTTTATTCAAGTGTCCAGTGGCCCCTGGCTTTCACTGCCCAGGACCGCAGTGAGTGCCACTGAGCACACTGCTGTGTATGTGTACTCTCTAGAGTCTTACCATGTAGCCTACAACTCTATGTAGATTAGACTAGGCTAGCCTTGAACTCACAGAGGCTTGTGCCACCACCCCTGCAGAAGCCCTTGCTTTACCAGTGCTTATGGCTCGTGTTATAAAGCCTTCTCCTTCAGCTTCACTTCTAACAGCTGCAGGTAGGTAAGAATTGGCTCCTTGTGAGGGTTGGAAGAGAAACATGCTACAGGCTTCTCCTTGGCTTCTGAAGATTGCTGATGGTCCTTGGTGTCACTTGTCAACTGATGACATTCTCTCCCTGTCTGCTGGTGGCACAGCTTTTCACTGCTGTGACAGAATGTTAGACAGAATCACATTAGGAAGGTTCTGTCCTGACTCCAGATTTTGGGGGTATCATTCCACAGCCGCTTTCCTTCATTGCTTGCAGGCCTGTGGTAAGGCAGGAACATCATGGCAGAAGGGCATGGTGGAAAATAATTACTCACCTCATAGCAGCTGCAAAGCAGAGAGAGCAAGACAGAGAGACCAGGGACAAAGTGCTACTAGGCCACACCCACAATGACCTACTTCTTAAGCTAGGCTTCCCCTGTTAGTTTCTATCCAGTCCCTCCTAAAGCCATCCATCATGAATTCATCAATGCTCTCATCCTTTGAAAGGTCAAAGTTCTCACAGTCTAGTTCCTGCCAAAGCCCACATCTGCACAATGGTTTTGGGACTATGCCTGCTATACAGAAGTTCATCGGGGACACTTAAAGTCAGAATAGTGAATATCACTGTCCAAATCTGTTTTCTTTTCTTTTCTCCTTTTTTTTTTTGAGGGTAGGGGTGGGGAGCAGGTTGAGACAGGGTTTCTCTGTATAGCCCTATCTGTCCTGGAACTCGCTCTGTAGACCAGGCTGGCCTCAAACTCAGAGATCCTGCCACCTCTGCCTCCTGAGTGCTAAGATTAAAAGCGTGTGCCACCACTGCTCTGCCAGGTCTCACTTTTTATAAGACAATTATACTGGATCCAGACCCGTCCTAATGACTTCATCTTAGCCAGCTCCATCTGTAGAGTGACCCTGTTTGCAAACCAGATCCCACACAGAGGCTTGTCTGGATCAGGCAAAGTAGACCAAGTCTCCTTACTGGTACCAGAGTGGTTTCTGCTCCTCAACAAATCACATCATAATGACTCATGCTTCTAGATACCCCACTAGAAGCCATTCCTTGGAGTTAAATGGGTGTGCCTAACTTGGGCCTGGGTTCTCAAGCTCTTCAGAGGTGCCACCAAGACGAGGCCCTTCACAAGTTTGTGCACATTTGCCAGCCTGGGCCCTGGAGATCCTTCTTTCTGACACATTTTTATTTTCCTTGTCCTCCCTGCCAAGAAAGAAAGTCCACAGGTTAATAGCAAAATAGAAGCCATAGATCAGAATGTCTGTGCAGGGCATGTTCTCTTGAAGACATGGAGACAAATAGAAATCTCAGAAATACAGGGGCCCTTTGGACACCAGACATTAAATCCATCCATGCAATCTCACTCACAGGGCAGTGTGCCAGGACCAAGAGAAAGCATTTTCTGATTTAGTTGAGGCTGAAGAAGCCCATGTCAGAGAAAAGCAGCTAGAGAAGCTTCCAGGTACTCTAGAGAAGCAGGGACTCTCCAAAGACCCTCAAGTTCTGAAGAGCTGTTTAGAACAGGAACTTTTAGGCTATATTCTGGGAGTTAGAATTGGAAATGAACCTGGAAAGATTAATCAAGGAGGACTTCAGAAATGGGGGCTCAAAGAAGCCTGTCAGAGAGCCAGGGGGTTCGTACAACTGAAAACAGAGACTATGATGGGGTGCTTGAGTCCTCAGCCCAGAGATCAGTATCGGCCTACAGACGCTTAGCACAGGGCAGTTCACAGAAGAGACCAGAGCCGGGTGCAGGGATGGACAGATTGAGCCCCTAAGCAGGGCAAATGCCCACCTCAGACGCAGTGCTGCAGTGAAAGTATCACCTGGTCATCTGGGTCAAACCTTGACTAGATAAAAGCCCAAGAAAAAGGAGTAGTGCTCACCACCCACCCTGCCTAGGAGGGGTCCAGGTCCAGTAGAGGCCTTGCTATCCTGCAAAGGAAAGGTGCCCAGGAAAGGTGCTCCCTTGTTTTATAGAGAGCTGTTAGGTTTCTGTTCTCACAGTTGCATCTTCAAGAAGAATGGTCCAAATGAATCTTGGATGTCCCTAATGCTGGCCTGGGTCCCTGACATCTGTCATTTCCTTCCCAGTTGTCTAGTAACTGAGCCAAAGGCAACTAGTGGGCCCAGGCTCCTTTCTACCAACCAAAACTCTTGTTTTCATGTGACATCCTGACATGACTTCCACTTAAGACAGGGCTGGTGATCCATACTGTCACCATAACACTTCGAGGACCATGCTGGCCTGGTGATATAACATCTTCCCCATGGCCTCCCTCTGCCATTGCTCCTTGTAGGGAAGGGGAGAATGTCCAGCCTGTCAATATTTGGACCACTAATCACCTGTGTTCAGGCACTGAGGTCAGAAAACAATTCCAAGAATCTAAGGCTCTAAAAATGTGGGGCTGACTGGAAAGGATTTCCAGAGAAAGGAATGAAAGAAAGAAAGAAAGAAAGAAAGAAAGAAAGAAAGAAAGAAAGAAAGAAAGGAAGAAAGACCCTCAAATCTCCATTCCACCCCTTTCCCAGCCCATGGGCATTGGCCACTGCACTGCATCTTGGATTCTTGGGAAGAAATGAAGTCAGTGCACCCAGCTATGCAGGTCCCAGTTAATAATGAATGTGGAGGAAGGAGAGAGGATGTTCAATATTTAAACAGTGCAGATCGCTAGCTGTTTTGCCAGTTACCGCCCTCCGCCTGCTTCCTGGATGGCTTCAGTAAAACTGAGCGCTAGCACTACCCCAGTTCCACTGCTGTCCCCTGCCTCCTGCTTATGTGAATAGGGAACAGTAGCTTTGAGGTACTCCAGCCAGAAAGATTTCTGTTGCTTTTCATGAGAGGAGGAGATGACAGCATGGAGCTGGGGTCTGTGGTGTACAGCCTGTGTGTTCAGGGTTCATGTCCAGGCTGCCTGGATCCCTCACATTCTCCTCGTGGGGATGCCTCTGTCTCGTCTGTGTTAGGCTTCAGTGGTCTGACTTGTGAGGAAGACTTTACAGGGAAAAGGTAGACTTGCCTTAAGAACCATCTCTTCAAGTCCACGAAGTGGATATCTGCCTTCAAAGTTGCATGTAATGCAGAATTCTGTGAATCAATCCCTCTTTTCTTCTTGACACATGTTATATCAAAGGCAAAAGCATCCTTCTGGAGAGAGGAGAAAAAAAAAAACATTTGGCCCGAGACATAATAAAATCATGCTTAAGGATGCAACAAACTTGAAGTCTCTTAGTTAAAGGAAATCAATACTTTTATGATGAAATATTAATCATCCTTAAAAAATAAGTCAAAACTAGAGATGCACAAGAGCCAAAGTGATTTTAATGCCTCAGGCATTAGCTTGGCATTTGCAAGGACGCACAGAGAGCAGAGCCCACTGGAGTCTCTCTGATAAGCCCTTCCCCGGCCTCATGAGCCACTTGTGGATTTTCATCAGAAGCACACATAGCTCTCCATGACATGCTGGAGTTACTTCCAAGCATTTCCAAACTGCTGATTTGGGGAAATGAGACATGAGAAGAAGAGGATCCTGCGAAGGTCTGCACACGTGCACATGCTGTGAGCAGGGCAAGGGGAGCCTACAGAGGTGTGCACACACACATGTGCTGTGAATGGGGAAAGGGGAGAACTTCCTGTGTGCAGACCCCACCACCTGTCCTCCCTCCTTTGAACCAACAGTAATTGTTCTCATAGAGCCCTCGTAGGAGGTATTAGACCATGTTTAACTGTTTTGGAGACAGGTCAACCTGGTTGAATTTTGAGTTTTTACATGCATACAGCTGTCAGGCACACAGGAAAGTCCTGCTGTACTGAAAGCAGTGGAACTGGCATGGTCTCGTGAGGCTGAGAACAGGAACTCCATTGTCTCACTGGTGGCTTTGCTGTAATTCCTATGTCAGACTAGGCATGGAGTACCCTCCTGTGAGCACCTGGGAAGCAGAGGCAGGATCACTGTAAGTTTGAAGCTACCCTGTCTTAAAAAAACCAAAAATCTATTAGCTTAGACAGTTAAAGTTACTTTAGGAGAACTTTCAGTTCTCACTTTATTGACCGAAGCCTTCAGTCACATGGGTGACAAGTCGTGTGTGATGTTGCATCCTCAAAAGATCCAGATCACTTCTCCCACCACACACCCCACATCGAAGGCTAACTAACTAAGTTCTGCCTTGCTAAGGCCAGCTTCCAGTTCAGCTGTCAAAATGCAAGTGCCTGGACACATAGTCTCCAATGCACGTGCTCTCAGGACAAGCGAGGCTTCTTCCGGCACCTAACCTAGGAGCAGCCTGGGAACTCTCCTCTTCCCTGTGTCTTATACCCGAGCTCTGCTTGTCCCAGGACTTCTCCTTTGCACATGACAGATACTGACCACCTGGTTGGCCAAGTGTCATAGGGCTACAGGAACAGGAGCTGGCAGAGCCCCGCCCACTGAGCAGCAGCTATAAGCTTCTGAAGCGTGTTCTGGGCTGATGGCCATCTTGGCTTTTGTGTGACTCAGCAGACTCCCTGATCCCATCTAACGCCCACCATGCTGATAGCATCTTTGATTCTTTCTCTAGTAATGTGTAAGGCAACATTACCGTCTGTCAATATGGCCTGACCCCAATCAGTTAACACACACAGGAAAGGCTTCAGTGACATAGCCATCCTGCTCTGTAGGCCCGAGTCCTAGCAAACAAGTAAATGGAGAGGGACCCCAGGCCTATGACTGTCTGCCCGGGAGTTAGGGGGCAGTATTGAGTACATGTAATTATCATACAGCATTTGTAGAAATTTACAGTGAATTCCCTGACTTCTTTGAATACTTCCACCTTGTGGAATCCTCAGGGCTAGGCATTCACATTATGAGACCTACCCTACATTGCTGCCTTGCTTCTGGCCTGAGAGGATAGAGCAGGCTGATGAGAGACTTCTCAGCAAACCAGGTACTCCTGGCCTGCCACAGCTCTGGAGACATCCTTGTCAGAGGGCCTTCAGCTGACCCACCTGCTCTGTTCCTGGGTTGGGAATCCTCCCCCCATGCCTACAGATTCCACCACATTACCTAACAGCCTCCTTCTCCCTGCTCTTTCAGCCTTGTCCACTGCCTCAGAACACAGGGAGCCAAGATGGCCGCTGGTGAGCTTTCTATTGCCTTGGCTGAGAGACGGTTGTGGAACTCTGTGCTCTCTCATGTATACATGGTAATGCCGTTTAAAGTGGGCAGGGACTGGGAGAGGAAAGCCCAGGCGTCCTGGGGAGAAAGCCCAAGCCTTGCTGCCCTGCAGTGTGAATAATCTACAGAGTGTCTCTCCAGAACTAGCTCCCTAGGTCCACGTGCCAGCCAGGCCTCCATAGTAGGTGCTCCTCCAAGGTAGAGAGGAACACCTGCTTTCCTGACATCCACACAGCTCAGGGGTCTCCCGGCTGCAAAAGGGACACTTGACCCTGAGGTGTCTCCCATGGGTGGTGGTCCACACAGCCAGACCCTCACCTGAACCAAAGGGCTCAGCCATATCAAAATGGCACAGGGAGAAAGCAGAAAACTGAAAAACCATTTTCTCTTCTCTGCAGGTTTTCACGTATAGCCCTTAATAGCCGAGAGGATTTGTCCATGGATAAAGAGCTATAGGCTATCAGACTCTGCAAGTTCCCAGATATTTTTGTATGTTATCCCTTTAAAACCAACCAGAAATAAAAGTTTTTAAATGTTTGGAGGCAGAGCCAGTCATCGAATCACCTGCGGCAAGGGTCAGAAAGCAGAGAATGGTGGCTACTATAGTGTCCCCTTCCCCTTGTATACATATCTGCCACCCCCGCCATCCCTGATACAGGGCAGAAAGCGGCTTTTCAGTAATGGGACACAGGGAGAAAATCAAAAAGTGATATTTGAGTGTGAAGCCCTTCAGGTGATCATAGAATTCATAGCTCTGAAATACTGCATCTTTAGACCTACTGAAGAGAAGCAGGAAGTGAGGTCTGTGCACAGAACCACTGCCTGGGACTCAAGCCCTAGAGTGCCCACATGTTAGGACCCCTCAATACTGTGTGGGTTTCTGAGGTTCTCTCACTAAGCATCGAGGTCCAAGCCTGGTCCTTGTTTATTTATCATTATTATGTTGTAGAGAGAGGAGTGTGTACCACATGTGTGTGTGTCCATAGAAGCCAGAATGTTGGCTCTCCTAAAGCTGGAAACACAGGGGATTGTGGGCCTCTCGACCTAGGTGCTGGCATCAAACTCAGTCCTCTGGAAGAACATTACTCCCTCTTAACCCTCTGAGCTTTCTGTCTATCTTACCCCTTGTTTTGTTTATTTATTTTAGCTTTTTATTTGTTTGGCAGTAGATGACTGTGTGTGTGAGTGGAACACATACTCAGAGGCCAGAGGACAGGCCATTGGGTGTCCCACTGTGTCACTCACCACTGTATTTCCTTGAAACAGGCTTTCTCGCTGAGGCTCGAGCTGGGCTGTCCCCAGCAAGGGATTCTCCTGTCTCTGACCCACAGCTGTAGGGCACAGGGGCACATGCAGCCACGTGCAGCTTTTTTATGTAGGTGCTGGGGACTTTAACTCAGGTCCTCATGCTGTGACAATAGGCAGCAAGCATTCTTACATGTGAGCTCTCATTCATTCATTCATTCATTCATTCATTCATTCATTTCATGTGTTTGGGTGTTTTCCTAAATGGTTGTCGCTGTGCATGCCTGGTGCCTAAGAAGTCCAAAAAGCATCAAATCCTCTAGAACTAGAGTTACAGATATTAGTGAGCCAACCTGTGACTGCTGAAAAGCAAACCTAGGTCCTCTGGAAGAGCAGCCAGCCAGTAGTCTTTATCCGTTAAGCCATCTCTGCAGCCCTACTGTGGGCTTTTTTAACAGTGTTGATGGTATCACTTCTGCCTAAGGTGGCTTTTTTCACTGACTCCCTGTTTGGCTCCTACATCCACCTTTGTCTTACTGAAGGATAAGCTCCAGAGACATACTGGGTCAGACACATAAGTCAAAAAGTTCCATGTCTAATCCCAGCACTTGGGAGGCAGAGGCAGGCGGATTTCTGAGTTCAAGGCCAGCCTGGTCTACAGAGTGAGTTCCAGGACAGCCAGGACTACACAGAGAAACCCTGTCTCAAAAAAAAAAAAAAAAAAAAAAAGTTCCATGTCACTCCAGACCTTGTCAGCAGCAGTACAGAGCCATAGCAGACTGAAGTATTAGGATCTGTCATATCTTTACCCGATTCACCAAGGGACCTGGCAGACTGCAGCAGAGGTGAAAGGGCAGAGACAAGGGAAGAGCCAGTGAAGGAGGGGCAGGGCCATGCACGCTGGCTGCCGTGGGTTTGTGCAGGAGGTCACGAGGCTGATTGATTTTTTTTTTTTTTTTTTTTTTTTACTGTTTCCCAGCATCTTAGTATGTGGTGAGAAAAATATGAACACTGGCTAGAAGCCTGAGCCCCAGCCTCAGAGTGAATCTGCTACTGAAAGGCGAGCTTGGGAGCCTGAGGCCCTTAGCCCCGCATTCACAGTGGAGGCCCTGCAGCTCTGTGCTTGTGCACCTGGAGCCTCATGGAGAGAGAGATGGTTGGCTTTAGGGAAGGCCGGTCTTAGAGCCTCTCCTCCCCCGAGGACTCTGGGGAACACCTCTGTCCCAGGCTGAGCTCTTAGCTATGCTCCAGACTCACACATCACCCATCACAGGAGCTGTCGCAGGTACTTCCACAGGTGACATTTCAGGCTCAGGATGGAGCTGATGACAGCACAGTACAGAGCTTATGCAGAGACACAAGGCAAGCTGGCTTTGCCCTACCCCCTTAGGTAGGCCACTCCTTGTTTTTCAAAAAGAACAGGAAGGCCAGGGCTGCTGTTCAGTGGGATGTACCAGCCTGGCATTCACAAAACCCTGCCTTCTGTCCGCAGCACCACTTAAGCCTGTAATCACCTCACCCAAGAGGTGGAAGAGGTGGAGGCCGGAGGATCAGGTTCAAGGTCATCCTGGGCTACCTAGCAAGTTAAAGGCCACCCTGGGAGAAATTATGTTTCAAAAGAATGGGGAGGGGAACAATTATGGAAATATGATTTCCACATTTTAAAACTTAAGGCACTGGGTAGTTTACATAAAAGTCCAGATAGCCACATTCTTTAGAAGAATTTGAAATGTACCCAGAGGGAGGCTGTTCTTACACTGAAGGTCCCAGCCCCTGATATCTCCCAGGGCCCAGGGTGGCACACCATGTTTTCCTGACAGAACAGAAGGCTTTCTCAGCCTCCAGGTCTCTGTGGTCTCGGGGATGCCTCTTAGCTCTTCCTGTCCTCCTTCATTTGCTTTGCCAGCCAAACTTTTAGGGTGTGTGACCTCTACCAGTGGGATCCACAGAAAAATCTGGAAAAAGCAGGAAAGCCGCTCTCTGGCACCACAGTGCAGCACAGAACACTTCCTTTTTAAGTCTTGTAGAAATTGCAGTGTCACTGCTTAGAGAAGAAAGTTTGACAAAGCCCACCATGTGATGGCCTCTTAGCAGAATGAACAAGATACTTTCTAAAGGCAAGCAGCTAAATCTTCTTTGCTGCTGCTTTCAAGGGCGTGCCGGGAGAGGTTCAAGGGATTCAGACTCTCAGTGACTGGTGGGTCCCAAGAGTTCCACTATGCTATGCTTTTCCCCTAAGCTGGAACTCCTGGGAAGCTCAAGCTAAATGTCCTGTGCTGTGACAGAAACCTTCCTGCTGTCACTTTGACTTGGCATGCACCCGAACGTTGGTCTAGTACCAGATGCTTTTGTTATAGGGCTTCGGGACTTGTCTCTCTGGTGGTAGGCTCCAGTTTTCAAAGGGAAACTATACAGATGCATGTTGGGAGCAGCAAGCCCCTAGAAGTCTGTGGGTAAGGATAGAGTTAACTCTGAAAGTGTGACCCTGGTGGTCTGCCAGGTGTAGCCCTTATGTTACATAGATTAGAAGCTCCTTGGAATGACCTATGAGTTGACCTTCTGAGAGGCCCCTGTGGAATCAATCCCCTACATAGACTCAAGCCAGTTCCATAATTCCAAAAGGGCAAATACTTTTTAACCTGGAACACTTAAATTTTAGTCAAATGCCCAAAAGGTACCAGTGGCCCCTGCTTTCTTGGAAGATTAGAGAAGCTTCAGCTCACGCATGCCCAGGCCCCAGTGTCCCTATCTGCACAGTGTGCAGTCTCTCATGGCCCTCAGTTTCAAGGTCTTAGTCCTCTTTTATAATCTCTGAGTTCTGATTTGAACTCAGAAAGAAACTCACTCAGTCCATCAACTGGATTCTACCAAAAACTCCACTTATATCATGAAGGAAGTTGAAGTCATAATCAGGATCACTTGCCCCTCCCTTTTTCCTTCATCCCACCATATCCAGATTCCTACACCCCACCAGAACTACCAGCCCCATAGGCTCAGGGCTGTTTTCTTCCTACCAGAAGGTCAGAGCCAGCATATAAATGTAACCAGGGGATGTAGCCCATATCCTGCATTAAGAAGGCATTCCTCACAACAATATCAGATAAGATTAACTTCAACTACATAGAAAATCCCAGAAGGGAGGTTTATGTTGCTCTCCAGTAAAAGCATCATGGATATAGGTAAGCAAGGGCTCCAGGAGGTACCAGGGACCCTCGCTCCTCTCCACTCAGGGTTCTTCCTTCCCTCATATACAGTTCCCCCTCTTAGTCCAGGATGACTGCTGGACTTCTGGCTATCACATCCGTGTTCCAGGAAGCATAATAGAGGATGCACCTACCCTCTTTCCTGTTGAAGAGGCTTCTTGGAAATCCCACATGCCACTTTGATGTCTGTCTCATGGCCACAACTCAGTTACAAGGCCATGCCTAGTGTCCAGGTTCTGTAACTACAAGTGAAGGGAGAAACTGAGTAATAGAAATAGCTAGCAAGATGCTAGCTGCTCAAGTAGTGAAAGTTGTTACCCTGAGTGCTAGGCATCTTTGCAGTCAGGTTTCTCATACACTGCCTGAGCAGGACAGGCTGTGTAGGGTATAGGGGAAAAACCTTTGCCCAAGCTGGCAGCCAGCACATAGGCCCTGAAGGGGCAGGAAGGGACTTGTGCAGAAAGAAAGGGGGCAAAAGGGAACTGCAGTCTGCAGGAATGGCCCAGTGCTGAGGACTGCAGGCCAGCCTGGGCTGCTGGAAGGAAGCACTAAAAGCAGAGGCAAACAGAGGAAAGGACTCATCCCAGGCCTCAAAGCCAGAGTGGATGGAACTTGGACTTGAACCTGGGAATCTGACTCCATGCCCAGTATTCCCTGTCACTGGGCTTAAAATAGAAGGCTGACCTTTTGGTAGTAATTTTGTTCTTGACAGATGCCAGAAAGCTGTTCATTCGTTCACGTTCCCCAAATCATGGCAGCATGGAGTAGAGGAAGACAGGAGGGCTCCAGGCTGCTCATGTACCTCAGAGATCCTGCAAAGTAAGGGGGGGGGGGTGTCTTGCTTGTTGGCATTGGTCCTCCTGCCTGGACCTGCCTGCTCTGGGAAAGTTTGTCCAGGTCCCAAGAACTCACAGGGAAGGAGCTTGGGAGACCAGTGTCTCATAGTGTGCCTGAGTGTGCCCAGCTCCCAAGGATCCTGTGTCTCCTCTACCCTCTCCTTTCCTGGTTTGAAATAATGTTCATAGAGCTGGGGCTATGCAGTGCTTGTCTTGGATGTTCAGAACCCTAGGTTTAATCTCAACACCACAAAAACTGAGCATGGTGGTACCACAGACCTATAATCCAGTACTCAGGGAAGTAGAGGTAGGAGGTATTATTTCCAGCTGTTTTCAGTGACATCAAGGCCAGTCTGAGATACATCAGACCCTGTGTCAAAATAATGGTGATTCATGGTAAGGAGCTTAGAAAATTCGGACAAGCCTGTGAAAGGCAACAAAAGGCTACTCTAAAGCTACCCATTCCTCTCAAAGGCTCAGCCCTGCAGATTTTTGCTTTGCCCTGGCCAGGGAAGAGGGAAAACCTGGAATTCTCTCAGTAAGAGTATGTGGACATACTTTTGCTAATATTTCCTCACTTGCCACATCTCAAGCACTTCCCTAGGCATTTAATCTTCCTTTCTGCTGGCATGTTTGTCAACTGGAGGCTTTCATCAATGGCCTGTGTCAGAATCCACTGGCTTTCCTCCAGCTCTGGAGATACCCACGTCTTAACCATCCCCCATGCTACACCCTTTCATCAGCATTCGCACCCCACACACTCCCCCCACATATCCCCACCACCACTCCCAGTGACTCCAGTTCCTGCACACAGACTGAGTCCAAAGGCTTGCAAATACCCACAGCCTTTGGTACATACACATCTCAGAGCTGTTCTTGAGACAGACAAAGGGCAAGCCAAGTTTGTCGTCAGCAGTGAAGACCCCCGGGAACCTGTGTGCCTGTTACCCATCCCATAATCTCTGGCTTGTCTATGTGTTTGGAAGAACTTGCAGTCCTTGTGGGTTGACACAGACCCAGAAGGCCTCTGGCATCTCTGCTGTAGTTAGCTCATCCAGAACTGCCTTGCTGGGATGAAGCAAGAATTCTGAGGTCCGGGGCTCAGCCATGCCGTTCACCTGCAGTTCTCTCCAGCGCCACCCAATCCCCCAGTATGGCAAGTTAGTGTGGACAAGAGCTCCTCGAAACTAACATACAAAGAGGACGGAGAACGAGGAGAGATTTAAGCAGCAGCACAGGAGGGAAATGCGTGCTTAGCACCTCTACTCAGCTTATCCTGCAAAATATGACAGAGTTGGAGCCAACAAGCCAATGACATGAGTTCAGCGCCAAGGTCCTACATGATAGAAAGAAGGAGCCACCTCATGCAAGTTGTTATCTGACCTTTGTAGGCATACTCTAATTACATGTAAATTTGATTACTTGTCTAAGACTTGATGCTGACCCCAAAATTAACGAACTTCCTTTTGTCTTCTTTTCAAAAGAGCATCCTGGGTAGGGAACCCAGGCCAAATTACATACGCTAGGCAAGGGCTGTGCCACTAAGTTCCGCCCACCCAGCAGAGAGTGTTAGTATCCTTGCTCATCCCTCATGAACCGCACTCTGCATATGTCGCTGTGTCTTTAGAGACCCCGAGGGTTCCAGCTTTTCTCTTAGCATTTTCATTCAGGAGCACACAGAGCTCAGTCGCAACACTCAGCTTGTTTGTGTGCGTGATAACTTGGCAGCTTGGGAAAAGCCACCTGACACTTTGATTTGTTACAGGGTAATTCATTTTTGAGGCAAGTAAACAGCTTATAAACCCAGGGGTTTACCACTGCACCTGATTAAGAAGTAAGCAGCAATAAAGTTCACTGCAAAGCTGTGGCTGATTGTCCCTGAGGAATTCTCCTGAGCAGTGTTGCGATCTGTCAGACATTCTCTGTGTTTCCTCTGCCTGCCTTTCCTGCCAGTCAATCAACCTCTCAGTGCAGCCTCATGGGGTCTGGAGCCTGGTGGTGCTGCCAGTCCCTCTGTAACAGCCATCTGAGGTACACAGTAGGTGAGGACAGCAAGCACTAACCACCAGGCCCCATCCACCTGCTGTTGCCATGACACATGTCATCTGCCCCGAGAGCCTGGCCCAGGGTCAGTGAGCTTGGTCAGTTGATAACAGTAGTTATTCATGAACATTAGTATATAAATAGCTCCTCCTTGGCCAAGTGCAAGGTACCACTGAGTCTACAGGGAAGGGATGTGTAGAGCAGGAGGTCGTATCTATATGTGAAAAGAAGGAAGTGAGGAGGTGCAGGGACTTGCCTGGACTCCTCTCTTACCTGTAAGCTTCCCAGGGGCAAGAACCTGCTCTACCCTTTGTACTGCATGGAGCCAAACACACTGCCCCCCATAGACAATCAGAGCACAGCATTTTATGGTTTTCAGATAACAGGATCTCCATGGCAATGACTCTACTCTGTGTAGACCAGCTGCATTTAAACGAAGTTCCAAAACTGTGTCCTCCTAAAACTTTACTTGATGAAATAGTTACTTCTTGTGCTGCTGTGACATGCAGCTTAAGGAAGGTAGATTTAGGCTCATGGTTTAAGGGGATACAGACCATCATGGTGGAGAAGGCTCAATGACCAGGGGATCTGGTGGCTGGTCACATTGCACCCACAGGCAGGAAGCTGAGAGAGGAATGCTGGAGTTCTTCTTGATTTCTCCTCATTACTCAGTCTTGGACCCCTGCCTATGGGATGGTGCCACCCATGTTCAGGTCTTCCCTCTCTGAGAACACCCTCACAGATAGGCCCAGAGCTGTTCCTGGGGTGATTCCAAATCTAGTCAGATTTGCCATCACACTTACTTAACAGGCAGTAGCCAGCACCTTCCACCTTCCTGTGTTCTGTGGAAGTAAGGCTAGTCCTAGAGAGCCTTCTGGAGGAAATGCTAGCAGGAGCTGGTCCTGGAGGTTCCAGCAGTGCTGGAGAGGGGCCAGCTAAGCTGACTGTGCTCATTGAGAGTAGCTAGGATTGTCAGGGTGCTCCTTCTGCTAAAGGACTTGTCCCTGACCCCATCTCACCTCAGGACAGCTTCTGGATGAAGAGGCAGAGACAATGTGGTCTACAGAGCACCAGCTACTGGGGCTGAAGCAGAACCCACACATCTGCATGGACTGGTGGGATTGTTGAAGTATTTATTCCTTGAGAATGTTCATGTTTATAGAGAATAAAATCAGACACATCAGCCCTTTGGGAGGGCGGAATGTAAGAGCTCAGAAGCCCCAGTGTAGAAAGCATGAAGCAGGGTGCAGCTCCTGCACCATCAGCAAGACTGAGCTTTGTCATGAAGAAGTACTTTTGGGGTTGGGGTTATTTGTTTTGTTGTTTGTTTCTTTTTTAAGACAAAAATCTCACTATAAAGACCAAACTGGCCTCAAATTCCGGGATCTGCTTGCCTCTGCCTCGTGAATGTTGAGTGTTAGGATTGATTAAAGGTGTGTACCAGCACACCCAATGTAAAGAACCCTTTTTTAAAGTTAAGATTTACTTTTACTTTATTTATATGAGTCGTTTTGCCTACATGACTGTATACCATGTGTGTGCCTGGTACCTGCAGAGGCCAGAGAGGACCTGAGATCTCCTAGAACTGGAGCTCAGGTGGAGTTCTGAGCTGTCATGTGAATCCTCTGCAAGAGCAACCAACTGTTGAATCATCTCTCCAGTCAGCAAAGAGCACTTTTAACATGTGCCCTGCCTGTGCTGGGCCCTGCTGGGAAGTCTTAACATCTCCCCGTGTTCCCCATGGTTAAGGCCATGAGGGTGAACAACCAGAAACAGAGAGGCCACTTACCTGATGCTGAGACGTGGGTTTCACCATGCAGAGCTAAGGATCTCTAAGCCTGCGAGCTAGGCCCTTCCCCGTGTTGTGTGGCCACAAACCACAGAGCCTCCATATCTCTGAGTGACTCTGGGGTGGGCTGTTGGTGACTGTCAGTGAGCTCCTCAGCAGAGCCCACATTACTCCTGAACCTGCCCTGCCAGGACTGCCAAGGCAAAAGGGGTTCTGGGAGGAGAGAAACAGGGCTCTCAGTTGCTGGTCTCTGTAATTCCTTTGCCTCAAAGCATATCCAGCCACTGTGATGGCTGCAACAGGCACCATAGCCTTGCCTTGGCCTGGTCAATGGCAGCTGTTTCTGAAAGCAGCTTCACACATGTGTAGATTAGTCTCTGACCAGAGAGATCAGCTTGCTCTGGCAAACATGGCAAGGCTCACCCAGAGAAAAGACCAGTAGCGCTGACTTGACGTTACAGCCCCCATGCTGCCTCTGAGGTGAAAGGTGGCCTCCCAATGTCTCCAACTCAATATGGAAGTGGCCTTCCTTCTGCGAAGCCTACCAGCCTCTTCTAACTAATGGCGTTGCACTGTTGTCTTGCAGGCTTTGCTGTGGCCCAGTGCATAAACCAGCATAGCTCCCCATCCCTGTCGTCACCATCGCCACCGTTTGCCAGTGGGAGCCCCGGCGGCAGTGGGAGCACCAGTCACTGCGACTCAGGAGGCTCTTCCTCTGCACCCTCAGCAACCCAGAGCCCAGCAGGTATTGGCTGTGAGACATGAGGGACTTTGGGAACCTGTGACCCCTTGCCTCGGCCATGACCTCCTACCCACAGCTCCTCCTCATGGTGTCTGGAAGATACGGCCACGGCCACGGCCACTCGGTGGTGCTCTTGATGGTTGAGAAAGATGGCATTGTCCACCAGCTGCATAACGCTTATGTTGGCTGGTCTGCTCTGTTCTGCTGTGACCACAGTGCTCTAGGGAATGGCACCAGCCAAGCCAAGCCTAAGTGACATGTCATCACTCCTGTGCGTGTCACCTGGAGGGGTCTCTCAGAGATGATTGTATAAAGCCAAGGAAGATTCATCCCTCCTAATTGGGCTCCAGCATGCAAATTTCCACTTCCAGTGTTTGATACTGTCTAGATGTCCCCAGAAACATGCCTACCACTCTAAGGGAGCTAATCAGGACAGAGCAAGGTCACCTCTTGCTGTCCCTTAACATACACCAGTTCAAAGGCCATAAAAAGAGTCCATTAAGAGGAGTAAGACTGTAATGCCTCAGCCCACCTCCGCCTGCCTTGCCCTGAGCTCTCCTGAGCAGCTTGCACACATGCTTTGTCTGTTCTGCGTCAAGTCCCAGGAACTGGCATCAGTCTTGGTTCCTGATTAGCATGACCCCAATTGCAGCCCAAAGGGCAGGGCTAAAATGGGGGTAAGCCCAGTGTCCCCAGGCAGTACAAGGCTTCACATCCACCAGCACTGCCCCACGATCTGTAGGGTACCTATGTCTCTAGCCTGTACCCTCTCTGTGCCCTTATCTGTGCCCCACCCAGTATATTTCACTGGGCACCTATCCATGAAGAATCATGGGGAGAGAAACGCCAGGCAAAGGCCATGGTGCTGTACCCACCCCAGGGACCAGTGTCTTCCTAGATATTGTACTTCCTTCCCTCGTGCTTTCATGTTCATCCTCCTTTCCTTCCCATGCCTCTGACTTAGGAGATGCTAGCCCACCTGTGCTACCCCACAAGGGACTTGTTCCCATCCCCTGTTGATGTCCCCCTCCGGCCCACCTCACTGGAACTTCTCCCAGTCCCCTGTCGGATCCTCTCCCTGCCCCCAGGCCAGCAGGGGGTAGTTGAAGGTGAGCTGCAGATTGAGGAGATGCAGAAGGAGCATGCTTCAAAGCCACGCTCGGCCCCAGGGGCCCTGCTCTTGGTCTGACCTTGCTCTGGGACAGGAGTGCAGGGTTCTGTTATGTGCTGTGCTCATGCTCTTGCTGCCATGCACATTTCTGTATCTCCATGTGAGCCGAGCACTCCTGTTTGCGAGCACTCACAGGACAGAAGGTCTTCTCTACATAGTATAGACACCTCTCTTCCATTTTTAGCGAGGCAGAGCCAACATCTAAGTGAGCAGGTAGCCACATACTTCTCTGCCTAAAACTAAAACCAAGAAAAGCCTTATATAGGTTGTCCAGATCAACCCTATATAACGTGTGCTCATTATTTCTGCCTTGGCCTCTCCCAGCCCCCAATCCCTACCATTCCCTGCCCAGTGCCAACAACATGTCTTTGAATCTCACAAATCCAGGGGCCATTAGCCTAGCTGTCAGATGGCCAGGCAGTTCCAGTGAATAAGTGATACTCAGAATCTCTGGGGTGTCTGCTCCCTCTTACTGCATCCCGGCAGGCACACCAGCCCCATTTTTTATGTGACATGACACTAAAAGCCTGAGCCTGGCTACTCATCCACCCCTGTCCACTCCACAATAGCTCACCTCTTTTAGAGAAGCTGACCTGGCCAAGAGCTATGCTTCATTCTCAGGGAGGGAATCAGATGTTCCAAGACACAGCTATTGGTCCTGAGAAGAGACTCCTGGAACCCATGAGCATCTCCACCTCAGTGCTCCACTGTAGGTTACACCTTTGATCCAGAACCAAGTGCATGCTTTGTTCCTGAAGGTCTGGCCTAGCCAGACTATTCCTCCAACACCTATTCCCTATTGGGCTGTGCTAATGGACCACCAAAGATTCGGTGGGGGTGGGGGGACCCTCCACCACGTGTCAGAGTTTGACACTAGCTCTAAATGGTAGCCCAGTATTTAGGAATCAGAGAATAGCCTACTAGCCAGTTTCTATACCTACCAAGGGCTGCCACCATCAACTAGAGGTGCTATCCTCAGATAGCCAGCTGGTAGTTGGATGAGCCTGAGGAGCCAGTACCCACATCATCCACTGTATCTGCCTGCTGCTCAGCCTGAATAGCATGGCCTTGCCAAGAGTCCATTTGTCTTTACAGTAGTTTTGAGGACATGGTACTAACTGAGAGTATTGCTGACCTTATGTTTACTAAACCTCCCAGAGGCCAGGGAGCTACTTGGTTCAGAGAGCAATTGCCAGGCTCCTGGGAGCCAGGAAAGCATACTCCAGAGACTCAGAGACACCAGTACCCATTGCAAGGTCAAGTGTCTGTTCAGGAAAGTGATGACTGGTGCCAACAAGAGGCCAGTTTCCCACGTCTGCTCCAAGTCATACTCAAAATCATACTCAAATGTATACAAGGGGCACATCACAAAAAACAGCTCTAGTCGTTTGATAAGGCAGCTCTGGGTCCCAATACCTGTCCATCAATTTCAAAACAGCCAGAATAGCAGATTGGAATATTCCTAAAAACAAAGAAACACTGGATGTCTGAAGTGATGACCATATAAATAGAATACCAAACCCCACAAGTAACAGACACACCATACACCAGTCTAAAAGGTTTAAAGAGCTAGTGAAGACTCTCACACTTTTCTGGCATTTCTTATGGCCTAGACACCCATGGTCAGTGTGGGTTCCTCCCTAGCCCACACATGGTCAACCCTGTGTATACCCTGCATGACATCCCAGTAGACAGCCTCCTAGGGCTGGACATCTTGCCTGGGTGCATTACATAGACACCTCCTCCCTGAGGCCTTCCTTGCTCTCCTACATTGGAAAACATAACAGTTCTGACAGATCATGTGACTTATCTACCATGCTGCCATTAGCAGGTGGGAGAATCCAAATGTGAATTGTATCCTTGGTAACTCCACAGCCATGTTCTGCCTTCTAAAACAACCCAGAAGAATATGGGACATGGTCCCTGAGTCTTTCTGGGTACTCCAGGGGTGTACCATGGACCCAGGTCAGAGTTTGAATCCTGACTGTGACAATTGTCTTACAGTAGTCCTTTATTGTACACAGTTGCCTGTAGACTCAGCTCCAAAGCCATGGTCCCACTCACCAAGCCTGGGACTCACTTAGTCCAGGTAGCAGATGACTAGGCCTACGGGTCCCAACCAGAGGAACCCAAGACAGCCAGATTCTCTTCTACTGCAGGGTTATCCCCAAACTAAGCATGAACCAGGCTGAGGTCGGGAGGATTACTTGTGCATCTGCTTGGCTGCTAATTGACCTTATACTTCCTGTCTGGGTCTGAAAGAGACCTGCATGTATCCCCAGGATGGGCATTCTCAGTTTCTTGTGGGGGAGCTTCAGCCTGTTCTCCCAGGCATCAGTGGTGCAGGTTGCCCATCTTGGTTAGGTAGCCTTGAGACCTGACCCAAGACGTTTCTCTGCTAGATGGGCCCTTCACTGGCTTCTTTCAGGATTCTCCCTGGATCTTCCTCACTGTACTGTCTTTTTCTAGGCAAATGGGTTTATGCTGAGTTCCTAGTGTGCACAGACATTAGGGGCAGACACTGAGTGGCAGAACAGGTTCTCACAGATGAACAGGGGCAGACCAGGACCATCAGATGACCACAGAGGCATGTGTGCAGTTGGAACCCATAATGAGAGATGAAGCAGAGGCTCCACCAGCTGGCACAGACCAGCTGCAGAAAGCCCTTGTATTCCTAGAGACAAACCCAAGGAGTAAGTGCTACAAGCCAGGAGCCCCTATGGAACAGGCGTCTGAGGCTCACAGAGGTCCGCCTGCGTCCACACCCATCTTGTTGGAAACAAGTAGAATCCTTTTCCCCATCTCCGTAAAGCTTCCCTGCAAACCCCGCCCCTCGGAGTACAGAAGGGAGGCAGTCTGTCTTTGAGAAACAGCTCCTATGCCTCATGGCCAAGACCTCTGACCAGAAGTGCTTTTAGAGCCTGTAGGCCCAGCACAGATTGGGACCACAGCCAAGAGGAAGGGTGCCCTTAATAGTCAACTAGTGTGCTATACCAACAGTGGGTGCTATATCCACCTTCTGCCGTACAAAACTATGCATATTCCAAGTGGCTTTTTAACAAGGGCTCAAGTGGGAGCCCACAGGCACCCCAAACTAAGAGAGAGCCCGTACTGAATCCCAAGACTGCCTCAGGAACCAGATAGTTTTGTGTTCCTGGACAGCCTTGGCCTATCAGAGCTATACTAAAGGGACTTGCGGGGACTTGAGTGGCCTGCTCCAGCACCCAGTCACACTCAGTCTGTTTGCCCATTGCTCCTTATTGTGTCTTACTTATTTTTTGCGATTAGTCTCACTGTGTTTCTCAGACTGGCCCAAGTGATCCTCTTGCCTCCACCTCCAAGTTCTGAGACTGCAGCCTCTGCCATGACACCCGGCTCCACTGCACTTCAACAAAAGTGCTTTTGGGTGGCCAGCCCCTCAGCGGAGAGCTGAACCCCATGGGTTTCTTTATCTGTATTAGGAACCAAGTGACTCACATGTCTAGCTCAGCTAGACGGCACGCCTCAGCTGACCCCTGGTGAGAAAAGGCAGCAGGCTGGGTCAGCATTTACTCTACTTTTCAGAAGTTGAAATCAAAAGCAGCAGCATGGTAAGGAGCCAGTGAGTTACTTGTCAGAACAAAGTGTGGGCCCAGTGCCCTGTGTACGCTCACGGTGCTGCATGCACACATATGAGCGTGCAAAGATGGCCACTCAGTGTCATACCCACTTGTATACACCTACACTGGGTGGAGTTCTGTTTCTGAGACAGGTCTTACCATGTAAATCCGACTAGCCTGGACTGATGCTCCTGCCTCAGCCATCAGAGCACTAAGATGACACTGGCCAGAATGCCCGTCTTTATGGAGTCCTGATGAGGAATTGTCCCTCAAATACTGATCCCATGACATACCTTAGTTCCTTGCATTTCTGGCATCCACATGTACCAGAGTTTTAGAGTTTCTTTATGAACCTCTTGGAGGCAGAAAACAGAAAGTGTTTATTGGAAATGATGCCAGAGAGAAGGTCAGGCTGCCCTTGCAAGTATAAATGTCACCCTGTGCACTGCAGCCGCCATCCCAAGGGCTAACAGGAAAAAGACAGGGCTGGCTTCTGGGGCCCAGGGTTGAGAGCCTTCCTGACCTCCCTCCCCAGGCTCCCTTCCTCCCTTCAGCCTCTCTAAGCTTCCAGCCTTTTTACACTTGGGTTTTTGATCACCTAGTCCGTAGACCTTTAAGGGCAGACACTTCAAGGATGCAGTATTGTCTTTTCTCTGATGTTCTCTCTGTGAGTGTGTGTGTGTGTCTGTGTGTGTCTGTGTGTGTGTGTCCGTGTGTGTCTGTGTGTGTGTGTCTGTGTGTGTGTGTGTTGAGGTGGTAAAATGCAGCTGACATAAAATGGACCAGTGTACCATCCTCAGCATGGTGTTTCCTCATGCTCCCGCTGTGCTCACTCTGTGGCATTACTCTTAGCTCTCCTCTTATAGTTTGTTTGTGAGACTACGACCTCAAGAACACCATAAGTCCTTCCTCTTGTTCCTGTTCCAGCTTGTGCATTCCCACTTAGCTACTGAGTGCCTAGTCTCCCCATTTCCTGCTCTGTGCCCTGGTCCTGCTTCCCCAAGTGGGACTTTGTAAGTCATCCCTCTCCCCCAGATACCACTGTGAGTCTAAGGCAGGTGTCATGCCCAGCATCCAGGGTTTACTCAAAACTTGAAGCACATCCCTCCATGTCCCCCTCTCCAAGGTCAGAAATGCTTAGTTCACTCTGGCCTGGCTCTGACCCTCTGACCACGCCCCTCCTTCCTGCAGGCATTTCCTCTGAGTTTCCCATCTTTCTGTGGGTCCCAGATAAAACTGAGAAGCAGTTTTGTTCTTTTGTCCCCTGGTTTTTCTGACAGACCAGAAGTTATCAGTGACCCAAATCTTTGCAACAGGATTGCACCTTCTCTGTCTCTAACCGTATTAAGTTGCAAGAGTGAAGGGTTAGAGCCATGTGCTTGCCTGGTATGCACACGGTCTGAGTTCCACCCCAGTACCACGTAGACCCAGCCTCGTGGTGCGTGCCTGTAATCCCGATGCTCAGGAGTTAGAGGTAGGAGGATCAGAAGTTCAAGACTCTCCTTGGCTACATAACAGAATTTGAGGCCGGCCCTGACTGTGAGACCCGGTCTAAAGAAGACAGAAAGAAAGGTTGCAGAAATGAGCAATTTTTTTCTTAGATCTCCTGACCTTGGCTCGTCTTGGGGGCAGCATGGACGTGTCCTGTCACCATGATGGGCTGGCAGTCTGGGTGCCCACTGCAGCCACGTCTTCCTTTGTTCTGCTGATACTGTGTCCGTCTCTGCTGTGTCCTTTTCTTTTCCACCTCACCTTCGCCGTTCCATTGTTACAGGCTTCCTATGATCTGTCGCTGTGTTTTCCCTCTAGTCAGGAGTGGCAGGAAAGGACGCCGGCGTGTGTTCAGCCTGTCGGAGGCCGACAGTCACGGCGGCCACTGGGTTTAGTGCTTCGACCAACAGCTGCCACGGCAACTCACGCACAATCAAATCAGGCAGGTCTCCTTCAGGAGCCCCCATGGGCCCACGACATTCCTGCCACATGTAACAGGGTTGGCATGCGCAGGGCGGGCAAGCTGGGCCTAGAGAGCACGCCATCCCGATCTCAGCTTCCTTTCCCTTCGTGTCCTCTGCCCCAGCCAGTCCTCCTTGGCTTGTACAAGAGCATTGCCTTTGTCCAGCAGTCAGCCTCAGGGTAGCCCCCCAGGGTCAGCCCTGAACTGGAGGCCATGTCCTGTGTGTCCACACAAATCAGTTCCATGCAGTTCCCTGCAGTTCCACTCACTATTGACTAGGGAGTTGAAAGCTTGTAAGAGGTGGCCTAGGATGTTCTTTCCCAGGCCTGGGCCAAAGCTAAGCAGCAAATGCAGCTAGCACCCAGGTCCAATGTTTCTTTCTTGGTAGACGCCATCTTTCCAGTGCCCCTATCACTGTGAGCATCAGGAGAAGAGGTGAACCAGCTCTCCCTGTCAGGGCCACTGCTGCTACCATCCTGGGACATTCCCTCATGCTTGCTGACATGTCCGTGTGCTGACATGTGTGTTAGCAACAGCCCATCCCTTGGCTTCCTGTTTGCCAGCTGACCTTCGGAGCTTTGCATCAGCTAGCTGCGTGGAGCCCTTTCTTTTTTCCCACAGCACTCACCTGCCATTCCAGCCTAGATCCCACCAGTTCACATCATTTCTGGAAGCCATCACTTACTTTACAAAGACCAGTGAGGCCCTGCCCTAAAGCTGCAGATCACGTCTGAGGGGCTCAGCTTCCTTGTGCACTCACGGGCAGAGGCTGGAGGCTTTGTAACCCTCCTGGGAACACAAGCTGGCTGTGGCTCTCTCTCCTCCCCAGCTCATGCCCAAACCCCTCCTCTCCACGTATGTAGCCTTTAGGTGCCAAAGGTCCAGCAAGTCACCTTGGTGCTCAAGCTTTAAGGCCTTTCTGTGCCTTCACTGGGAAAGCTGCCCCACTCCCTGCCCCGCTTTGTTAGATAAATTTGCTGCCCATTTTCAGGAAGTAATTTTTAGTATAAACAGCAGTGGAAGGTGGGAGCAAGAGGGCATTCCTTTTTTCTATTAAAATAAGCAGGAGTATTTTTTAAAGTGGAAAAAAAACAGCTCTTTTAACAAAAAGTTGCTACTTTTCTAAAAGCAACCATTTGTGTGTGTGGCATTGTTGACTGTTTTGATTTCTTGTTGGATTTGATGGTGGGTTTGACCATGGTCTTCCTGCCTTCATGATTATTCTCATCTGCAAAAGCCCTACTAGAGAACCAGGAAAGAGGTAAGAACCCAGGAAGGCAGTGTTTCTGCTCCTCATCACCCATGACAGAACAATTCCATTTGCAGTGAGTCATTTCCAAACTGCCTAGCCATAACACCTCGTGGAGACGTTCTCAGGTAGGCTCAGACCTGTTCCAAAACTTCCATAGAGGTCACTGAGCTGCTGAGTGCCACTTGGACATGGAGGGTTCACACAAGGTCACGAGCATCACTTGTACACTAGGACAAGTCAGTAGGAAGCAGAGAAAGCAGCAGTGGTGGCGGTATGAGCACAGCAGTCCAGCTCAGCTCACACCTGTGTGTCTTTTTGCACCAGTTCTCACTGACACCCACAGCCCCTGAGCAAGGACAGGCCCAGAGCCACAGGGAGTGGCTTTCTCTAGACTGCTTGCTCTGCTGGGGAAAGGAGCTCTGTGGTAGATATTTGGCTAGCATTATGCCTGCAGCCCTGGGTTCCGTCCCCAGCAGTGCAAAAAACAAAAATAAAGCTCTGAGAAGAAAGGAAGGCAGCGAGTGTGTGCTGGGCGAGTGACATGCGCGTGCGTGTGCGCGTGCACTTTCCTCCCCTGCGGTTCCTCTGCTCCACCCCATTCCTCATGTTGCCTGCTTTTATTCTGTTCTTCCTTCTTCCATCTTTTGGCTCTATGTTTGGTTTGCTTTTTTATTTTATTTTGGCTTAAATGAGAAAACACAATGAAGTCAACCAGAATAACATTGAACTAACTACATTCCCTCTGTCCTGAGTCCCCCCACACAGCTCTAGGGCTGAACAGTTGCCATCTTCTGCTGAGGCCTGTTAACCCTAGAATCCATACAGATAAGAACAGGCAGCCAAGCCACATTCGAAGCACCTCCTTTCAGGGCCCTAAAGTGCCCAGCCTCGGGAGTGCTGGATGGCCTTTCCCTTGAGTACCACACCTTCCTGGCTGACATCATTGAAAAGCAAGTGGCCTGCGTCTATCCACAGTCCCCAAGGGTTTAATAAAGTACCAAACAAACAAGCAACAACAACAAAAAAAAATCTATATCTGGTGGAGGCAAGCTCAGTAGTAGCCCTGGGAGAACCCATCTGCTTTGTGGGTGCTAGCTTAGTGCTTACAGAAGGCAGAGGCTTGCAACAGTACACGATTTTAGAAACTAGAAAGTCCTACCTTTTTTTTTTTTTAACTGTTTCGCTGGATTCCTTGGCAAGTGTCTCCAAATGTAGCCTCTGGAAGTAGCCTGGAATTGTAGGTATACACAATCTGTTTGCTTTCCGTTTCCATATTTACCATTAGACCATTGGACCAGACTCTGTCCCTGCACACAAAGCCCGCCCAGGCCAGGTTTCACTTTCAGTAGTCAGGTGTTGATTTCAGACGAGGCCTGAGTTTTCTCCTGTTGTCAAGAGTCAAGCACCCAAGGTCCTGACACATTACCCCGAGGCCTAAGTTAGATGAGGTTAGCAGCTTCTGGGTCCCAATAAGGAGTAGGTAGAACAGGCATGCCCCTAATACAAGCAGTCTCCCCACAGGGCTTTCCACCTTGGTGCAGTGCAGGAGTGGCAGGTGACAGCTGAGTACAGTGTCACTGGAGCTGAGAGTATCTCTGCTTTCCTTTCCACCTAGATGCCCCCACAACTCCAGAGCAGCCTCAGCCTCACCTAGACCAGTCAGCGATTGGGAATGAAATGGATGTCAACTCCAAGCCCAGCAAGAACTCTTTGGCCAGGAGCTCTGAGGGGGAGGCCATGCACTTGTCCCCTAGCCTCCTCCCCGCCCAGCAGCCCACCATCTCCTTACTCTACGAGGACACTGCTGATACACTGAGCGTCGAGTCGCTGACCCTTGTCCCCCCAGTTGATCCCCACAGCCTCCGAGCCCTCTCTGGCATCTCCCAGCTCCCCACGTTGGCTGCAGCAGACACAGAGACCCCAGCTGAGGGTGCTGTAAACCCAGAGCTTGCGGGCCCCACAGAGCACTGAGTGGGCACCAGAGATCTCCCTTTGTGTGTGCGGCCCGCTGGTAGGGACCCCCATGCAGTTTGTGACAACAAGGCACATGGAAGGCACCCACAATTCTCTGTGGCCCTCCTCATACCTCTCCCTACAAGACAGCAACCAAGCGCTCATTTGCTCTGCCCTGTCACTGAGCAGGCTGGGATCCTGGAGACAGCCTCCTGTGTAGAGACAACGCATTGGCCACCTCAGAGGGGTCTGGAGCCCTGTCCCTCATCCTGACAGCTGCAGGAGACAAGACACACTGGCACCCTCCTTCAGGCAGCTCCTTTATCTTCTCTCCCAGTCTGCACAGAGGTGGACAAGGTTACTTTGGGTAGAAATCTGTGGAGAAGCAAACCTAGATAAACATCTCTTTGGGCTATTTATTTCTGTTTTTGGCAACAGATGAAGAAATTTATTTTAAAAGAATCTATTTTGGGGGAGGGGCAGAAAGAAAAAGTCCTCAACCATAAGGCTCAGAGTCACATTAGAAACGTCAGCTGTTAAGACTCCCCATCCTTATAACTTTTCCATGTTTTTATTCTTAAGTTGTGGGTGTTACTTCCTCTGTTTGCTCTGTCCCCAAGTCTACAAGCCTATGGGATGATGAAGTCTCTCCTTGAAACACTGAGGTACTTCCGAACAAAGTGAGAGAGACCTGAGTGCGCTCAGGTCACATGGGGTGAGAAGGCCAGAAGTTTCTGCTCTCATGTGACCCGGATGGCGTCTGCTCCCTGCTCAGGACACCACACAGACACAGCTTCCGCAGGCTTGCTTCCTTCTCTCTTCCTCCAAGAAAGATCCATTAGTCCCAGTGTCCATGACAGGAATCAAAGGATTTAAGGCACAGAAAGTCATCCTCAGATGTAATCAGCTTCCCAAGATGCAAGTGGATGCCCAGCTAGGGGCCCAGCTGCAAAACAGGTGACCAAAAGCAGAATCCCACCCTTCCCTCCCACCCCACCCTGCCCTTTGTTGCCACCACACAGCTTGTTTGGGTGTGAAAACCCCATACTTCTAGGTATGTGCCATCAAGGACCAAATCTGTCCCATCAGGCCCCAGCCTTCCTCTGCACTCAACAGCCAGGTCACCGCTCCAGGCTCCATGGCAAGGCTCTCTATGGCTTTCCTGCAGATTTGGCCTCACACAGTTTCAGTATCCACCAAAGGGGAGCCACAAGGGTACCCCTGGGACACGTGTCACCATCTGTTCATCATTAGACCTTGACACTCTGTTAAGCTGACTTCCCTGCAGGCCCCAGTGCTCGGTTTTCCAAGGGAAAGCAGTGCTCCCTGGGAAAGCAGTGTTACCCATGTGGACTGGCTTCTCTGGTCTTTAGAAGCACTCCAGAGCATATACTGTCTAAGACACAAGATGGTTTCAAAGAGAAGGCTGGATCAGGAGGTGAACCAACCTTGCCTAGAGGCAGCCATCCCAAAAGCCCTGGTAAAGAAGGGTGTTCCAGGATATTTAGCCCCTGGGAAGACAAGAGAATGATGGCACTGGGAACTAGAGCTTTCTGGACCCCACAGCCAACCTTGATTATTTGAAGGGAGAGGCAGACAAAGGAGCAGGTTAGCCCTGTCTTCAGCACAACTGTACACTACAGGTTTTGAAATGACAGTTGCTAGGGCAGCATAAATGTTATACAATTCAAGTGACTCTCCACCCTGCAGTGTGGTCTTCAAAGAAAAGCCTACAGCCACCCTAACCCACATATACAGGTAGGCCCATCCTTCTGTGATGAGCCTCTTTGCAATCCAGAGGTTTCAAGGAAGGGAAAAGATTGTGCCCAAGGTGGTCAGCAAACAAAGGGTAGCTGCTATGTAAAATTCACCAAGAACAAGCCTGTCCACACAGCTGGCTTGTAAGGTTGCTCCCAGGGGGTTCCTGCAGCCAGCAGCCTAAGGGTGAGCAAATGTGGACTTCCTATGTGCAGAACTATGGCTCATTGCTGATGAGGGATGGGGTCCTGGAGGAAGCAATAGGACCTCAGGACTCTGAAGAAGTACGCTCACCTAGGTCTTGGTGGCATTGGGTACCATCCAGTCTTCAGGACCACTCTGCTAACTTGGCAACTGTGCTCTCCAGACAGACCTAGCCAATGAGAACCTGCTGGGTCTCGGTAGGATTGAGGGATACCAGGTCCAGTAGGATCCCACAGCTCCTAACCTGGGGGTCCCAGAATCAGTCTCCAAAATCACTGGTCCCATCTCTTAGGCAATGCCTGCCATGTCTGCCCTTCTGCAGCTGCCCCAGGGCAGACTAGCAGAGCTGGCTTCTAACCCCTCTTCTCAGCTTTGACTGTCACCATGGTGACATGCAGTGCTGCCTCCTCCCATTTGTAGTCTTAGGCAGGTGGAACACTTCCCACAAGTCAGACTCAGTGTGGTGGTGAGCACCCTATACAGTGGAAGTGGTGGAGAGGCTTCTAGAGCAGACCGCTCTGCTCCTCTATCCACCAGACACTTGCATTGCCAGGAGTTGGCTGACTCCATCCTAAGGATGGCACTGGCTTTCTCTGTGCTCTCTGACATGCAGTTGTAAATAAGGCATGGGTAAACCAAGTCTGATCTTTTGTAGATGCAATAAATATATTTCACACAGTCACAAGGGGCATAAGGTTAAATGCTTCTTCCCTCCCTCAGAGCTGAAGCTGTGAGGAGAGAAGTGGGGCGGGGCAGAGCTGGGAAGGTCTACCCAGGGAAGCACCTGCTTCTGCTGGCAGGACTCATACTTTGTGGGGACTGAACCTGGGGGGAGGAATGAAAGCTAGAACTTTCTTGTAATTTGAAACTTGGCAATAAAAGGCAAAACCAATGGCCCAGGAGTGTGGTCTGCTCTTCCTTGGCACCATGGTGGATGCTATGCTCCAGGGCGGGTCATCAAATGCCTTGACCTATCAACACTGCTCAGGTGGAACATAAGGACTAGAGAGCCCACTGACATCCTCAGCTCTGCTGTGGCAGTTCCAGGAACAGCCCTATTTGAGAAGGCCTACTCATAAAGGGGACAGGATCTTGGGCTTACTCTGCCTCAACTCCTTCAAGCCTGATGCTCTACACAGATGATATGGGCTGGTGTGGCCCTGCCTGTCGGGACAGGGGCAAGAAGCCACTGTATTGTGGCTTTAGAGACCCAGAGACCAGGAAGGGCTCCCCACCTGGGACAGTCAGGTAACACTGGTGATCACAGTTCCTACACACACTAACATGGAAATCCCTGGGCCTAGAATCATAGGATTCTTCAGAGCTTCTGCTCCGGCTTGAACCTATCCTAGAAATCCCCAGGGTCTTAAGAGTCTTGAGAGCAAACCCAGAAGAAGCTGGACACTCTTAACCTCAACCTGAGTCTTTGCAGGAGAAATGAAGCCCAACCCTGTACTGGCAGCCAGCAGAGCCTACTTCTTCTTCTGGACTGTGGTTGTCTTAATTCCTTGGAAGTCCAGCCATTATGTCTGGGCCTGAGAAGGCTCTGAGGTTGTTTGAGTAGGGTTGGAGTCTGCTAACCACTGGGTATCAGCCAAGGCCCACCTGCTCCCTCTTGTACTCCACAGCAGCCCTGCTTGGTTCTGTGGGCATTCACGGTTCAGTGGCCTCCATCTGTAGGAGGAGCTTGCTGGAAGGATGTACAGGGAGTGGGGGATGGCCTCAGGGCAGATAAAGGCCAGGAACAATAGTTGCAGGGCCTCGGCTATCTCCCTGCCTATTCTGGAACTCCAGGTCAAGAACTAGGCCCTCAGGGGTGTACAGACCCCAGTGAGGGTGGGAGAGCCCTGCCTCATGGCATCCCTATTACGGATGAGGACAGAGGGGAATCTGAAATCTGCACAGCAGAGGAGCAGGTCTCCAGGCTGGGACAGGAAGGAAGGGGTGAAGCAGCACTTCACAGACTTGGATACATGTTAGAATCATCTGGAACTCAAGCCCCAAACTAGAAGCACATACCCCAGTCCTAGTCATCAGTATGCAGTACACACACTAAGAGCTCTTAGCACTGTCTGGGCCCAGAGGTGGCCTAGAGCCTACCTTACATGGGAGATGTGGCTGGCACTGGCTGTTTGCTGCTACCAGAACCCACCACCCTCACAGCCTCCCCCAGCCCCACAGCCGCACTGCGTGTGGACACTTGCATGTCTTGGTAGCTTCAGTCTAGAGAGGGAACTTACTGTAAGTAAACTCAGGAAGGTAGCCTCAAAGTTGGGGGAGTTAGGTGACCCCTAGTCAGTCATGGCTCTGTGTGTGTGTGTGTGTGTATGTGTGTGTGTGTGTGTGTGTGTGTGTGAGAGAGAGAGAGAGAGAGAGAGAGAGAGAGAGAGAGAGAACGAGAACATATATGCATTTATGTGAAAGGTGGAAACCAGACGTCAACCCTGGTTGTTATTCCTCAGGTCATTCTCCAATTGTTTTTTGCTGTTTTGTTTTGAGACAGAATTCTCCTCTTGGCCTAGAGTTCACTTGGTTGGCTAGGTTGGGTGGCTAGCAGCAAACCCCAAGAATCCTCTCTCCACCGCTCCAGTGTCACCTCACCCTAATTACTTTTTTTTTAATATAAAAATGTGGGTTCTGGCTGTTGAACCCAGGTCCTCATGTTTGCAAACCAAACACTTATTCCATTACTCTTTATGAATTGATCCTCTCTGAAATCTCTTACCATAGAAAATTGACTTATCTCAACCAGCACTTCCCTGTGGCTGGTGTAGTGAGGTGGGGGGACACTTTCCATTCTCCCGTTGTGTCCTCACGATGTGACAGACCTGCCCACTGCAGGCAGGAGGGACAGGTAAGGCCAGGTAACAGCATCCTGCCTGCCCAAAATCTGAGTCCTTCACTGGAGGGGAAGACTGAGTCCCAAGCAACTATATAAGGGAAGCCCCTTCTACTTCCTTGTGCTTCTTCATAGCTCTTCAGAACACTAGGAAAAACCCTCTGGGCCTAATGTGATTTTCTCCAGAGGCAGATGAGTTTGGCATCATTTCACACTTGGAGTTTCCCAGGAAATCATTCAGGGGTACATGATGCCCAGTGGGAAGCTTGCATGCCTGCTCTTTCCCAGGCAGGCCATCATGTCCCAGCCTTGCCTTGTTCATGTCTGTCACTCAGACTACCACTGCCTTACCCACGGCTAGAACCCACAACCATTAAGACCCTAGGTTGCCAGGTTCTGCCCTCGTCCTGGCACCTGGACCCTGTCCCTCCTCTCATTGTCCCACTCCTGTTCTCAGCCTCCCTTCCTGATAGCAGCTGCTCACACCCAGATACACACACCAGTGTGCTAGACTTGCCTTCTCAACCTACTATGTGGAAACTGGAGCTCAGACCTAGAGTGGAAGAGCCTGCCCTGCCTTGGTGCCAGGCTCTGCTAACATGCTCCCAGCAAGATGTAGGGCCCACAAGTACCAGTTCAGCTCAGCTGTCACCTTCTGGAAGTCCAGGAAGACCCTAGTCCATGCCTCTCTCCCAGATTCTCATGCTCTGCCAGCCTCTGTGTCCTGATGGCTGACTCGCTGGGCTCTAGCTCCATGGTCACATGGCCCTGGGTTCCCATGTCTCATCACTCTTCCTTTCCCTAAAGACATCAGTCATAGGACAAGGACCTAGCCTGATCCAGGATGACCTCACAAAATCCTCAGCCTGCTGACATCTGCAAAGACCGCAGGTGCCAGAGACTAGAGCACAGACATGCTTCCTCAGTCATGGGCAAGCATGCCAATGTGCGAGGAATGAACAACACCACACAAGCTCAAAGCAAGCCCAGAGAGCAAACCTTTGGAGTTCTGGTGGTAGTGTTTGGATTTTGATTTTATTGTTTTTTTACTGGTATTTGTATTTGTGTGTGTGTGTGTGTGTGTGTGTGTGTTCATGTGTTTTGGGGTATACTTGTATATGTGTATGCACATGTGTTTCTGCAAATGGAGACCAGCAGACGAACTTCAGGCATTGTTCCTCAGTTTAGTCAGGGTTACTATTGCTGTGATGAAACAACATGACCAAAGCAACTTGAAGAGGAAAGGGTTTATTCATCTTATGCTTCCACACCATAGTTCATCATCAAAGGAAGTCAGGAAAGAAACTCAAGTAGGGCAGGCACCTGGAGGTGGGAGCTGATGCAGAGGCCATGGAGGGGCGCTGCTTACTGGCTTGCTTATCATTGCTGGTTCAGCCTGCTTTCTATAGAACCCAAGATCACCAGCCAAAGGATGGATAGTACCACCCAAATAGGCTGGGCTGTGCCCTTCCCCTTCAATCACTAATTAAGGAAATGACTCTAGCTTGTGTCAAGTTGACATTAAACTAGCCAGCACACTCAGATACTGTTCACCTTAAGGGTTATTTGGTTGGTTGGTTGGTTTTTCAAGACAGAAATTCTCTGTGTACTCTTGACTAGTCTGGGAACTCACTCTGTAGACCAGGCTGGCCCTGAGAGACCCAACTGCCTTTGCCTACTGCATGCTTGGATTAAAGCATGCCCAGCCCACCTTGATTTTCTGAGATTGAGTCTCTCCCTGGCCTAAAGCTCACCAATTATACTAAGCTGGCTGGCCAGCAAGCATCAGGCCCTGGGAATCTTTGTTTCTCTGCCTCTCCAGGGCTGGGACTATAAGTGCACACTACCATGTCCACAACAACATGTGCAGTGTTTCTCTGTATAGCTCTGGCTATCCTGGAACTCAGAGATCTGCCTGCCACTTCCTCCCAAGTGCGGGGACTAAAGGTGTGTGCCACCAACACCCAGCTCCCAGATTTTTTCTTTTTACTATTTTTTACTTGTGTTCTTAGATAAACTCAGGTTTTCCTGTGTGTAGGACAAACACTTTACCAACTGACTCACCTCTGCCCCATATCTTTTTTTTTTACTTTACTTTTCTTTTTTTTTTAGAGGATCTCACTGTCTAGCCCAAGCTGGTCTTGTACTCTTGATTGCCTTTCCTGCTCGTCCCATGACAGGATCACAGCTGTGTACCCTCCTCCAAACCCCACCTATTTAATTCAGATTTAACCAAGTTCCATGGTTTGTCCTGTCTGTTAAAGGGACTCCATGTTGAGACGGCTTGTGAGCACCTCACCAAGACTTTTCTCTTGGATGGGATCAGCAGGGTGACAGAAGAAAAGAACCAGGTCACATGGGACTCTACTAGATCCCTGTTCTTGTGATCTAAGAAGTCGGCTCAGGGCTGCAGATACGTTGTACAAGGCACTGTGCTGACACACCATGCAGTTCCCAGTATGACATGAGTTATGGATTTCTCGTCAGCTCTCCTGCAACAGAGCCCCCCAATTCTGCATAGCTGTGGATTACCAGAGCGTACTATGTGGCACTCAGTACCTGGAAGATGAATGGGTAGGGCCATTCTTTGACTGGGTCCTAAGTTCCCAACCTGAGTTCTTATGTGTCTTAAAGCTCATGGCCTAGCTTTTGGCCTCACCCACTTAGATTAATAGTAGTATTTTCTAGGCCTTCCCCAGCCCAGCCAACAACTGCTAGAAGGATTTTCCAGAGTCCGTTTGCCAGGGAGGGCGCACTAGAAAGCTGTATCCTTTATCACTCTTAAAGATTCTTTGTTCCCCAACCATACTGATAAGGTAGTAGTACTAGCTCCAGACAACCAGTGCGGCCCTGTTCCACACACAAGTCTCTGTGGCCCTAAGTAAGTGGCTAAGTCTTAAAGAGTGGCTTCCTCAGCAGAAGGCAGGACCCTCCCTGGCATGTCCTTTTGTGAAGTGGGGGCAGGTCAGTTCCCAGGCTAGCTAGCACCTTAACCTAGAACCAGCTAGACTCACATAGGGTTTGAAGGATTCCTGCTGCCACCCAGGCCTGTGATCCTTGCTACTCAGGAGGCCAAGGCAGAGAATTACCCGTTCAGGGCCAGTCTGGGTAACTGAGCACGACCATGTCTCCAAAGAAAAATAAAATAGGGCTGGAAATGTAGCTCATGGGTAAAGCACTTGCCTGGCATGCCCTGAATTCCATTCTCAGTATTGAGCAGGAGGAGAGGAGGAGGAGGAAGAGGGAGAGGAGAAGAGGAGGAGGAAGAAGAGGAAGAGGAGAAGGAGGAGGAGGAGGAAGAAGAAGAAGAGGAGAAGGAGGAGGAGGAGGAAGAAGAGGAGGAAAAGGAGGAGGAAGAAGAGGAGGAGGAGGAGATCACATTGTTATAAGCCCCCAGAACTTTTAAATTTCTGAGATAATCCTGTGGTCTAGGCAGACTCTCAAGGATGACCAGCCTTCCTCATCCCCACCCACCTGCTGCCAGCTGGGGTCACTGTGGCAGTTGAGCTGGGGTCCTAATGTGACTGGACTAGGTTATAAGTTGCTCAGATGTCTGCTCCAGTTTTACTTCAGGGTATACCTGTGGGAAGGCTCTAGAAGAGATGAACCCTTGACTAGAGGATGGCCCCAAGTCCTCTGGGGCCAAAGTAAACAGTAGTAAACAGTGAGCAGTAGTCCCCTCACCTCCTTCACTTGAGAGACATCAGCCCTCGGGTACTTTAGCTTGAATCTATGCCACCACGGTAGCTCTCCTGGGCATCTAGTGTACTTGGCCCCCACAGCTCTGCAGTCAGTGTCATATCTGACTATACATGCACCAGCCTCTTGCTGGGAAATCACTCATGAATGCAGCAGATAAGCAGAGGGCCCCTGCCCACCTCAGCAGCCCATCCTGGCCCCTCCCATCCCTCCCTGTAGCACCTGAGTCCTGTACCCTGGACTGGAAGACCCCAGTCCACATCTACCCCAGTACCTTGCCACCTGCCTTTCTTCCTCTGCATCCACTCTGCTCACCTCCCCCTCTGGCCACTGATCCATGTCACTTTCCAGCTGAAGTCTGGAGACCCTGTAGGGAGGCCCTGCTCTCCTCGGTCACAGGACACCTGTTTTACTTCCTGGCACGTCATATCTCAAAGGGTTTTGGGGGTTTTTTTGCTGTTTTATTTTGTTTTGTTTGATTGACAGCATTCAGAGTCCCATTATTTTGTGACATAGGATCTCAAAGGATAGAACACAGCCACTCTTGTTCGTGGGAGAGATGGTCCCAGATGGCAGGAGTGGCAGTCAAAGGGGAAGGTCAGGATTCTGTAGCTGGGCTGCTGTCTGCGGGACAGCTGGCCTTAGCTCTGCTAGAGACCTGCAGTGGACCCATAGCTGAGCTTGAAACCCAGCTGAGGGAAGGACCTGTAGAGCTAGGTCCCAAACCTGCTGTTGAGGTTTTTCCTGCTGGTATCCATGTTCCGTCCATCTGCCCCTGACCAGGCTAAGTGAGCCCCTGAATGAATGCCTTGGATGGAGAACTGGGGACACAGTAGGTAGGGCTGTCATGGCCTCGGGACAGGAAGTAGACATGAGGAAGTCCTCCAAGGCTCAAACAAACCTGCGGCATATGCCAAACCTCAGGCTGAAAACTGGTGGCCCTAACTCGGACGGACACAGCTCCAATGGGTTTTGTTTCACCTCTTCAGCTGGCACAGTGCTTACCTAACGAGTGGAAGCCTGTGATTGCTAGTACTGCATAAATTAGGTATGGTGGCGCACACTGTAATCCCAGCACTCAGGGTAGAGGCAGGAGGAATTTGAGTTCAATGTAGCAAAAGTCTGGGGAAAAGAAAGCAGCCCAACCTTGGATGTGTCACAGCCACTGCCTCTGTCTAGGTCCAGAGCATGTTTCTCATCTCAAAAGGGGGTCCCTGACCCATGAACCACTTGCTCCCCGCTTCTACTCCCTGACCACTGACAGGCACCAGCTTCCCTGGCTTGCTGACCTGCCAGTTCTGGACATTTCATGTGAATGGTATCTGCTCTGTGTGCTTAGACCACAAGTCTGACGTTTGCCCTCAGTGCCATGCCTTGCAGGTTTATCCATGCTGTGGCATATACTAATACCTTGTTTCTTTTCCATGGCTGAGAACTATCCCATCCTTCTTGCTCTGTCTGTTTACCTGCTCATCAGCCGGCCTTTGGCAGTGATAACTAAGGCTTCTTGATTCAGTTCCATTCAGCAAGCTATAGACAGAGCCACCTAGAAGCCAGCCTTGGCTGAGTTCCAGGGACTCAGATATGACCCAGCTGCAGCTTTTGCCATCATAGATCTACTCACAGACAGACAGGTATACAGACAGACCACTGCTGTCCACCTGTACCACCCGCAGGACAGGGCATCATGAGGACTTCAACCATCCATATCCTTATCAAAGAAGTGGGTCCAAGGAAGGCAGGCTGGCCCCCTTACATTTTGGGTTCCTTTACGACACAAGACCTATTTATACTGAGAGTCTAGTCTGTAACTTGAGCTCCTATGCTGGCTGGGCCTGGCTGAACAGGAGAGATAGAGAGGCACACACCTGTACCCCAGGGAGATGATTGAACAGTTATCCAGTGCCGTGTTCCACAAACACAGGGTTCCCTCAAGGGTTCTAAATTAAACAGCATGGCTGGATTCACAGGGTAAGCAGGTTTGAGACCTTTGAGGGGCACCAGGGTGGCCCAAGGTTGCATGGGCAGACAGCTCTCAATTGATAGAGTTCAGGATGAATTCAGGAAGTGACATCATGGGTATGGTGGGCAGAGCTTTGAGGCCGGTGACAGCTGTGTCACATCCATGGCAGGTTCCAGTGAACTGTCTCTGCATTCCACATCCAGCAATGAGCTCCCTTGGGCATGTTCAACATTTCCCCCTGACCCTCTCATTCCCACCAGCCACTGAAAGATCTTGCATCGTGGTGCCAATTGGAAAAGTCTGGGAAAATCCAGATTTCTGTGATCTACCATCAAGAGCTGTGCAGCCCTGGATGGCACCTGGCCAGTCTCCCTCCAGACTTTTCTTTGTGAATTTTGACAACTGAAATTGTATAATGGATGTCTGTTTATGCCCTGCTTGAGCACAGAGCCTCCTGGTCTCTGCTTAGCTCTGTTATTCCTGAAAGCATGACAAGTTCCAAGGCAATGACATGTCCCTTGGGTGAGCTGCTGCCTGAAACTGGGTGTAAATGTGGCTTTTGCTTCTTCATCATAGCTCAGCCTGAACCTTTCTTATACTGTGACAAAAGCCTGAAGCAGGCAACTTATGAAGCAAAAAGGTTTATTATGGTTAGGGGGTTTGAAATTCTATCCCAGGAGGTGGTCGGCCCTGTCTCCATTATAGCACACTGTGCAGCAGAAAGTTACAAAGCAGAGCTGCTAATGAGACCAAAGGTCACATAATTCCCTCAGCTCACGCTCCCATGATGGAAGAGCTCCCACAGCCTAAGAGCTCCAGGATATCTCAAGGCCCAAAGTACAAGTGACCTTCCCTCAGCTCTGCCTCCATGTGCTGTTCTCTATACAACAGAAGCTGACTGGAATTCCCAAACACCATGCATAAGGTTATAGCTACAAATGAGCAGATGACAGCCATGTAAGTAAGTGACCACCTAGTCCATCACAGCTTCCTAGCTGAAGTGCTCTGTGTGTGTGTGTGTGTGTGTGTGTGTGTGTGTACACATGTGCACATGTCTGTACAAGTGTCTACAAGTACAAGTATGTGTGTGCATGTGTGTGCAGGGAAGAGAGACCAGCTGCAGCCACCATTCCTCAGTCACTATCTTTTGTTGAGATAAGGAACTTATCTTGCAGGCCTGGAATACAAGTAAGCTAGGCTGTCAGGCCACAAGGCCCAGGGTCCTCCCACTCCACCTTTCCACCCCCGGGATTACAAGTGTGCACCCCACCCCCATGCATGCCTGGTGTTTTCTGCTCGGGTTCTGGCATGGAGCTCAGGCCTTCCTGCCTGTGAGGCAAGCACTTGTGCAGCCGAGACTCTCCCCAGACCAGTGGGTGCCATTTCAAGCCCTCCCAGTTGTCAGCTCAAACCCCCTCTTCTATGAAATCCCCACAGTCTCGCCTCTCCACCCTCCACGTGCCTGTGGTCCCTAGCCACCCCAGCTGTAGGTCTGGTGTCTGAGACAGAGAAAGCTCACCACCCCCACCCCTGCTTTCTGGTCCCCACCAGACAAAATGTATCTCTACTAGATGCTGGGAAGCTGCCCCAGCAGCATAGGCCAGTAGTGGATTCTGTTCTGTTTTGTTTTGTTCTGTTCTGTTTTGTTTTATTTTGTCTGAGACAAGGTCTCACCATGCAGCCCTTGCCAGCCTAGAAATCACTATGTAGACCAGGCTGACCTCAGAGTCATAGCCCGTCAGCCTATACCTCCTGGGAGCAGGGATCAAAGGCATGTGCCACCACTCCCAGCTTTAGAGCTACACTCTTCTATACAAGAGAGGCCCAGATCAGAGAGTGACTTGCCCTAGATCACACAGTTCCTCAGAAGTGCAAATGATTCCTGCTAACAGGTGTTTCCTTCATGCCAAGGAGGGAGTCTCCAGGCTCCGCCTCCGGCTGCTTCCCTCATCACTGTGTGCCACTGTGTTGGCAGTGGTCCAGCCCCTTGCTCAGTCACCTGCACTCCCTAGCACCGCTTGTGAGTGAGTCTGCAAGGTTACCCCATGTTCCTGCCCTAGAGCCTGTCCTCTCAGAGTGAGAACTGGACAGTAGGATGGGGGAGGGGAGCTTGTGGAGCCTGGAGGCTATACCCAGTCCACAGCCCCAACACTCCTGCCACACACCCACCACACCCTAGATAGCCAGCAGCTTCCTAGGAACTGCTTACAGTTTGTGCAGGGCCTTATCTTCCCTTGAAGCTGCTTACTTGACACACCTGACTTCCCTCAGTCCACCCACAGCCACTCTCCTGCAGAGCCACTGTGGCGGTGCCTTGGCCCTAGTTACATTTGTCACCAAAAGCAGGTGACTGCATGCTGACCCGCTTCCTGAGGGGCAGAGGAAAGGCCTGACTCCCCCATCCGTGCACGCTGATAAGCATCCACTCCACACCAGGCTCTGTATGAGAAGCCAAGGAGACTGTAAAACTGCACCAACTCTGCAGCAAGCTAGGAGCAAGCAGGCCAAGGAGGGCAGGATCCCAAAGAAATCCTTCTTTTATTGTTCCCAGGTATTCTTTCATAGCACCAATAAAAGTAGCCAGTGGACCACCGTCATCTTCCTGACTCCTGTCTGATTCTCCAGCACCATCTTCACCTCCGTCTTTCCTCTGGTCAGCTCTTCCTCCGCCATCTTCAGCACCATCAACAGCATTTCTATGTCACAACCTCATCCCCCTCTGTCGAGCACTCCCTGTGCCCTTTGGGTTATTATGATCCATCTCTGAGTGGCACACTTACCCTCTTATCCTCTCTGCTCACACACAGGTTCCTAGGCTTGCCTAAGGTCATAGGTCTGGGTCTGACTCCCAGCCAGATGAGGCTGCATGACCCTAAGCCCTGAACCTCAGAGACAGCCCCGTGGCCTGGCCGTGCTAGTCTCTTTTGCACTGCCACCGTGGGCAGGGTGTCCGGCAGCTGCATTAACAGTCCTCACATGTTCTACAGCTCCAAGGACAGGCCAGGGATGTGAAGTGATTCTCGGAGCAAGAAACGGCCCCAAGCCACCCTCCACCCCTCAAAGTCACCTGGTTTCCCAGGAAGAGAACTGACAGCAGGACCAGAGATTCCTTCAGCCACCAGGAACAAGAGCCACACAAACACCTCTTGTGATCACCTTTCATCCCTACTCACCTAACAGAAAGCATTCCCAGCTGGGTGCTAGACACCTCTAATGATAGGGTCTAAGCCTCCATCCATCTGGAAACCTGGAGCTAAAACTCAGCCTATGTATGTATGTATGTATGTATGTATGTATGTATGTTTGTATGTATGTATGTATGTATGTATGTATATATATATTTTTGGTTTGTTGAGTTGGTACAGTGTCTTGTGTAGCCAAGGAAACTATGTAGAACATTCTGGTCTCAAACTAATAGCAATCTTCCTGCCTCAGCCTCCCAGGTGCTGGGATGACAAGTCTGAGGTCCTGCACTGGCTTTCTGTTTAGTTTCCGATGTTTTCACTGAGTTGCCACCAAACACCACCAGAAGGACATCCCACTGCAGCAGGGCCTCAGGACCTCATCTGCAATCAGATCATGCTTTTCAAAGCTTTGAGTTTCAAATAAACTAATTAAACAGGGCAGACAGAGGTGGCAGATCTCTGTTAGGAGTTCCCAGGACAACACAGGCTACATATAGTGAGACCCTGTCTCACACACAAACAGGAACAATGCTCAGCAGGTAAGAGTATGTACCACCTTTCCAGAGGACTGGAGTTCAAGTTCCAGACCCCATGTTAGGCAGCTCATCCCCGCTCCAGGAGATCCAAGGTCTAAGCCACTGTGGGCATCTGTGCTCACGTGTGCATACCTACACACATATTCACATGTACACAGATTCTAAATAAAATAAACATTAAAAAACAAATAAATACTAGCTGGTTAAGTAGTAGCACTCAGCCTTGCTGGCCCACAGGGACCACACAGAATCGCTGGAGCTTTGGAATGTCCGACTTGCCTCTCACCCTGACGTCATAGTCGCTCAGCTGCCAACTCACTCTTCCAGCTGTCTCAACTTTCCTGGGCCATCCCCTGGACCTAAGCTACTGAGAATGTGATGTACAGTCCTGAGGCAAACATTTTAGGACCAGGCAGAGGTATAAAGTTCGAGGGGGACAGACGAGAGCAGAACCCTCATCGGCTGAGAGCCCCGGAACTGCCATAAAGATACCGCGTTTATGATATTGCTCTCACACCATGTCCTGTGGACTGGGCACCACTGTCAGACAGCCTCATTGTGTATAAGGAAATACCCAGGGCCAGAGAAGGGAAAGTAGCCTACCTAAGGCCCCACAGCTGCTCAGAACAAAGTGGCACCAGGGCCCCACTTCCCTGGACCTCAGAACCCAGGCTCTCTCTCCCACAACCTAGATGCCAAGTGCCCTCATCTGAACTTCCCCAGCTCCCCAAGGGCTCCCAGATGGAATCATATTTAGTCTCAGGCAGTGGCCAGGGGTGAGTTCCTTTTCTCTGCCTGGGACATGGACTGTGATGTGCTATGCCCACTTCAGCAAAATAAATCTCTGTGGCATGTTCCTAGACGGAAGGGTGACAGCTAATGCTGGCCTCCTGGCACACGGGCATCTCCAGCCGCATGGTCAGTTCTGAGAACAGAAAGCCACGGTTGGCCAGTGCTCTGGAAGTCCCTGCCATATACTCACAGCTTTCGGTTTTGAGGTGGAGGATGGACCAGCCTGGACTCAAAGACCCTACTTCGCCTGGCAAGCCTATCCTGCCACTTGTGGACAGCACAGCCCTCTCTGAACCTGTTTTCTCATCTGTATTACATACTATGTCCCTGCCTGCCCAGACTATGCAAATGAAATATAACTCACAGACACAGAATGTGGGGCTCTCCCAGATCCTAAACCTCATCCAGATGAGACTGTTAGAAGGTGTCTTCCGATAATCAAGCTGATTTAAGTGTGGGATGTGGCTCAGTGGGTAGAAGGTTTGTCTGGCATATATGAAGCTCTGGGCTCCACTCCTGGCACCACATAAAACCAGAAACAGAGGTGCACACCTGGGAGGAGATAGAAGTTTGAGATCATCGTCAGCTACATAGTGAACTGGAGTGAATTGGAAGCCCTGGCTACTCTCTTACAAAGAAAGGTAGGTCCAGTCATCCCTAGATCCCATGGACCCCCCCCCCATCATAGGCTCAACCAACTGCCAATCAAAAAAGAAACGGTCAAAGGAAAGCCTGGGTGTGCAGTGAACGTGCTCTGAGCCCTTTCCTGCATTAGCTCCTGTGCTGCTGCCCTGTTCCTGATGTCTGAGAGGATCTGGGCCTTCTAAGCCAGGAGATTAGAGCTTGCAAAGAGTGTGTGTCACTTCCAAGAAGCTTTTGTGCCTTAAAGGAGACTTTGGCATCCTTGGATGTTGTTTGTGTTCTGTGATCCTGAGGGTGGAACCCTGGGCTCTAGCACCGTAGGCAAGCACTCTCCCTCCAGCAGAGGCTTCCTTGGAGGAGAGCCCCATAAACAAATCCCACTCCATGCAGATAATGGGCATGTCCTGCTGAGCTGTCACTGAGAGAAAAACAAAACCACAGAGGGAATTGAACTCGAAATTACCTCAAGCCATGACCTTCTGCCCACTGGGGCCTTGGACCAGAAGGTTTTAACACACAGGAATGCAAACAGCACTGTATGCAGGCAGGAGACTGAGGGCTGTCTGTCCAGGAAAGACACCTGCTGCCTCCATCCAGAGAGACCTTGTCTAATGTGTAGGGGTGGAGCGTGGTACTGGGCAGATCTCAGGCCAAGTGTCCGAGTGAAGCTAAGGCCACCATAGGGACTCAATCATGGAATCGTCCACCTGGGTAGGTAGGGAATGTGTCACATTCAAGCCTGTGGGAACTGTGGCTTCATGAGTCTCTTCTCTGAGGAAGCTAGCTTGGAGACCACCAGAGAAGCCTGGATCCCTGAGAGAATGACAGCAGGCATCCCAAGAAGGAATGTGGTTTTGGGGGGGGGTCTGGAGCCAGACCCAATATCGCCTATGCACAGAGGTTGGAAATGAACAGTGAAGCCAGCTAGTTCTGCCTCTGAGGACCCAGGAGCTGCAACCTCCAGACACTCCCTGAGGTCTGAAGATACTGGCTTCCATAGTGGATGGAGGACCTTCTGTAGGGATCTTTGGGGGAATCTGCTGAACCTCAAGAGAAAGCTGCCTTTCAACACTGAGCAGAGGACAAAGGTGTTCTGCTGAGGTCCCTGTCCTCATGAGGCACACTGGAGGCACAGCTGTCCTAGGTTCTACCTGGCATGTAAGAGCACTGCCTTCCTGGGAAGCAATGCTGCTTTCTAGAAATAGGATCAGAAGAGGATTCAAACACTGCCTGCGCAGGGTGCCTCAGTGTCCCCTCCATGAAATGGTATACTACCAACCCCTCCTCTAGTCCTCAAGAGGCTCAAGTGGGAAATGCCCCCAGTAGGCAGCTAGCCTGGAGGATGCCAGACAAACAGCCACCAAGCCGATTAGTAATGAATGAAGGGCTGGACCCACAGAGGAGTCACAGGAATGAGCCACGGGTGATCGATCCGGGCAGTGGTGAATGGGCAAGTCGGGAAATGAATCAATGAATGGACTAGATGCAGGGCCTGGAGGCTGCCAGCACTAACCAGGCTCTGAGTCAGCTCAGAGGTCAGGTGATGCTGACCCTAGGCACATGGGTGCAGGCATGATGCCTCTCTGACTCATGCTAGTATTTATTGTGCCACCAGGCCTGTCTGAACCCCTGAGTCACCTTCCTCCAGGCTGCCCCAGACTGCCACTCATGGCTCCTCATGGGCAAGACTACGGTAAATTTTGCAGGAGAGTAAGAGTAAAGACTCAGGAGTACCTGACTTGGAAAATCGGGGGCGGGGGGAGGCTGTAGATGGGGTTAGCAGAAAGGGCCTCAAAGACTATAGCGCTGGGGATGGCCCTGGAGGTGGGGGCAGGGTCACTCCATCCAGTGGAGTCACAGAGTCTGGCCCTGTGCCAGGGGGTGTGCCTTTATTTCCTCAGATCTCACAGATGGGGAGTGCCCATCTGCCTGCTGGGGACAGGGAGTGCCCGATTCCTACCTGCAAAGCTAGCATTCCTGGGGCTAGAGACATGTGGCCTTGAGGACATGAAGCTCTGACAGTCCTCTCGTGCCTGCAATCCCAACACTTGTGAGGGGGGAGGGAGAAGCAGGAGGATCACAAGTTCAAGGTCATCCTTGGCTATGAGTTTGATGACAGCCTGGGCTACATGAGACCCCATCTTACAAAGGAGAGGGGGCAGAGCGAGGACAACACTACTGTACTTCATACTGTCCAGTGGATTCTGCCCCTCCCCGTCTTACAGAAGACAATGAGGGCACAGGACTGGGCAGTCTGGAGGGTTGAGGGAGGCCTGAGAGGGGCTTGGTCTAGGAGTGCTGTCGGGTGGACATGTGATCAGAGCTGAGGTACATGTCTGAGGGAGAGGACAACATGAAGGAACAGGCAGTATTAGGGGTTATAGGAAGGGTGCTCCCCGTGGTACAGGCTGGAGGATTGAGTGATGGCTTTGGGGGCAAGGCAGGGACTGTCTCACCTAACTTTGGGGGTGGGCAGCTGAGCCGCCATCCATCTGTCTGTCCATCCTAGACATCTCTGTGTAGCGGTCACCTGAGTAGTCTGCACAGCCATGGTAAGTTACACTTGATGAAGGGACCCAGTGAGGGATGGACTAAGCTCTGAGGAAGGCTTGAAGACTTTTCTGGGGTGCTATGAACCTACACCTGACACACGAGGCCCAGTAGCCCTTGGAGCTCCTTGGCATTTGAGAACAGCTCATCCAGGAGGTTTGGAGATGTTCTCTCTTCTGCCTTCTGCCTCTCACACGGCCACACAAGGCCCTTCTGCATAAAGAGCTCACAGCCAGTGTGCACTAGCCCTCAAACCTCTGCCTGCCTAGGCTTTTCAGTTTTAAGGAGCAAAATGCAATCCAACTTATCCATCTATGCAGAGCTCCCTTGTGTCCTGGGGGTTCTGTGCTAACGAGCCTCACGTGCAGGTGACCCGAGAGTCCCATTAGAGCAAGGGTTGCTCTGCCCCCATCGCCCAGGGGGCTTGTTGGAAGTCCTGAAGCTTGAGGAAGTGAAGCCAGGATACACTTTCCGTTGTGCACACCTCAGCTGCTTCAAGAGCCGTGTGCTGGGGTTATGGACTTGGTCAGGCTCACGCCTCCCGACTACACCATGGCCCATCCCTTCCTCCAGCTCTTAATGGTGAAGACTGGGCAGTTGCTACTCAAAGGAGAGAGCAGGCCCTGGGCACGTGAAAACCACAGCCCCGTTCATTTCTAAATGATTGCACAAAGCTCAGTGTTCAGCTCAGTGGCCAAGCACTTGTCTAGCACGTACCAGGCCCTGGATCCCTTCCCCAGCTCCCAGAGGAGAAATTATTTTACATAGAAAAATACTGGAGCTAAGTGGTGGTGGTACACCCAGCACTCTGGAGGCAGAGGCAGGGGTATCTCTGAATTGGAGACCAGCCTGGTCTACAGAGTGAATTTCAAGACAGCCAGTGCTACGTAGAGGGACTCTGTCTCACAGACAAAAACAAAACATAAACAACAGGAAATGGGCAAAATGGCCCATGCCTGTGACTTCAGCACTGAGGAGGCCAAGGCAGGAAGATTACCAGGAGTCTGAGGCCAGCTTGAGCTACAGAGTCGGTTCAAGGCCAGCCTGGGCTACAAAGTGAGAATACAAACAAATGCTGGTTGTGGTGGCTCAAAACTGTATGTAATCTCAGCATTCAGGAAAGAGAGGCAGGGTGGTTGTTGCAAGTTTGAGGCTAGCATGGACTATATGGTCAATTCCAGGCCAGCCTGGGCTACAGTGTATGACCCTGTCCCAAAAATCAAAGCAAACCAACAGAAAACAGTTGTATGTTACAGTGCCAGTCACCGTGACCCTCGAGACATATGGGCAGAGTACTCTGAGGAAGGAAAAGGCATCGCCCGTGGCAACAGTTGTCCTGTGTGATCTGGGATGATGTCCTGGGACAGGAAGTGTCCTCACACACTTCTAAAATCCTAGAGTCTAAAGACCTAGAGTTATGGAGACTGGCCATGCCAGGACAGGTGTCTGGAAACTTGGTGTGGCAGGGGTCCTACTCACTCACCTCCACCCTGGGAGCTGTGCCACCTGACTCCTTCCTTCCACTCCAGGTATCAAACCTGCTTCACCAGCTTAGACACCCCCTCTTCCAGGAAGCCTCCTAGGCCAGGTGTGGTCCTACCTCAGCCCTCCTAAAGACATAGTATTTGGCTTTTCCCCTGCTCTGGTTTCTGCAAGGGGCTATTCAATGATCCTAGCCCCGCCCCAGGGCCCCTACAGAAGGGTATTACCATCTCCTGGTGGGCTTAGGAATCCAGGTGCCCTCTCCCTCCTACTAGGCAGGCCCTTCCCTGTGGTACCTACTTTGTCTTTACTTCAGACCTAGAGAAAGGACTGCCAGCCCGCCCCTCCACCACCATCAAGTCCTATTTGTATACAGAGAAGTTGAGCTCAGGGAGTTGGCCTCAGGCCATGTAGCCATTGTCAGAGCTGGGATTCAAATCCCCATACAGTTGTGTCAACATGGACTGGGGGTATGACCTCCCCCTGACATGACCAGTGTCACAGAATTTGCCATTAAGAAGGCCCATGTACAGGTGGTAGTGGGGCATGCCTTTAATCCCAGGACTTGGGAGACAAAGGCAGGCGGTCTTTCTGAGTTGGAGGCCAGCCTGGAGGACAGCCAGGGGCTATACAACTCTGTCTCAGGAAACAAACAAACAAACAAACAAACAAAAAGGCCCATGTGAAGCCTCAAGCCACTCTCTCCGTTTCCTCTTCGCCCAGGCCCTCCTGATAAGCATCAGTAGCAAGCTTGGGACCCAGGAGAGATAAGAGGAAGGTAGATCCCCGTCTTCAGGGTTTTCTCTCCTGAGATGGCTGCATCCTGCCTCACACCTGCTCAGAGATCTGAGAGTACAAGCTTCCTGCTTGAAGTTGGACTTACTGGAAAGGACCAGTGGGGAGGGCACTAGGAGGGGCAGAGAGGGACCAGGTAGCAAGCAGGGACACTTCCTGCAGGTGGGAAGTGTTCCCACCACTTCTGGGAAACAGGATTGTTCAGGAACAATGTAGTAAACTTTGACCTCAGCGAAGGGGTCCAGCTGGCACAGTTTTAAAATCATCTTCCTTTCCTAGGGCACAGCTGGTCCAGGTGGACATGGGAACAGTGCAAGGCTCATAGGCCATCTGTCCCACAATCTGAGTCAACAGTGGAAAGCTGAGTTAGGGTTCCTGCCTCACTGCCCCACTCAGCCCTTAGCCAATGTGGCAGCCCAGCCCTGGTGGGTGGGGCAATGAGGTCCCTCTTCCTGTTAAAGTGGCTATGCAAATGGGCAGAGATCTGGCTTCCTGGAATGATGGCATCCACTGGCCTAAGAAACCTGGTTCCTGGGGGGGAGGGGGAGGCTTCACCCAGACGGGTGCAGGAAATCCCCCAGTCCCCAAGCAGAGCCCATAACCCATACCCGGGTCACTATAACCTTTTCGGGGAACAGGTGAAAGCTCGTCCACCATATCAGAGTGTCCCTAGCTACGAGAGCATCATGAATTTGGATACAGGGGAGCAGAAAGTGGATGATAGCCTTGTTGGCTTGCGACACCCTTCTATTTACAAAGAAGGAAACTGAGTTTGCAGGCTGTGCCAGGGACTTGCCTGGGTCTCTCCTCCCTGCCTCTTGCCTGGACATGCCCCAGCAGCCTGCCTTCTTAGCTTTTGAATCTTAGGGTCCCTACTGCCTCTGGAGCTGTTCCCTGGCTGTCTGTCCCAAGGAGTTATTACTATACTGCCCTGGCATTAGCCCTAGCTTGAAGGCAAGTCCCCTAAAACAGCAGGAGCTCTATGTCCTGTGTGGTTCCATCCCTTGACTCCTATTTTCTGGCTATCCCCTGTGACACAGCGTTCTTGGAACGCCCCTGCCTGTAGCTTCAATTGAACTGTTTTCTCTATGACTCCCACTCATTCTTAAGGGCCCATCATTGTCACCTTTAGGAAGCCCTCCCAACTGCTGCTACCTGGGCCAGTCATATGCTCTAGGCTCCCTCAGTCATGACATGTAATATGCTGGGTATCCTCACCCCTTGTTGCCCGTCTTTCCACTGCACTGGGGCTCTTTGGAGAGCTGCAGCAATGAAAGAGGCAGCAGTCTGGGGATTGTCCCTGGATGTGGGACACCCATAGACTTCAACCCACAGGCTGGTGAAGAATCAGACATGAGGAAAGTGAAGGATGTACCAAGAACTGGACAACCATCTCTCTAAGGAGAGAGCTCTGAGTTAGTAGGAGAGAGGGCTTTGGTCATTCTTGAGGTACCTCCTCTTACTATTTAGAGGAAATTGTTCCTCATGGAACTTAGGGAAAAGCAAAGCCTGCCTCCCATAGGAGGAGCCTACCCACACCTACTTTCTAAGCCTCCCTTGCAGCTACTTGTAGCATGTGACCAGGCTCAGCCAGTCAGAGCCAACAGCTCTGGAATTTGAATGGGGAGCTCATCCTGGTGGAGAACTTGTGGAATTCTTGGAGGACTATGAAGTCTTTCACCAGGGCTATCACCAGGTTGGATCTGTGCTGAACCTGTGTCTTTCACATGTGGTCTCCTGGAGAATTTTGTGAGCACCTCAGTATCTGTTCAGTACCTTTTATTTAAATGAGCCTCTGTCAGATTCTACTGTTTAACAAACACTGGAGGTGTCTCTTAAGATGCCATTAGACTCAGCCTTCTGAAACGTTGATGGATGGGTGAGGGGACAGGCAGAAAATGCAGTTAACAGCAGGGACAGCTGACAGGATCCAAGTCAGGCTTCCGGACAGCATCTGGGAGTGTTGAGGTGACTAGTCGCCTGGAACAGGGGATGGGGTGAGGGGGCGTTAAGAGATGCTACAGGAAACAGATCCAAAAGCAGATACCCTATACTGGGCTGCTGCTTGGATGCAGGCAGTGAGACCCAGGGTTGTGGCATAACTGAATCAGTGTTGCGACGATGCTAGAGGGAAGCTAGGCTAGAAGGCTAAGATCAAGCTAGAGATGGCTGCTGCAGACAGTCCTGGAGAGCAGAGAAAAGACAAAAAAAAAGGAGACAGCGCTGAGATTCAGTGTGGCTGTCAGTAGGGAACCATGGAGATTTGAGAAGACCATAGGGAAATGGGACATAAACTCCATGGACACCCGGTACATCAAGGTCCCTATTGTCTTTCAGGGATGTTCCCCTAAGGACCGCCTTGTACTGGGAACTTTCCAGTCTAGATAGATCTGGGGATAAACCACATGTCTCCAAACTCCTTTTCAAGACAAAGGAGAGGAGAGTCACTGCCAGAGGATCACATCTGTTTGGCTGGGCAGGATGGCTCATGCCTATAACATCCATGTTCTGGAGGCTGAGGCAGGAGGATGGCAAGTCCAAAGCTAGACTGTCCTACATGGTGAGACAGTCTCAAAAAAGGCAAAAGGGGACCTGGGCAGAGGCTCCAAAAAGGATGCTTGATATACAGCCTGGTCACCTGAGTCCACACCTGGAGCCTCACTCACTAAGGATGAAGGACAGAACCAACTCCACAAAGTTGTCCTGTGACCTCAGCACTTCCCTCCTCCCAATGTCTTGCACACATACACGCACACACGCACACACACACACACACACACACTTTTTTTTTAAAAAGAGAAAAGTAAGGGATGAGGCTAGCCTGACGGGAGGAGAGAAGGGAAAGGATTCCTCGAGACATTGGGGTGGGAAGAGGAATGATGTTGAGGGGGGCTGGGAAATGAAAAGTTGAAATGCAGAGACACAGTCACCCTGAAGCCAACCTGCCAGCCCAGAAGTCCTCTGAGTAGGGCCCCAGGATAACAAGCTGTTGAATGAAGGGGACCCCTGGCCAGGAGACAGAGGTTGGTAGAGGCCAAGCTCAAGGTTTACACCCCTACTTCGTCCTAGATAGCACTGGGGGCTGTAAGCCCATCCCTCAGATGGGAGGAACATTGGGTTGTCCTAGAGGCCACTTCAGAGGTCAGAGCTTGTAGCACAGATATCCATAAGGAAATGATTTGCCTCTTTATCCAAATCATGCTGTGGAAACCAACTGCAGCCCCGGGCTCCAGGGGTGAGCTGTCAACTTCTAACCTCCTTGCTCTGGTTCCTTAACTTCCTTCTCTATGAGTCTGGGAAGGCTGTTTAGCACATCTCGGGGACATCCCCTTCGTAATCCTGCTGCTGCCCAGGACAGCCCTGCTGGGAACCAGGCTCCTGAGGGAAATGGCAGATCTGCTCAGAGGAAGTGAACTCATCTGACCTTGACAGTGAAGTCACACCGTGACAGATGAGGACTCAGAAAGACCTTAGCAGGTCCGTTAGTACATCAAGGGGCAAAAGGGTGGTTCCACTGGGCATGTGGGCTTTGTAGGACTGTGAAGGAGGGGACCACATCCTCTGTCCACAGCTCAGTGTCATTTCCCTGACACCACCTTCTACAAGTGTGAGCATCCTAACCCTGGACAGGGAGCAGGAGGGGAGCTCAGTTTCTTCTTGACACTGAGATTCTTTCAGGACCTATGAGTCTTCCTCTCCACACCCCTGGGATAGGCCCTATCTGAGCTCCCAGACAGCTCTTTCTGCATCCTCCAGAACTTCCAAAGCACACAAGGAGCTGTCTGTGTGCAGGAACTCAGGATGCCCACTAGTATTGGTCAGTGGCCCTCTGGGATGGAGGGTCCCCACACAAACCTGTGGCCTGATTGTCCGTCTGAAGTTTGGTCATGTCTATGTCCCATCTCATGCTCAGTCCTTGGGGCCTGAGTCAGTCACATTAATTCGTCCCTGTCCACAGACCGTCCTAAAAGCAGCCTCTGACCTGGTCTTCGAGTTCCTGGTCTTTTCAACCTCAGCCCTGCCTTGGATAGTGTGGGCCACCTATTTCCCAGGCATTGCTTCCCCCACCTCCATGCATACCTCCCCGTGTCCCAGCCTGCCTTCCTTCCCCACATCTCCTTGATTATGTGCTGCTGCCCCCTGGCCCAGGACTTTCACGAATGCCACGCCCTCACCTGTGGGAACCATCAGTTGGAGCCAAGCAAGGCCTGGCCCCTACCAACTTGGGGATTTGGCCCCCTGCCCTCTCCGATTCTCCCCTCCATTCCTTAAATATGGCCTGCATCCCTAAGTTTGTCTCTATTAACCGGGTACCCTGTGATGAGGGTGGTTCCCTGGGCTCCTGTGTTCTTAGCACCTGTCTCGAAGTGTGCTGACTTATCACCCTAGGTGCTTGAGGAGCCATTGAGGCAGAGCATCGTATCCAAAGTGCTCTCAGAGCTGCACGGTGGACAGTGGTTGTGTAGCCACAGGGGAAGCTGGGAAGAAGTGTCCACTGTTTTAGTAAGACATGAGAGCAGCCATGGAAAGGAGTGTAACAAATGGAGAGTGTTTCCAGCAGACCCCTCTCTGGTAACACAGTGGTTACCTCCCCAGGGGTCCTTACAGTGACCTTCTTCCAGTCTCTGCTGGGATTCCTGGAAGCATCAAACCATCTTGGCTGGAAGGATCTTCCTTGAACAAACTGGAGACAATAGCCAGGGGAGACCAAGACCCACCCACGAGCAGGTCCAGCCTGGCTTCCTTGACACCCGCTCTGCCCTACTAGGTCAATTCCTGGGCTTCCCACAGAGGAAGCCCCCAATATTCCCCCTACTGTCCAGCATCCCACAGTCACCCACGTAGATGGGCATCAGTCACTCAAATGCACAGGAGGGTAAGAGAAACGAGTAAGTGTCAGGACACTAAGACCTGCCCTTGCCCACTGGGCCCCTTTCTAGCTGTGGCACTGGATCAGGGCACTCCAGGGCCTGGAAGAGGCTGTGTCCCCTTTCTCTAGGGATACATATCCCAGTACTAACTATGACCTTTGTTCAGACGTTAAGGGGTCTACCAGAGGCCCACAGCTAGTCTGAGGTGTGATATCTCTGTGCCTATTGGTCCATCCAGCCTTCCCTAGTCTTTTTTTGTTTGTTTGTTTTTTTGTTTTTTTTCGAGACAAGGTTTCTCTGTGTAGCCTTGGCTGTCCTGAAACTCACTCTGTAGACCAGGCTAGCCTCGAACTCAGAAATCCACCTGCCTCTACCTCCCAAGTGCTGGGATTCAAGGCGTGTGCCACCACCGCCTGGCGCCTTCCCTAGTCTTATGAACTCTGTTTTCAGAGTCAGCTCTACATGCCCCTGTCTGAGAGGAGCTTCTTGCCACTTGGAAATGACTGCACAGATGAACAATCCCAGCTACTGTGTATGGAGCCCTGCCGAACCATGTCAAGAACTTTGTTTATTTTATTTATTCATTTGACATTTTCTTCATCTTTTTAAAGGATGGTTCCAGCCAGACATAGAGCATGCCTGTAATCCCAGCACTTGTAGAGGCAGGAGGACCAGGTGTCCAAGATCACCCTTGGGTATACAGGGAACAGTCTGGTGAGACCCTATCTCCAAAAGAAGAAGGAAGAAGAGGAGGAGAAGGCAGAGGCAGAGGAGGTGGCTCAGTGTATAAAGCACTTGCCACGAAAGTAGAAGAACTAGAATTTAGATCCCCAGAAACCATGCCAATGGGGTATTATTATGACCTACCCTTGGAAGACCCATCTCTCACCACAAGCTTTTATTGATTGATTGACTGACTGATTGATTGATTAAATAGGATCTCACCACAACTCATAATCCTCCTCCTCCCTCAGCTTTTGGATCCTGTAATTACAGGTCTGGCTAGCCATATTCTTTTGACTCCACAGACATGTGGGAGAGAATGAGGAGGCAGTGTCGTTGGTCAGCTGTATCCCTCCCAGACCTGGGTTTCCTGTCTCTGTCCAGTGCTCTTTAGAATGGCTCAATGTCCAGGTCCACTGTGACCCACGCATCATCCATCAAGTGGCTTCTGATCGTGTCCTTGTTCTCACATCTGTTGACACTGTTTCCCGTCTCTAGCAGGAAGCATGGCGGTTCTAGATACTGCCTTGAAGACACAGGCAAGCAGTCCCTAAGACTTCCTGGGTGGACGGGTGGGTCCACAGCCCCTCCCCCTTGCCATTGAGTAGGCTTTCACTAGATATTTTTCGCTGCTGTGACAACATACCTGACAAGAGTAACTTAAGGAAGGAAAAGTTCATTTGGGCTCACAGTTTGGGGCAGGAAACATAGCGTCCATAGGAAGCAGAAAGATGCAAATGCTCCTCAGTTTCTTAGTTCAGGACTCCAGTTCATGGGATAGTGTTACCCATGCCCAGGGTTGTCTTTCCTGCTCAGTTAAACTTCCCTGGAAACATCCTTACAGACACACCAGAGGTGTGCTTCCAAAGTGATCCTCAGTCCAGTTGGGTTGGTGGTTAAGGCGACTGATTCAACCACAAGAATATTACAGCAGTGACCCCATGTGATGTCTGAGGCTGGTCCTGAAATGCTACACTTAGCTGCCGTGGTTTTAAATTGTGTGTTTGTGTATGCGTGTTGGGGGGGGGGTAGAGGTTGAGGCAAGGGACAACGCACAGGGATAGGTTTTCTTTCTATTATATGGGCCCCGTCGGCCCAATTCAGGGAGTGAGGTTTGATAAAGACAGCCTTTACTTCTCAGGCATCTCACTAGTCCTCTGCCTTGTGTTTTAGAACAGGTAGCACAACCTGAGCTACCAGTGTGAAGTGACTCCCTCAGGTTGCCACACTCAGAGGGAGTCCAAGACACAGGAGGAAGCCTCAGGTCAGCATAGAAGTCCTCTTGTAATACAAGCCAAAATATCAGTCCCATGAGTGAAGAGCCCTCCAGACACTTCAAAGCCACCCCTAACTGAGGCCTTAGATCTCATGGATCAGAATCAAATTATAGGAGGCTGCAGCGGAGGACAGGATTAACATCGAGCACTGAATCTTCCCCTTAGCTCATCCCATCCTTCAGAGATCCCTCAGCACAGGTATTGTTACCCGTGTGCTTTGGTTGGTTGTTGTTTTTTTGTTTTGTTTTTGTTTTGTTTTGTTTTGAGACAGGGTCTTTCTCTGTAGCCCAGGCTGTTCTCAAACTCATAATCCTCCTACCTCAGCTCTTGAGTGTTGGGATTATAGATGGGTGCACTGTACAGGGTTCAATCCATTTTTCACAAAGGAGATTAAAGGTCCAAGAGGTTCAGTACTTCCCAGATAATTTGGCTTCTGGCTTCGAAGAAGCGCCTGGCTATGTCAGCCTCAGTTGAAGGAATTTCTGAGAGCCTGGGTTCTCTGAAATGTTTGACCAAAGGGAAAAAACAAAAACGCCAGCAGTTGAGGCAGGAAGACTCTCCATCCTCGCCAGCAGTCTTGTCCACTGAGGATCTTGACTGGCCGCGTGTTCTCAGCAGCTCCTCTGTTTTACAATCCAGGACTCTATACTCTTGAGAGGGAGAACCGATTTCTAAGAGTTCCGTTACAGTACTTCCTACTGGCTGGTCTCCCCTGCTGGTGAGAGACGGTATCGCAACTCGAATATAGTAGGCAAGAGACTGAGAGCCTGCACAGCTGGAGCTCAACTAAGAGGTTTTGTTGCACCAGGCTTAACCCTGCAGCCTCAGGAGACAGGTGAGCTGAGTCTGAGTTCCCACCCTGACACATGGCAGTCAGGGTCCACGGAAGACGACAGAAACCCCTGCAGGCATCTGAGTAGAGAACAAGATTATAGGATTGAGGAGGTCACCAGCAGCAGGAGCAGAGAGCTGGGCCAGCCCCACCCTGAGCTCAAGGAAAGAGAGTAAGCCAGTGTTCCCTGAGTAGAGGGCCAGGGCTACCTAACAGGTACAGGAAGAGCAATGGGGACCTGGATCTGGTGTTAAGAAAGGCCCCCAACTGCTGCTAAGTTGCCACTTCAAACACAAAAGGAGAGAAACCCACTTCTTCTACCCCAAGTGTTTTTACCATGCTTCCATCACTTCAAACTTGTGACAACCCCGTGGGATTACACTGGTGAGTTTGTCACTATAATGCAAAAAAGCCATGGCAGCTTCCAACATAAGGACTATTCTGTGAGGAGCAGCACCCCAGAGGATGCAGTACTCCACTTGTCTGTGAGGAGCAGCACCCCAGAGGATGTAGTACTCTGCTTGTCTGTGAGGAGCAGCACCCCAGAGGATGCAGTACTCCGCTTGTTTGGTCCCAATAACTGACTGAAGACTCACCTGTAACCCAAGCATGAGGAGAGCTGAGTGGGTGATAGCTCAAGGGCAGTCTGAGCTGCAGAAACCTCTTGAAGATGGGATACAGCTCGGGGCTACAGTCTTTGCCTAGCATGCACAAAACCCAAGGTTCAGTGCCCAACACCACATAAGTCAGGTGTGGCAGTGCACACCTTGATCTCAGCACTTATAGGGCGGAGGCAGAGGGACCTTGGTACCAACCAGTGTGTGGGGAAATGGAGTAGGTGCACCCAGGGAAGGGGAAGTGAAGCTAGGGACACCCTCAGCATGAGTGAGCTCTGGACACTCGGCTGTAAAGGGCTGAACTGCTAAACCCTGTGGTGGGGTTTGTTATACTTATTGCCTGGCCGTCTTCTCAGGTAGCTGAAAGGCTGGAAGTGTGCCTCAGTAGCAGTGATCTTGTCTGGCATGTATGAGGCACTGAGTTGTATCGAAAACTCCATCGAAAATGAAAGAGAGAGTAAGGGAAAGGAGAGAGAGGAGAAAAAGAGGGGAGGAAAGGAGGAAAAAAACTGATGGAAAAATCAAAATGTAGAGTGCCCTCAATACATTCAAGTGTGGGCCCCATTTCCTGGGTAGCACAGGTGAGACAGCCAGGGTCCAGAGTGGGCCAGAGTAGCAGCGACCTATCTGAATTGGTGTGGCCTGTGGCCGGGCTGAGAGCCACCAGCCCACAGTGGCAGGCAGAGTTCCTGGAAAGCAAGCGGGTGGAGCTCCTCCTAGAGACCGGAGCAGCTTGGGCAAGATCCCCTGGTCAAGGTCCCCACCCTGGCGGAGGTGACGCCCCCTGGGGGAGGGGCGGGACATGTCAGCCCTGAACACTGAGTTCTCGGTAGGTTTGGTACAGCCTGTCCTGTGAGCTTCCTGTGGCCTCTCTTTGTTACTCTACTATGGATGAGTTGGTCTTAGGTTACCGAAGGCATGGAAGGGGGTGTCTTGAGGCCACCTTAGTGGAAAGACTGGCACTGTTTACAAATCAACCCTCTCCTAGGAAACTTCTTTTTTTTTTTTTTTTCAATTAACCAAGGTGGTAGACAGACCAATAAAAGTTAAGACACAAGAGAGCAGAAGGATGCCCACATCTGGTGGGGACCCCTGCCTCCTCCTCGTCTTCCTCCTTTTCCTCCTCTTTCTCCTCCTCCCCCATCCTCTGCTTCCTCTTCCTCTCTTTCTCCCTTCTCCCCTTTGCTTTCCTCAACCCTTCCCTTCTGTTTTCCTTTCCCTGTCCATCTCCCCTCTCACCCCTCTGCCCTCTACGTACATTTATTAAACACCTGCTGTGTGCCAGGCACTTCTCTGAGCCTTGAAGACACAGCATGCAATATGTATATAGAAGGCCCCGCTTATATTCTGAAGGGTCATCCACTGACACACGTCTGCTCTTCTAAGGGATGGGAGGCTGTGGTGGCGATGGCGTGGAGGCCAGCTTCTCTTTGTGGTCCAGGGTGTCTCACAGGCTGCTGTGAGTGGACAGCCTGCCTCCCCATCTTCTTATCACTAGAGATGCTGTCCCTCAGGCACCCCTCTGCCCACTCCTTCCTTGTAGTATTGTTCTCACTCAAGCCGCCCAGTGGAGGACTCCTCCATGGGTTCCCTTCTCTGGGGAATAGGCAGCATCCACCTCCTGGTCTCCGTTCTCTCTCTGAAGCTTCTCTCTGTCACCTCCCTCTACTGCCACCCACAGCTATTCTGGGCCTCAGGTCCCTTTCACTTTCTGCTCAGCTCTTCCTGCTCAGCAGTTCCTCACCCTCCCCTGCTCCTCCAGCCCCCTCCCTGCTGGCCCAAGTTCTGTCTGTACCTCTGTCTCTGCTGGCTCCAGTTTCTGTTAGAAACTGCACAGGGAGACAGCTGCAGAGTGCAGTGAGACCTGAGTTTGAATTCCCCTCTCTGTCTTCCTGGCATGAGGCTTTGACCCACCTTGGCACCCCAATCCTTGTATCACCTAGTGGGGCTGCAAAGGCTGGGAGCTCCTCTGCAGTTTTCCTGGGCCCCTCCAGGATTTATATCTAAGCTCAAGTTTCAGCACATAATAGGAACAGAGATCAAGCAAAAGTTCTTGTGTGTGTGTGTGTGTGTGTGTGTGAATGCACACCCACACTCATTCGTAATGGGCTGGGGTACTAAGAAAAAAGAACAACAAAATCCCTGGGGAATTCACTGACCTCCCCCCCCCACTCTGGGAAGGGTGACCTTGGCCATGTCCCTTCCTTCCCTGAGTCCTAGAGTTCTAGTTTCCCTATGAAGAACCTGCATTAAAGAACAGCTGTCCCTGCCAAGCAGTAGGGGCACACACCTTTAATCCCAGCCCTTTGGAGGCAGAGGCAGGTGGATCTCTGGTCTACAGAGTAAGTTCCAGGACAAGCAGGGCTATGCAGTGAAATGCTGAGGGGTGGGGGGAGAGAGGGGGCGTGCTCAGGTGATAGGCTTCATCCAGCTGCATGTGGCTTTGTTTACAGAGCTGCCTCAGGCTTCTTCCATGCTTGTAGCTCTAAGAGGGCAGGTAGGAGCCACAGACCCTTTAAAGACTAGGCAGGAGTGGCTAGTCTCTCAACCACTTGGCCAGGATAGAACATTCACGGTAAGACACAGATTCAATAGCCACTTCAGCAGCCCCGCCCCCACTGCATCTTCTACTCTAGGGTCAGGATGACACTCTGAAACTGTTCCTTCTGCTTCAGCCTCCTGGGAGCGGGGACTACAGTACTGTGCCACCACACCTGACATTTTCTTATGTTTTCTCTCACTTCCTCTTTCTCTCCCGAGAGATTTCTCCAGTCTGGAATCCCAAGGCTTAGGCTTACGGCAGCAGTCATCTGTCTAACCTGAAGCTTCCTTTTTCAGGACCTCTGTTCTTGTTTTTGGATATAGTATCTCTTTTTGTTTCCCTAAAGGTTTTACTTACTCCATCCGTCTCTGGACCCTGCTTTCTGTTTTTATTTTTTGCAGTATTCATTTACCTACTTATTTATGCACAGAGGTATGTTCGGTGGTGCCAGGGGACATGTATGCAGGTCCCAACTTGCTAGAGACATTCTTTCCTTCCACATAGGGATGGATGCTGAGGCTCAAGCTCAGACCTGGCTTACTCTTTGTCCAGCCTGCCATCTGCTTGGCCCAAGCCTCAGGCAGTTTTTATGTAGATGATACTCTTGGGGGCTGAAGATATGGCTCAGTTGATAATGTGCACCTATTATGCACAACACCCTGGTCCCATCCCAGGACTACATAAACCAGGCATGGTGGTGCATGCCAGTGATCCCGGACTGGTAAATGGAGGGAGGGGAGCAGAAGGATCAAGAGTTCAAGGCCACCCTAAGCTAGTATGTTTGAGGCCAGCTTGGGCTACAGTGAGACCTTGTCTCAAAAAAACAAAGTGTAGCCGGGCGGTGGTGTTGCATGCCTTTAATCCCAGCACTTGGGAGGCAGAGGCAGGTGGATTTCTGAGTTCGAGGCCAGCCTGGTCTATAGAGTGAGTTCCAGGACAGCCCGGGCTATACAGAGAAACCCTGTCTCGAAAAAAAAAAAAAACAAAAAAAAAAAAACAAAAAAAAACAAAGTGTATTTATTAAGTGTTTAGAAATTGGAGTGCCAACACCCTCCCAAGTTATCTCTGGATGTCCGTGTGATGCCAGGAGGCACGGCACAAAGTGACCCAGGCCTATGTCCACATCAAAACACCTTTGATGTACCAGACATAGTTCTGTCCCACAGAGAACAACAAGGCCACACCAGGAGTCAGTTGTCATCCGTGTCACAGTGGGGCATGATGGTGGGTCTAGCAGCAAATCAGTAGAGGGGATGTTACACAGGGCTCTAAAAGGTACAGGTCACGCTCCTCCCCAGCAAGAGCCCCAAGGGCTGTACTCTGGAATGACTTCCAGGAAGAGGAGAGTCCTCAGTGTACCAGGGGCAGTAGAAGGACTTTTGTCCAAGCAGCCCTGAAGCCGGGTATCTGTGACACTCCTGTTTAGCGAGTTCAGGCTGAGCCCATGCAGGTGTTATGGGAGAAGGCACTCCCCCTCGTCAGCCTCTTGGAGAGAGCAGAGGTGGTGGCAGTTGCCTAGGCTTCAGCCCTGCCTGACGTGGGTCCCTACCAAGCCGTGTGACGAGACCAGGCCACAAGAAAGAGGTTTCAACAAGCGTTATCGCTTCCTGGAACTCAGACTCAAGAGACTTCCCCGAAGAAGACCGGCTGTGCCTGGCGGGTGGGCAGGCTGAACGCCCCAGGGACCACGCTGTCCCCTTCCTCCTCTGCTGCCCCCAATCTCATCTCAGTACCTGGAAATGCACCACCCTCCTCCTCTGTGCCCCGTGAGATGCCAGCAACTGCTCCAGAGGCTAGGGCAGGTACCAGTCCAGGATCTTTCCCTGCTACCCACAGAATACTTAGGCCTGGCTGGGCCAAATCGGCACTCGTAGGTGTCTAGTCACTTGCTCCTTTACCTCTCTGCCTCTGGACAAGTGCTTGGGGGTATTCAGCAACTAGATGTGCACAGATTGGCATCAGTATTACTGACAGAGAAATGGGCTCATCTGCCACCCATTTCGTCTGACCCACCAGATAGGTGGCACCCCTACAAGTGGTACCCTAGACTGGCCCATGCTTTCAAGTTCTATCTGGCAGAAGAATGAAAACTCAGAAATCTAGGTCCAGGGTCTCATCATCCCTGGGTGGCTTTGGAGGCTCTGGAATAAGGTACTTCCTGATTCTCCAGCTCACAGATACCTGGGTTGGTAGTCTAGGTGCCCCGGATGGTGTCTGTACTGTGTTAGGGGCATAAATGGAGACCTTGGGGACAAAACTGAACCCTCCTCAAAGGCAAGAGGCTCCAGGCCCTGTGGCGGCTTTCCTTAACCAGCTCAAGAAGGAAGGACAGCACGTGGCCCAGAAGCTTTGTGAAGAGCCAAGTAAGAAGCTGTGAGGTGCTTGGCACAGTACCTCAGATGAGAGCGTTGGTCAGGTGTGCTGGGTGGCTCACGGCTGCAGTCGCAGCACTGAGCAGCTGAGGAAGAAAGATATGAGTCCCAGCTGACTGACTGGGACCTGGTCAGTTCTGGTATGAAGTGCTTTAAACATGACATCCTCTTTCTGAATGGAGGGGTTATTGTAATAATAATTGAAACATTTCCCCCAATTTTCCATTTGCATGATTCATTATGTGAACACTGTAAACAAATCTGTAAACAACCATGAGGCAGGAAAACCAAGAATTCCAGGCCAGACCGTGCTCCCTAAGACCCCAGTTCAAAAAACAAAACAAATTTACAAACAGCGAGGCAGCTGAGCATGGTGGAGCAGGCCTGTCAACGCAGCTTCCCAGGGCCCAGCAAACCCAAGCCTGGACTACACCATGAGTTCAAGGCTAGCCTGGGAAACTTAGTGATCCGTTGTTGTTACTCCGTGACAAAGCATTTGTGTAGCGAGTACCTATGGGTCCCAACCCCAACACCAGAGACAATGAAGATTCCATGAAAACCCTGTTAGGTGGGAAAATTCGAGCTTGTGTTCTGGCTGCCCTCTGCAGCAGTCAGCTGAGCAGGCCACAGAGACTCTCACTCCTGCCTTGGCCTTCACTCCCACCAGGCCTGATGGCCACCCCTACTGCTCTGTGAATGGATTCCACAGGCTTTTGAGGGACAGAAACAACCGGGACTAACATATGCAACAGAAGAAATGACACATGAGACACAGATATCAGGAGGCAGACAGGCACGGCTGGATTCAGGAGCCCACAGGACCCATGGTCCTTCCAGCTGCTCCCCAAATAGAGGAAAGACTGTGGTTTGAATTCTTAGCAGGAGGACTGACGGTGTGGCTCAGTACAGTGCCCTCTCAGCATGCATGAAATCTGGATCCTAATCCCATCTCCACATAAACACATCTTGGTGGGACATGTAGTCCCAGCATTCTGAAAGTGGAGACAGAAGGATCAGGGGTTCAAGGTCATCCTCCACCACATAGAGAGTTCAAGGCCAGTCTGGACTATGTAAGACCAGAGGCTATGCCACGTACCACTCTAGGACCTTTTCCCTCTATCCACAGGATGCTTAAGCCTAGTTGGGCCAAATCTAAGTGTCTAGACACCTCTCTGCCTCTGGAAAAGTGCTCAAGGTATTCATTAACTGGATAAGTACAGTTTGGCCTCAGTGTTACTGACAAAGAAATGGGCCTATCTCCCACCCATTCCATCTGGCCCACCAGATTGCTGAAACAAAATGGAGCAAACACATGAACATGCCAGGGAGCCCTCCTGCTCAACCAACCTGGGTCCTCTCTGAATGGGGTCTGAGAACTCTGGCTTCATTCAGGACCATGACAGCACAGGTTAAAAAGTGTTCCACAGTGCTAAGCGCTAGGTGATGCTGACACAGTACTGGAGCCTAAGTTTCTGCTGTTGTCCAAGCTTCCCATACTTCCTAGGTACCTTAGGGAGGTCAGACTTGGTAGTCCCAAATCTATCCCTAGGTTTCTTTCCCTCCAACCCTGTGACTGGCTCAGATTTCCAGCCACTGGCATGCAGGAGGCTTGGAGTAGAAGTCTGGAGATGAATGTTTGTCCTCTAAGCTTGCTGAGGGCCATCCTACTCCAACAGTAACCTTTGCCCCTTGTTGTTGGCATTGACATGCCTGCCAGGAAGAAGGGTCTGGGCTGGGGAGGAAGTCCAGGCTACCACTACAAGTACGGGCAGCTGATTTCTAAGAAACCAGCCAAGGGACAGGAAGGTCTAGGCAAGGCTTCCAGGATGGCTTTTGCTTTCAGTTTTCAGGGGTCAGGATGAAGCAGGTGCCCAGACTTCTTGACTGAGCAGTGCAGGCCGCTCTGCTTTATGGAACCAAGGCTGCAGCCAACAGACTCTTCTGGACTTGGGCCAGGTCGGAGCCTAGACATCTCTAATGGTCGTCACACAGCCCAGAGCTAGGCACTGGAGGCTGGGACTGTGGCCTGGCTCTGACACCGTTAGGTCCCATATCTGTTTGCCCTTTGTCTTATCTATGCCCTGGATTGGTCAGCTCATCCTTCATTTATTCAAGCCCTCGTCCCCATGTGGCGTGTGCCCCACACTGTCTTCAGTTTTTCCTTCTTCAGCTCTTACCCCCCCCCCCCCCCCCCCCCCGCTCTCCTCGTCTCCCTCCTACGTTTCTCTTGCTTTCCCTTGCTTCCTTCCCGGCATTCTCCATCCTTCTTCCCTCTCTGACCCCTTCCCTTCTGCGTCTCTCCATCTCCCACCCCCACACATCTCTGTCACCCCCACCTCTCTTCTCTGTCCCAGATTTCACAAACTTCATTACTCAGAGAAGACGGTCTTGTTTTGTTTTTTGAGATAAAGTCTCATATAGCCCAGGCTGACATCAAATTTACCTGGTAACTGAGGATAACTTTGGTGGCACATGCTTTAATCTCAGCTCTCGGAAGGCAGAGGCAGGTGCATCTCTCTGAGTTCGAGGCCAGCCTTGGCTACAGAGTGAGTTCCAGGACAGTCAGGACTATACAGAGAAACTCCATCTCAAAAACAAACAAACAAACAAACAAACTTCTGATCCCCCTGCCTCTCCCTCACAGATTCTGGGATTCCAGGTGTATAGCACCGTGCTCCAGTTCATGAGATGCTGGGGAACTCCCAGGCAATAACAGATTGCATCTCAGCTTCAAGGTGATGTTCCCCTGGAATATACATTAAAATAAGCATTTAATCAGCAAAGGAACATTTGTGCATCCTATGCCTAACCTAACACCTGACCTTGGGAGAGTCTCTTCTTCATCTACATCCTCCCCACCCCCACCCTCACCCCCGGCATCCCTCCCTCTCTCCCTCCTCCATTCCCACTTCTGCCTTCAGTCTAACCTTTCTCCTAATCCGGTGTGGAGTTTTTATCTTATCTCCAGAAACTTTTCTTTGTACCTGGCTTACTTTAATACTTTTACGAGTATTAATTCCAATGTCTCCATAATCACCTCTCACTTTGCTAGGGAAACTGAGGCACGGAGGTTAAGTAAGCAGGTTTTCCAAGTAAAGAGGAAAGCAACACCAAAGGCTTTCCTCAGGGAGCTCAAAGCTGTCTAGAGTGCCTCAGGAGAGCCTGGCAGTGATGAGCAAGAGAGGGACAGGAATGCTGGGGCAGGGCTAGAATAGACACAGGGCCAGTATGGGGAGATCTCAGATCCCATGCAATGGGACCCTATTTGGGCACCTGGCAGTCACTAGCTGCTGGAAGGCCCTGGGGTCACATCACTGGGCTGAAATGCTTTGTCTACTATGTAGATGTGCTTATAGGACACAGAGTGCTTAGCCTCCCCTGGGCCCCATTGTCCTCATCTGTGAAATGGACAATAACTGCACCTGCCAGGCAGGACTGGGTGAGAACAACAGCTGGCAGCATTCATGTGCAATGTGTGTGTGGAAAGAGGCAACTCATCGATGGTCAGGTCTTCACACTCAAGCCTCAGTCCTCTTCTCCCCTACCCCATCCCTTGTCTTTCTTGCATCGCAGGGCCTTAAGGTTCACTGTCACTCTCCGATCCACACACTACCTGTCTGGCTGGGGCCCCTCTCACCCCACTAGACCTGAAGACTTTTATTTCAAACCACTTTCTGGAAACTGTGGTCTTTCCTGTCACCAGGCTGGTAGGGAGGGAACTTGGCCAAGGTGAGACAGACAGGTGGTGCCCAGGCTGCATTTCATTTTCAGTGGTCCCTGCAAGAGGTGAGGAAGGAAGGCCTGGCTAACCCTGCACAGAACTACGTATTGAGCATATCTTCTGTGACACAACATTTCTGGTTACTTCTGGAATCCCCTATGCTTTGTGAGCTTGTGAGCTTGACATAATCTCATCTCCCAGGAAGCAGATGGTATTTCTATGGGCCCTCACTCTGCTCCAGGAATCCTCAAACCTATTTTCTTCTCTCTCTCTCTCTCTCTCTCTCTCTCTCTCTCTCTCTCTCTCTCTCTCTCTCTCTCTCTCTCT